>NC_141066.1:37005796-37318296 GCF_041138505.1 Cibotium barometz
GGGGAGCCAATTGGATTAATCCAAGTGTTGGGATGAGATAAATCCAAAAGAATAAAAGAAAATACCCAAATTTGAGCAAATACTCACATAAGATGAAGAGTTGACTGAGTCCAAGGTTTATTAGTTAAAAACTATATGATATTACTAAAAAAATGAGATATTTTAGAATAATGATGCATTTTTGACACCTTGGTAAGGAGAGGGGGACTCTTGAGGTAGGCGCCTATTTCACACATGTGGAAGAGTTTTTAATTCAATTCTAGAACCCAGTTGGACTTGGTTAGTGGCCTCCCTCACCTATAAATAGATCCTTAGTCTTTTGTAAAAAAATATGTGAACTATACCATGCCAGTATTACATTCAAATAATGATATTTTCTATTATCCCTTAAGAATCCTCTACTTTTGGAGATCTTGGAGCTTCTCTCTCTCTTCAACAACTCTTGGAGCTTTCTTCTCAACTCACTAAACCAATTGATTGGTTAGGGGCTTCACTTCTATAAGATTCCTCCCTCCAGCTTTTGAGGTGTGCAGGTGTAAGAACCTCCCCTTCTAATCTTATAATTATTCCCCTCTCTGAAATAAAAGAAAGACCATGTTTTATCCTGTTTTGGCCTGGAGAGAGAAAATGTCTAGAGGGAGGTAATTCAAAATTGAGATATTTTTGAATATAAAAATCCTCCTAGTGTCTAAAATGGTTTCCCCTGAAACAGAAATTCAAAAAGAACTTTTCAATGTGCAATTAGAATTAATTGAAAATAGGTATAAAGGACCTTAGCCTAAGGGTCCAGATCAGAAATTTTTAGATTATGGTCTAATTAAGGTTCCTATGTACTAATAAGATTAACCCAAATGTAGGGAGAGGAGATAAATTGAAGAATAGAAGAAAACCCTCCAAAAATGAGTAAATACTCACATAAGATGAAGAGTGGACTAAGGACCAAAGAAAAGAATTAAAAAACTAAATTTTAACACCTCAGTGTGTGGGGATCCTCATGAAGTAGGTGCCTTTTTCTCATCATTACTCCCAATTTTTAATCAATAGAATGAGATATTTTCATCTCTCCTCTCTCCTATTTCAAAACTAGATCCAAAAAGTAAGCTGAACTGACCAAAAAATGGTCAAAATTGACCAAATTGATCTGGAAAATTCTAGAATCATCTTGCTTGGTTAAAGGCTCACTTTTTCCTATAAACAGAAGCCTCCCCCTTTGTAAAAGCTTAATGGTGTTTATGGACTGTTACTCTACATTGTCCTGAGCCATTTACATTAAATTTTTTAATAATTCAATTGTTTTTGGCCTAATCCTCTCCAAAGTGAATTGGTGGCCACTATTGCTTCAAACAATAGTAGAACCCTCAATGCCTCAAACCAAAGGAGAGCTTACAAGCTCCATGTAAGCTAATTTTCTTACTTTGTCAAATTTTAAGGAAAAATCTATGGTTTTCTTGATTTTTTATGAATTGCAGATGATTAAATTAAATTCAAATGCTATGCCTTTGATGGAAAGGCCACCCCCTTCTCTTCTTTACATTCTAACCTTTCTTAATCCTAGAAAGATTAACTAAGTGATTAATTAAACTCTTCTTATTGTTTACTCTTTTGAATTTAGAAAATTGTATAGATTAGAGTTCTTAAATTCTAAATTGGGTTAAGTAAGTTAAGTATAGAAAGATAAAAATGAGAAATGGTCAGCCATACAAAGGAGGTTATGGCAAAATTTTCCAGAATTTTGTGAAAAAGAAAGCTTGTTTTGTTATTCCAAAAGAGTAATCCCCACCATTTTTGCATCTAAAAGAAATACTCGAATTACTCCATGTACATATTCACCTATGAATATGCATGGATATCACTGATATTAATTATTAAATTTAATTTTTATGCATAGAAAGATGCATAAAGGATTTTTTTAATTATAAAAGTGTTATTCTTATTAAATTTGATTTTTATGCATAGAAAGATGCATAAAGGAATTTTTTTATTACAAAAGTGTTCTTCCTATTAAATTTGATTTTTATGCATAGAAAGATGCATAAAGGAATTTTTTTATTACAAAAGTGTTATTCTCATTAAATTTGATTTTTATGCATAGAGAGATGCATAAATGAAATTTTTTATTACAAAAGTTTTATTCTCATTAAATTTGATTTTCATGCAAAGAAAGATACATAAAGGAAATTTTTTTATTACAAAAGTGTTATTCTTATTAAATTTGATTTTTATGCATAGAAAGATGCATAAAGGAATTTTTTTAATTACAAAAGTGTTATTCTTATTAAATTTGATTTTTATGCATAGAAAGATGCATAAAGGAAGTTTTTTTATACAAAAGTGTTATTCTCATTAAATTTGATTTTTATGCATAGAGAGATGCATAAAGGAATTTGTTTATTACAAAAGTGTTATTCTCATTAAATTTGATTTTTAGGCATAGAAAGATGCATAAAGGAATTTGTTTTATTACAAACGTGTTATTCTTTTTAAATTTGATTCTATGCATAGGAAGATGCATAAAGGATTTTTTTTAATTACAAAAGTGTTATTCTCATTAAATTTGATTTTTATGCATAGAAAGATGCATAAAGGAGTTTTTTTATTACAAAAGTGTTATTCTCATTAAATTTGATTTTTATGCATAGAGAGATGCATAAAGGAATTTTTTTAATTACAAAAGTGTTATTCTTATTAAATTTGATTCTTATGCATAGAGAGATGCATAAAGGGATTTTTTAATTACAAAAGTGTTATTCTCATTAAATTTGATTCTTATGCATAGAGAGATGCATAAAGGATTTTTTTAATTACAAAAGTGTTATTCTCTTTAAATTTGATTCTTATGCATAGAGAGATGCATAAAGGAAATTTTTTATTACAAAAGTGTTATTCTCTTTAAATTTGATTCTTATGCATAGAGAGATGCAAAAAGGAATTTTTTGATCACAAAAGTGTTATTCTCTTTAAATTTGATTCTTATGCATAGAGAGATGCATAAAGGAATTTTTTAATCACAAAAGTGTTATTCTCATTAAATTTGATTCTTATGCATAGAGAGATGCATAAAGGAATGTTTTTATCACAAAAGTGGTTTTCTCATTAAATTTGATTCTTATGCATAGAGAGATGCGTAAAGGAAGATTTTTATCACAAAAGTGTTATTCTCAATAAATTTGATTCTTATGCATAGAGAGATGCATAAAGGAATATTTTTATTACAAAAGTGTTATTCTCATTAAATTTGATTTTTATGCATAGAAAGATGCATAAAGGAATTTTTTTATTACAAAAGTGTTATTCTTATTAAATTTAATTCTATGCATAGAAAGATGCATAAAGGATTTTTTTAATTTTAAAAGTGTAATTCCTATTAAATTTGATTTTATGCATAAATAGATGCATAAAAGGATTTTTTTATAAAAGTGTTATTCCTATTAAATTTAATTTTGTGCATAAATAGATGCATAAAATGATTTTTTAAAAAATTGTTATTCCCATTGAAGATGATTTTTATGCATAAATAGATGCATAAAGAATTTTTATATCAAAATTAGAATTCTCTTAAATTCTATGTTTAAATTCTATGAGTATTTGATAATTGAATAATTAAATACTCTAAGAGAGAAAATTCTATTGTTTTATATTCACACGGATTATAAAAAGAAAATTTAAAAAATCTATCGAGATCGAAATATTCAGATAAATGATTAATTTATTCCTCATTAGAGTTCGTAACTAATTTAAAAATCAGTTAAGTGAATATTTAAAGAAAGAAATTCAGTAAAATAGTAACTGAATTATCAAACCTTTTCAAGAAAGATAGTTCAGGAAAAATCTTATCCGACTCGAACCTTGAATCAGACTATGACCAAGACCAAACACTTGCATTAGTTTCAAGAAAAGAAGGTGTGACCAGTTTAGAAAAATACACTCAAAACTCCCACCAAATCTGAAACTAAGTTTGAGACCCTTCGGATTGATCTGTGGATCAAGGTTATAGAATTTAAGGAATTCTGGTATGAAATTCATAATTCTGATCAAGAAGTTTTGGGGATACTGATTCAAGAAATACTCCTTGTATTCAAAAGAAAATCAAACTGAAAACTTGCATAGAAACCCGATTTTCCTAAAGGACTGTCTTTCGCCAGAATGCTGGTGGGGGGAGCATTGGTATATGTTTTTCTAAGGGAAGTTCAGTTGCAATCATCTGGTGAGGAGTGTTCAATGGACGGCTCACGCGGCGGCAAAGCCTACCCAGGTCTTGACCAACCTCGATAGTATGGTTGAAAAATGTTGCGCTTTCGGTACGATGGGCAAGGGCCAACGAAGGAGGTCCCTCAGTGAATAGATGTGATGGATGTGGATGTATGTGAATAGTGGATGAGATGTGATGTCATGTGATGGATGTGGATGTATGTGAATAGTGGATGAGATGTGATGTCATGTGAATCGGGATGTAAATGAATGATACGGGATGTGAATGGATGTTATGTGATAAAAATGGATGTGAATGTGTATGTGAAGAATGGATGTGAATGTGTATGTGAAGAATGGA
Organism: Cibotium barometz; assembly: GCF_041138505.1. NCBI lineage: Eukaryota > Viridiplantae > Streptophyta > Polypodiopsida > Cyatheales > Cibotiaceae > Cibotium > Cibotium barometz. The sequence goes on from NC_141066.1 coordinate 37,010,346, forward strand.
TGTGGATATGCATGTGAAAGAATGGATATGGATGTATGTGAAAGAATGGATATGGATATGCATGTGAAAGAATGGATATGGATTTATGTGAAAGAATGGATGTGGACATGCATGTGAAAGAATGGATGTGGATGTATGTGAAAGAATGGATGTGGATGTATGTGAAAGAATGGATGTGGATGTGTATGTGAAAGAATGGATGTGTATGTGAAAGAATGTGATGTGATGTAAAGAGATGTGATGTGACATGAATATATGTGGATGTGAAGTGATAGATATGAATGTATGGATAGATGTGGGTAGTCGTACATGTGAACGATTGGATGAACAATTGGATGAATGTGAATGAATGAGATGAGATGTGTATGAATGGTGATGGATATGAATGAATGTGATGTGATGGATGTGAATGGATGGAGGTGATGTGATGTGAAATGGATGTGATGTAAATTGGGATATATGTGAATGGATGATATGTGATGTGAATGAATGTGATGTATGTGATGTGATGTGAAACAGGATAGATGTGAATGAATGAGATGTGATGTGATGGGATGTGAATCGGGATAAATGTGAATGGATGAGATGTGAATAAATGTGATGTGATGAGATGTGGATATGGGTAGATGCAAGTGGATGAGATCTGATGAGGATAAATGAGGAAAGATGTGATGAGATCAAAATGATGTGATTGGATGAGAAAGGAAATACATATGAAATGGATGTGGATTAAATTGTGGATTGATGTGGAACAATGTGGAAAGACGAGAGTTCATTATAGAAACCGTATTTATGACCTATTTTTAAATGACTGTTTTATGTCAAGAATGCTGGGGAAGCATTTTGACCGTCTTGTGAATGAGGTCGTGGAGACCTAACTAATAAAGTTGCAATAGCTGACGGCGGAGAGTCAATGGAGGACGTCTCGCGTAACAAGGTCAGCCAAGGTCTTGACCAGCCTCGGTTCGATTTAAATGGTGAGCTTCTAGTACAGTGGATGAGGGACTAAAGAAGCGGCCTATGAGTGAAACGCTAGGTGACCTACAAAGGATCCTAGAGGGTGCTAACCATACGGTGCTCGGGCTCTAGGTCGCCGAAGATACCCACACGTACGTCGGGGAAGATATTGGATCAAGGAGTAAGAGTTATTTTTGTGAATTTGGGCATGGATCTGGTTGATTGACCTTGCTGGTCCTCAGTACATGGCTCTTTTATATGGATCTGTTGGTTGATCTTGCTGATCTTCAATAGAGATTCCATTTTTATTTTTATAAGTGAATATATTACCGGGTACTATGAGAGCTAGAAACTATTGAAAAGGCCCCTGAGTGGACAGGTGGTGAGCATTCTGGTGTTGCCAATTATGCCATAAGTACACTGATGAAGGAAAAATTAGAAATTAGGATTCAATCGGATATTTTGGAGGATTATGATCAGTGATACTATAGTTTTATTAAAAGATTGTTTTAAAGACAGTTGAATCTGTGACAAAGGCAATTTCATATTGGGTGTGTAAGTGGTGTGACTAGTTTTAAGTTTGCATGAATATCCAGCTAGGGGGCTTGGAAACTCTTTTCCCTGGTACCCAAGATAAAACCTAACCAAATTCTTAATAAATGGATCCCATCACTACAGTGGTTGGGCGGTTGGCTAACCCACGAGACTGGATGGGGTTAGGCTGGACTGATGGATCCCTAAAATGAGACTCAATTCTGCTATGGTACGATCGATGAAGTAAATCCAGGATAAAAATTATTCTATGGAAAAGAATCAACGGCTGTGCCTCTCAATAAGAAAAAAAGCGTTGGTCTCTATGATCTAAGTGCAAGTCTTTTCCTTGATCAGTTCAGTTAGTTAAGGCTCTTGACTACGCTAGAGTAAAAATATATTTGAGGAATTGCCCCTGCTTTTTGGGTGAGGGAAGTTTTTTCGGGTTTGGTTTTGGAAGAACCGAGGGATTAGTCTCTTGTCCGGATTAACGTGGGCGAGGTCCCGAGTGAGGGACCCTACCCCGTGCAAGAAGTGCTACTTCTGCTCTGCTGCTAGCACCCGTGAATGGATGAGATGTGATGTGGATGGATGTGATGTGATGTGGATGTGAATGAGTATAAATAAATGTGATGTAATGTGAATAGATGGATGAGATGTAAGGTGGATGAATGTGATGTGATGTATATCTAGGTAGATGTGAATGGATGAGATGTGATGTGAATGGATGTGATGTGGATATGGGTAGATGTGAATGAATGAGATGTGATGAGATGTAATACGATGTGATTGGATGAGAATGGATGAAGATGATGGGAACAATGTGGAAAGATGAGAGTTTGTTAGAAACTATATTTATGACCTGTTTTTAAATAACTATTTTATGTCAAGAATGTTGGGAAAGCATTTTGACCATCTTGTGAATGAGGTCGTGGGGAGACCTAATTGATAAAGTTACAATAGCTGACGAAGAGTCAACGGAGGACGTCTCGCGTAGCAAGGTCGACCGAGGTCTTGACCAGCCTCGGTTCGATTTAAATGGTGAGCTTCCTGTACGGTGGATGAGGGACCAAGGAAGCGGCCTATGAGTGAAGCACTAGGTGACCTGCGAAGGAGCCTAGAGGGTGCTGACCATACATGTGAGATCCCCCTGCTCCCACCGAGCAACGGATTCGGGTACTAGCAGCAAAAGTAGCACTTCTCGCGCGGGACAGGGGTCCCACATTCGGGGCCTCGTCCACGGATATCCGGACAAGAGACTAATCCGTCGGTTTTTCCAAAATCGAACTAGGAAAAACTTCCCTTACCCGGAAAGCACGGGCGATTCCACCAGGATGACTTTTTACTCTAACGTAGTCAAGAGCATTACTGATCAAGCTGATTCGATTGCACTTATAAAGATACTCGGTCAGATCAAGGAAGAAACTTGCACTTGGATCATTGGGATCAACGCTTTTTTCCCCATCAAGGAGGCACAGCCGTTGATCCCTATCCATAGAACAATTACTATCCGGCATTTACTTTATCTATCGTAATAAAAGAAATTGAGTCTCGATTTACGGATCCATTAGTCCAGCCTAACCCCATCCAGCAGTCCCATGGGTTAGCCAACTGCCCAACCACTGTAGTGATGGGATCGAATTTGGAATTTGGTTATGTTTTGTCCCGGGTACCAAGGAAAAGAGTTCCAAGGCCCCCTAGCCGGAAGTTCATGCAAACATAAAACTAGCCACACCACTTACACACCCAATATGAAATTGCCTTTTCCTTAGCATCAGCTAACTTTAAAACAATCCTTTAATGAAACCATAGTACGACTGATCACAATCTTCCAATTTATCCGGTTGATTCATAATTTCCCATCATTCCTTCATCAGAGTATCTATGGCATCATTGGCAACTAGAACACTCACCACCTGTCCACTCAGGGGCCGTTTCAATAGTTCCTAGCCCATAATACTTGGCAATATAATCACTTATCAAGATGGACTCTCGTTGAAGATCAGTAAGATCAACCAACAGATCTATATAAAGAGCCAGCAAGGTCAATCAACCAGATCCAGGTTTTAGAAAAACAACTCTTACTCCTTGTTTCAATATCTTCCTCGACGCACGCGTGGGTATCCTAGGCGACCCAGAGCCCGAGCACCGTATGGTCAGCACCCTCTAGGATCCTTCACAGGTGACCTAGCGCTTCACTCATAGGCCGCTTCCTTGGTCCCTCATCCACTGTACCGGAAGCTCACCATTTTAATCGTGGTCAAGACCTTGGCCGACTTTGCTATGCGAGACGTCCTCCATTGACTCTCCGTCAGCAGTTGCAACTTTATCAGTTAGGTCTCCATGACCTTAATCACAAGACGGTCAAAATGCTTCCCCAGCATTCTTGACATAAAACAGCCATTTACAAACAGTTTACAAATACAGTTTCTATATTAACTCTCATTTTTACACATTATCCCTCATTAATCCACATTACTTATTCCACATTCCATTTATATGTGTACTCATGCAATCACCTCATTTTCCATCCCTTCACTTAAGATTCCTTCACATCACATATCATATATTCACATCCATATCCACATCCATACATCCACATCCACATCCACATTCACATCCATACATCCACATCTACATACTTATCTCCATTTTCACATCCTCATTTATACATCCACATCCCATATCCACATTCATACATCCACATCCACATCCATATCCACATCCACATCTACATACTTATCTCCATTTTCACATCCTCATTTATACATCCACATCCCATATCCACATTCATACATACACATCCATATCCACATCCACATGCATACATCCACTATCACGTCCTCATTCATACATCCACATCTACATACATACATCCACATCTACATACATACATACATCCACATCCACATTCCCATTCACATCTATACATCCATATCTACATGCACATTCACATCCATACATCCATATCTACATGCACATTCACATCCATACATCCACATCTATATCCTCATTCACATCCATACATGTGACATTCATGCATCCACATCTACATGCATACATCCATACATACATATCCACATTTACATCCATGCATCCACATCCACATCCTCATTCACATCCATGCATCCACATCCACATCCTCATTCACATCCATACATCCACATTCATGCATCCACATCTACATGCATACATCCATACATACACATCCACATTTACATCCATGCATCCACATCCACATCCTCATTCACATCCATACATCCACATTCATGCATCCACATCTACATGCATACATCCATACATACCCATCCACATTCACATCCATATTCTCACCCTATCACAACCCATATACATCTTATCCCATCACATACACTTCTTACCTCATCCCATACACATCCTATCACTTCTTAGCTCATCTTATCACATCCTAACTCATCTCATATGCATCTTATCATATCTTATCACTTCCCATATCTTTTATGCATACCTCTATGTGTGAAATTCAATTATGCTAAAAGTAACTCTTTTATAATAAAATAATAATCTCTTATGCATACCTCTATGCATGAAATTCAATTATGCTAAAAGTAACACTTTTATAATAAAATATTCATCTCTTATGCATACCTCTATGCATGAATTTCAATTATGCTAAAAGTAACACTTTTGTAATAAAATATTCATCTCTTATGCATACCTCTATGCATGAAATTCAATTATGCTAAAAGTAACACTTTTATAATAAAATATTCATCTCTTATGCATACCTCTATGCAATTATGCTAAAAGTAACACTTTTATAATAAAATATTCATCTCTTATGCATACCTCTATGCATGAAATTCAATTATGCTAAAAGTAATACTTTTATAATAAAATATTAATCTCTTATGCATACCTCTATGCATGAATTTCAAGTAAGCTAAAAGTAACTCTTTTATAATAAAATATTCATCTCTTATGCATACCTCTATGCATGAAATTCAATTATGCATAATATAAAAATCAATTTCTCTAGGATTACAATGAATATCTTTCAATTAATCTAGGATGATAATTCCTAGAATATGGTAGGAAGTCCTCTTTTTATGCTTTGAATGAAATTATTTTATGAGTAATTTTTATAAAAATTTTGCCATAGCTCCGCTGCTATGACTGATAAATCTTAATTTTTCGAAGGGATAAAGCTTATCTTTAAGGAAATAATTAGAATGATCCCTAATTGGATCATTAATCCCTAATGGATTGAATCATCAATATTCATGAAATACATAAACTAAAAGCATAGAAAAAAGCCATTAAAGCATAGATTAATCTTGGATTAAGGAAAAGCTTTATGAAAAGCTTCATTTGGATTGAGAATGGGTCATGAGTATGACCATTTCTTGAGTGAGAGAGAGAAATTACATAAAAACCATTTGAATTAAGCATAAATGGAAATTTATGTAATTCTTAACTATCATCAATCAATTAACTTCAATAGCATTCATCAATTTATGTAACTCTTCACTACCATTCATCAATAACCTTCAATAGCATTCAAAAACCATTCCAATTAAGCTTCTGAAGCTTGAGAGGGGTTGAGAAGAGAGAAGCATTGAGAAATTATAGAAACGATCAAAATTCCGATTTACCTTACAAATTGCTTGATTCTTTGTTCACGGTAGAGGCCCCCAACCAATCAATTGGTTAAGTATGTTGATGGAGCCACCAATGGGGATTGAAGAAAGAGGGAAGTTCCAATTTCTTCAATTTGGAGAGAATTTTAGAGAATAGTAGAAACTAGCATTATTTCAACATAACTCTAGTATAGTAAAATTCTTCTCCTTTTTTCAAAGGACTCATGTTCTATTTATAGGAGAGGGAAGCTCTAACCAAAGCTAACTGAATTCTAGAATTTTTTAAATTCAGTTTGGTTGAATTTGGACTAGATTTGGATCTAGTTTGGTTACTTTTTGATTCGGTTTGGTTCTATTTTGATTTGGTTTGGTTCAAGAGAGAGGAGAGATAAAAATATCACATTATTTTAGAGTTTAAAACTCATTCAAGCATGTGAAATATGCACCTCCTTTAAAGAATTCCGCTTCCTTATATATGTGTCAAAATGGAATCATTATACCCAAAATATCTCATATTTTTAATATTGCTCATAGTTTTTTTACTAATAAACCTTGTACATTTTCAACTCTTCATCTTATGTGAGCATTTACTCATTTTTGGATACCCAAAATATCTTATATTTTTAATATTGCTCATAGTTTTTTACTAATAAACCTTGTACATTTTCAACTCTTTATCTTATGTGAGCATTTACTCATTTTTGGATACCCAAAATATCTCATATTTTTAATATTGCTCATAGTTTTTTACTAATAAACCCTGTACATTTTCAACTCTTCATCTTATGTGAGCATTTACTCATTTTTGGGTATCTTCTTTTACAAATTGGATTTATCTCCTCCCTACACATGGATTGATGCTATTGGCCCATAGGAACCTTAATTGGACCATAATCCAAAAATTTCTGAAAATCTAGACCCTTAGGCTAAGGTCCTTTATACCCATTTCCAATAAATTCCAATTGCACATTGGAAAGTTCTTTTTGAATTTCTGCTTCAGGGGAATTCATTTTAATAATATGAGAAATTTTTCTATCTAAAAATATAATTAAAATCTGAATATTCTCTCTCTAGAATATTTTCTCTCTCTATGTCAAAATAGGCAGAGACAAGATCTTTTATATTTCTAAAGAGGGGATTGATTACAGGGGAAGATGCTGGACATTTTGAGAGGCTGGGGACGAATCTTACATTCTCTCCCACTTGAAAAACGCGAGATATCCTCATCTTGCAAACTGGGGGTAATTTCACAAGATGCACGGATATGAGACTTAGAGAAAAATTTAATTAAGATTAACCACCAAATAAAAAAGTTTCAAGTAAGGGTCAAGACAAGAACAAGATTTAAACTTTATTCATTCTTAGAACATATACAGTAAAGATAGAAGAACTCTTTACACTTCCATAAGCCCGTCCATCATATGATCACAAAAGCAGCACTCATAAGCTCCGCACGCATAAGGTAACTCATCTATGGGAATAATTCTGTTGGTTATTGCTGCACCTATCTCAGTGGTATGAGGCGATCTAACAAAAGGACCTCTGAGAGGCAAGCCAAAAACGGGGTAAAGGCATATCTTCTGATGAGGAAGAAAACACGCCAGTAAGAAGATCCGCTCAGAAAACCCAAGATGCCTTGATCCCATGACGCAGTAGTATCGGGGACCCAAACCCAAGGCTTCAATAACCATGGCCAAGCGGACATTGTTACAAAAGTGCTGCTGACCCCAGGGTGTTACCCTAGTTATGTCTTGATAGGTCCGCCATTTGGTCTGGGCTATAGAAGTTTCCAAGTGAGGAAAAAGTGAGCGCTCATACTGTTCTATAAGATCTTTCTTTAGCGACTCGCTTGCGTCTTGAAGGTGAGAAATCATCATGGATAAAACTAATTCCTGTTGCCAAGCCATGAAGGAGATTAAGAAGAAGGGAGATCGATGGAAGTACTGTGATGAGCGGCGACGCGACAGGTAAAAGTTACGACTTATATAAAGGAAGGAGCTAGCGTAACTTAGAAGCCAACGGTATCTTGCCCCACTGAAGTTTTTTCGTCTTTCCATGATTTGGGTTTGGCACATATTTCTATGAAATACATTAAGAACTTTGAGATGAGGAGGTAAAACCCAAGAGATAAAGAACTTCTTTTGGGCCGTACTCGAATGAAAACCAAAACCTTGGTATCCAAAACACCGATTTTCACTTCTGAACTCATTGTTCTGAATCCTTAAAACAGGCATAACTCCTGAGAAGTATTCTAGGGAAAGGGTCTTCCTTTTTTTAAACAGAATCTTTCTTTTATTTTAGAGAGGGAATAATTATAAGATCAGAAAGGGAGATTCTTACTCCTGTATACCTCGAAGGCTGGGGAGGAATCTTACATTCTACCCCACTTAAAAAAGTGCGAGATGTCCTCATCTCACAAGGTAGAGGACAACTCTTTTTCTTAAGATCCAATTTATTCCGGGGTTCCTTATATCCTTGTCAACCCAACAGAATACTGGGATAAATATCCCTTATATAGAACTCATCATTAAATAACAATTTATTCAGATCATATCATTCATATCTTTAACATGATAATGGTCCATTAGACCGAAAAATTTCCTTCTGATGAACATTCCTCCACGGGAATTTCAGTCAAGTAAGTTCTCAATTTGTCATCCCTTAACTTGATCTACCGGTCAAGTGTTAACAGTAACAGTTTGAACAGCACAACCCACTAATCTCATAGTGATTTGCTGAAATCATTATCATCATTCTAGTTATGAATATCATCACACAGGGACTCGTCCCATTCATCCTCATTGTGGTTTCGCTCAGGTTATTATATTTCAACTAAATTTCAGAAATCATCATTTTTCAATCAGAATCCAAATCAATTCATCAATTCTCAAACAGAATTAAAAATCATATCAACCACATTCGAAATCATCATCTGGATAGCATTAACACTTATAATTTCAAGTCTTAGATTTACTCGTATATACTGTCAGTAAAGAGCTGCAGTTATACTCTCGGTATATACGGTTAGTCACGGCCCTTGGAATTATAAGGTAAATATCATCATGTCTAGGCCTCAAGCAAGTCTGGGATTCTATATAATTACGGTACTTCCATCTGAAGACCCAATTACTAATTTATGAATTTCAGTTTGAATATCAAATTGTATGAATTATATCACACAATTACAACCTTTTTGTGTTTCTTGATAATTTTTTTAACACATTTATCGTCTCAGTTGATCTTTAATGGCTCTGATACCAACTGTGAGATCCCCCTGTTCCCACCGAGCAACGGATTTGGGTACTAGCAGCGGAAGTAGCACTTCTCGCGCGGGACAGGGGTCCCACATTCGGGGCCTCGTCCACCACGGATATCCGGACAAGAGTTTTTCCAAAACCGGACTCGAAAAAACTTCTCTTACCCGGAAAGCACGGGCGATTCCACCAGGATAACTTTTTACTCTAACGTAGTCAAGACCATTACTGATCAAGCTGATGCGATTGCACTTATAAAGATACTCGGTCAGATCAAGGAAGAAACTTGCACTTGGATCATTGGGATCAACGTTTTTTTCCCCATCAAGGAGGCATAGCCGTTGATTCCTATCCATAGAACAATTACTATCCGGGATTTACTTTATCTATCGTAATAACAGAAATTGAGTCTCGATTTACGGATCCATCAGTCCAGCCTAACCCCATCCAGACCCATGGGTTAGAACTGCCCAACCACTGTAGTGATGGGATCCAATTTGGAATTTGGTTATGTTTTGTCCCGGGTACCAAGGAAAAGAGTTCCAAGGCCCCCAAGCCGGAAGTTCATGCAAACATAAAACTAGCCACACCACTTACACACCCAATATGAAATTGCCTTTTCCTTAGCATCAGCTAACTTTAAAACAATCCTTTAATGAAACCATAGTACCACTGATCACAATCTTCCAATTTATCCGGTTGATTCATAATTTCCCATCATTCCTTCATCACAGTATCTATGGCATCATTGGCAACTAGAACGCTCACCACCTGTCCACTCAGGGGCCGTTTCAATAGTTCCTAGCCCATAATACTCGGCAATATAATCACTTATAAAGATGGACTCTCGTTGAAGATCAGCAAGATCAACCAACAGATCCATATAAAGAGCCATGGACTCATCCATTGAAGACCAGTAAGGTCAATCAACCAGATCCATGCCCGGTTTCAGAAAAACAACTCTTACTCCTTGTTCCAATATCTTCCTCGACGCACGCTGTCGTGACGTGGGCGGTGTCGCTGGGAAAGTGCGAGACTTCTGGCTGTGAGAGTAACTTCCAAAATCCCAGCAAGGAAACAAAATAGATAGCTCCTCAAGGAGCATAAGACATCACCATTTTTGTTGACATGTACATGTGCCAAATCACTTCAAAACATTTCCAAATTCAGCTTGATGTTTGCACACAAGTCACGAACCAAGAGCTTGATTAACTCAAATCATAGATCACCTGTCCCTTTATCCAAGTGCCTCATACATAACACATGTAGGCATAGCACAATCTTCATTCACAACACAAGCTCCACCGGCTATGAATGAGCAAGCCAAATAAGCACCATAAATTTTTCAGCGGTAGTAACCTAATGAAGCATACACACACTCCCTGCTGATGCAGCAACCCATGAACAATGCACATAAAATGGAGTCCTCAGGCTCTGAGAGCCGGCAGCAGCAAAGAAAAACACACACTCACTCTGGCATCACCTACCTCTGTTCCTCTTTTGTAGATAGCTCTTTAAGCTGAACGTACCCAGAAGCAAAACCAATCAATGCACAAGGTAGCATTAACACAGCTTCCCCCCCAGAAAGCCACCCGTCAAGTAAAGAAACTTCCAGTCACTCCTCCTTATACATAACCCAAAGCCATCCCAACTTGCTTTCTTGCCATGTGGAGCATTGTCAACAATGAATGGAGACGCCAAACTGATGAAGGATGCATCTCCCACACCTACCAACCTCTCTGCTCCAGCTTCTTCAGCTGCGCCCAGCTCTTCTTTGCTCCCTCTCACCTGTGTGTGTGCAGCTATGCCCGAGAGCTTCCCCCTGGCTTTTTCTTGTAGCTGCTCAGAGGGTTCCCTTCACTGCACCCTGCATAGCCCGTCAGCTCCTTCCTGCGTTTTCTACATTTAAACTCGGAAGGCTCATGAGCATCGGAGTTATGAATTTATCAGGTCATCATCCGTATTCTGCCAGCCTATGCGTGGCAGTGTCAAGAGGTTGGGGTTTCCGGACCTCTCTTCCCACCTTCTAACACACTGCACTATCTGCTTGTTGGTTATGTTGGTGCAGTTACCTACCTTGATCTTAAAAGCCTCCGCCACCACCTTGACAGGCAGCCGTCAGCTATTCTGCCATCGCCCGCCGCAGCCACACTCCTCTTGTCTGTCTCTGTTTAATCCTCCCAGATGCCTAGCACAAGGCAGCCTCCATGCCCCTTCGCCGCTTATCAACAAGCTGTCTCCTCTCTCTCACGTGTCTGCAGCTGCGCCCGAGAGAGCCCTCCGTGTATATCTGCCGCCGCTGCACACACACCTTCACTTCTCTCCTTTCTGCAGCGCCTCACACCAGGTAGCTATGAGAGACCCCTCCCTTTCGCTGCTCTCTATATCCAGTTGCAGCCCGTCACCTTTATTTGTCGAAAATTACAAGAGGCGTATCGCTAGATGCAGCATGAATTCCTCTGTATTTTGAAATCCTACATGACATGAACAGAAACGGCCTCCTCAATTTTATTCATTCTGGTTAGTTGGCGGACTGGTTCTCTCTTTTTTCTGCAGACTCCCCTCTGATATGCACTCCCACCAACAACACGACCCCTTCCTTTTTTGCTACGCTGACTCCCCAGCCCTTCTCCATGCTTCGCCTGCCTTCGAGAATCCACGTTGGCAGCAACTCATTGCCTCCACGCCACCTTTCCACGTTCATTTTTCCTATTTTATTTAACTTTGAAAAATGGCCCACTATATTATTTCCTTTCACACCAAGTCCAAGGTATATGGCCCCTCATTTCCCTTTTTCATGCTCCACATATCTTCAATTGCGACCTCAAGTGCCCATCTCTAAATGCCTTGTATACCCCAAAAGAAATCAACCATGCCAGTGTATCAGTTTATGCTTGAAATCACACTATATTTGAACTCCTATTTACAGAGTACTAGCATATCAAGCCCATGTACAGTTTATACATCACTGCTTAGAGTACTAGCATATCAAGCCCATGTACAGTTTATACATCACTGCTTGCATGTCCTTGTCTCTGAATTCATGTGAATTGATCACAAAGAAGATTTTCCCTACATGGACGTGTCACAGCATGACATCCACCCCCTCTAAGCCTGCACATCCTCCGGTATGTGCCACACTGGTCCTGGAATTCAGTGTCCATGCATTAATTACACACCAACATTGGTATATGTACAAGCATCCAACATTGGTATATGTACAAGCATCCAACTAGGCGTCTTAAACCCTGTCAAACCTGACCCAGTTGGTATCACCCTAGTAAACATGAAACAGTAGAAGAATATACATAGTGCCACTCACAAGGGGTTACCCTTTTTTTTTTTTTGAAACATAGCATGACATCTTAGCCTACCCCCTTAGCCTGCAAGATATTTATATCTTAGCAATCACATCTGAATGGTTCTGCTTTCCCACCTGGATCAAATACCAATCGCTTTTGGCATATGTGCCATATCCTTTGCTCATATGAAGCCCTATCCTCACTTAGATTTCCTGCATATGCATGATTATCCTCATCATTCAAAGTGGGATGCTCTTCAAAATAATTTCCTTCAAAATTTTCCTCAGGCCATGTTTGAAGCCTTTGCACCACATATTGTATGGCCACACCAAGTAACAACTGCATTAATAGCATGGAACATACACTTGGTAACATCCCATCCAAATCTACCTTGCCCTCCAGCTCACCCACTAACAAACATTCATTCTTCTCATCCAAAGACGGAAAAGCATGGTCTTCATTGGCTTCCTCTATGCTATTATATACCTCTTCTTTAGGCCGTTGCAAAGTATGCAAAGCATCCACACCATCAACACATACAAAGTCCAACAAGGCATCATCGAAAATAGCCTCCAGCTCTGGATCAATCTCATCACAATCATTTGGCTTACATAACACCTGCACATCCTCACTTGCAACCAACAGTTGACTAGCATCAAGCATAGAAGAGCCCAAAGCTGATGGGGATCTATTATATATCATGAAATCATCCAATGCATCATCTAGGATAGCATCCAATTCAGGATTAATCGCATTGAAGCCATTATCATCTTGCAATCCCACATGTTGATTATCATGAACATTCATACCCCCATAGCTATATCCATTTGGTTGCTCATATGCAGCCTCATGAGGCTCTGTGACCACGCTTTGCATATCCTGCATGTTATCTCCCAGTATTTCTTGATACCTGTCTGCTGGGCTTAGAATTATGGGTCCCTCACCCGAGTACCCTTGAATCTGTATGTCATTGAACCCTGTATGATCCAAAAAAACAGATTCAATTTCCCTCTCCAAATCATCATCATAAACAGGCTTCCAAGCTCGAGATTGTTGCTCACAAATGTGGTTGCAAGGTAACCCTGACACTGATGACATAGCATCACCCTGTTTATTGTTGGAACACCCAGTTAGCATTCCAGGATAACCCAAATCCAAAGAACCTTGGCAACCAGCTTCAGAAGCAACATCACTGTTGGAATCACCCATATCACTTACCCCCTCTAAATCAATCACACATACTTGTGGCCCATCTTGTAATATTTTATTTTCCTCACATGCATATTCATGTACATCATCCTGCTTATAAGCATCATAACCAGATAAGAATGCAGTAATGATAGCATCTTCTTCTTGTCTTAGATCTTCAAACTCTGCAATCATGCTTTCAGCAAGAAGCATTGGTTCCTGCTGTTCTTCACACATATGATACGACACCTGAGGAATACCCTTCGAAGGAGCACTTTCGTCATGAGAATCCTCAAGTTTACACAGCTTACATGCTTCACAGCCCAAGAGGAAACTATTAGCGATGTCCTCTTCCTCGTGTACTGGGTCTTGAGTACCTGTCCTCTTCCTCGTGTACTGGGTCTTGAGTACCTGTCCTGAAGCTCTCTGAATCAAGTGTCTCCTCAAGAATAGGCATGCACACATCATGTGGTATGGTTATAGGACCCTGTATGTCTGCACCCTCAAACAAGGAAGACAGATTATACTTATACTTGCACAGTTCACCCATTGCATCTTTATGAGGCTATAGCAAAGCATTGCTTTTGGCACTGTGAAGGCCTTGTTGCTCACTAATGGCTTTTTGTAGTCCCAATTTAGCATAAACAGCCTCCACAATCTCTGTATCAGCCTTGAATAGCAATTGATTATCCTCCATAAGACATGCATCGACAACCGCTTCTAAATTGGCTCGGATTGTTGCTGGAACACTATCACAGCTCACATTATACCTCATTTCATCACCCTTCTGCTTTTTCTTTTCCCAAGTAAGTTGCTCCTGCTTTAGGTTCATGGAACTCGCATAAATAAGTGCATCTCCAAAATCACTCCATCGTTTGGAGTGATACTCTGCTAGTTCCAGCACTTCATCTTTTAAATCAGGACTTATAAGGTATGCAAAAGATGCAATCATCATGTTTTCTGGAACCCCTTGATTCTTCATCTCTGTCTCATAACACCTTAGATAGCTTTCTGGATCGAAACCATCAAATATATTGACCCTGTTATATACCAATTGCACCGCAATTTCCACCGCTTCCTGAATTCGCTTTTCTTCTTCAATCTTCCTGAACCGCTCTTCAAGCTCTTTCATCTCTGCATATAAATGCTCCATTTTGCTAGCCATCTCTACGTACTCTCACCCCAGCAGTCTCACCAAAGATGTCCTGACGTGGGCGGTGTCGCTGGGAAAGTGCGAGACTTCTGGCTGTGAGAGTAACTTCCAAAATCCCAGCAAGGAAACAAAATAGATAGCTCCTCAAGGAGCATAAGACATCACCATTTTTGTTGACATGTACATGTGCCAAATCACTTCAAAACATTTCCAAATTCAGCTTGATGATTGCACACAAGTCACGAACCAAGAGCTTGATTAACTCAAATCATAGATCACCTGTCCCTTTATCCAAGTGCCTCATACAAACACATGTAGGCATAGCACAACATTCACAACACAAGCTCCACTGGCTATGAATGAGCAAGCCAAATAAGCACCATAAATTTTTCAGCGGTAGTAACCTAATGAAGCATACACACACTCCCTGCTGATGCAGCAACCCATGAACAATGCACATAAAATGGAGTCCTCAGGCTCTGAGAGCCGGCAGCAGCAAAGAAAAACACACACTCACTCTGGCATCACCTACCTCTGTTCCTCTTTTGTAGATAGCTCTTTAAGCTGAACGTACCCAGAAGCAAAACCAATCAATGCACAAGGTAGCATTAACACAGCTTCCCCCCCAGAAAGCCACCCGTCAAGTAAAGAAACTTCCAGTCACTCCTCCTTATACATAACCCAAAGCCATCCCAACTTGCTTTCTTGCCATGTGGAGCATTGTCAACAATGAATGGAGACGCCAAACTGATGAAGGATGCATCTCCCACACCTACCAACCTCTCTGCTCCAGCTTCTTCAGCTGCGCCCAGCGCTTCTTTGCTCCCTCTCACCTGTGTGTGTGCAGCTACGCCCGAGAGCTTCCCCCTGGCTTTTTCTTGTAGCTGCTCAGAGGGTTCCCTTCACTGCACCCTGCATAGCCCGTCAGCTCCTTCCTGCGTTTTCTACATTTAAACTCGGAAGGCTCATGAGCATCGGAGTTATGAATTTATCAGGTCATCATCCGTATTCTGCCAGCCTATGCGTGGCAGTGTCAAGAGGTTGGGGTTTCCGGACCTCTCTTCCCACCTTCTAACACACTGCACTATCTGCTTGTTGGTTATGTTGGTGCAGTTACCTACCTCGATCTTGAAAGCCTCCGCCACACCACCTTGAAAGCCGTCAGCTATTGTGCCGTCACCCACAGCCACACTCCTATCGTCTGTCTCTGCTTAATCCTCCCAGATGCCTAGCACAAGGCAGCCTCCACGCCCCTTCGCCGCTTATCAACAGGCTGTCTCCTCTCTCTCACGCGTCTGCAGCTGCGCCCGAGAGAGCCCATAGCATAGCCCCTCCGTGTATATCTGCCGCTGCACACACACCTTCACTTCTCTCCTTTCTGCAGCGCCTCACACCAGGTAGCTATGAGAGACCCCTCCCTTTCGCTGCTCTCTATATCTAGTTGTAGCCCGTCACCTTTATTTGTCGGAAATTACAAGAGGCGTATCGCTAGATGCAGCCTGAATTCCTCTGTATTTTGAAATCCTACATGACATGAACAGAAACGGCCTCCTCGATTTTATTCATTCTGGTTAGTTGGCGGACTGGTTCTCTCTTTTTTCTGCAGACTCCCCTCTGATATGCACTCCCACCAACAACACGACCCCTTCCTTTTTTGCTACGCTGACTCCCCAGCCCTTCTCCATGCTTCGCCTGCCTTCGAGAATCCACGTTGGCAGCAACTCATTGCCTCCACGCCACCTTTCCACGTTCATTTTTCCTATTTTATTTAACTTTGAAAAATGGCCCACTATATTATTTCCTTTCACACCAAGTCCAAGGTATATGGCCCCTCATTTCCCTTTTTCATGCTCCACATATCTTCAATTGCGACCTCAAGTGCCCATCTCTAAATGCCTTGTATACCCCAAAAGAAATCAACCATGCCAGTGTATCAGTTTATGCTTGAAATCACACTATATTTGAACTCCTATTTACAGAGTACTAGCATATCAAGCCCATGTACAGTTTATACATCACTGCTTGCATGTCCTTGTCTCTGAATTCATGTGAATTGATCACAAAGAAGATTTTCCCTACATGGACGTGTCACAGCACGACAACGCGTGGGTATCCTAGGCGAGAGCCCGAGCACCATATGGTCAGCACCCTCTAGGATCCTTCACAGGTGACCTGGCGCTTTACTCATAGGCCGCTTCCTTGGTCCCTCATCCACCGTACCGGAAGCTCACCATTTTAATCGAACCGAGGCTGGTCAAGACCTCGGCCGACGTTGCTACGCGAGATGTCCTCCATTGACTCTCCGTCACAGCAGTTGCAACTTTATCAGTTAGGTCTCCTTGACCTTAATCACAAGACGGTCAAAATGCTTCCCCAGCATTCTTGACATAAAACAGCCATTTACAAACAGCATTTACAAACAGTTTACAAATACAGTTTCTATATTAACTCTCATTTTTTCACATTATCCCTCATTAATCCACATTACTTATTCCACATTCCATTTATATGTGTACTCATGCAATCACCTCATTTTCCATCCCTTCACTTCAGATTCCTTCACATCTTTATCAGTTAGGTCTCCTTGACCTTAATCACAAGACGGTCAAAATGCTTCCCCAGCATTCTTGACATAAAACAGCCATTTACAAACAGCATTTACAAACAGTTTACAAATACAGTTTCTATATTAACTCTCATTTTTTCACATTATCCCTCATTAATCCACATTACTTATTCCACATTCCATTTATATGTGTACTCATCCAATCACCTCATTTTCCATCCCTTCACATCACATATCATATATTCACATCCATATCCACATTCACATCCATATCCACATCCATACATCCACATCCACATCCACATTCACATACATACATCCACATCTACATACTTATCTCCATTTTCACATCCTCATTTATACATCCACATCCCATATCCACATTCATACATACACATCCATATCCACATCCACATGCATACATCCATTATCACGTCCTCATTCATACATCCACATCTACATACATACATACATCCACATCCACATTCCCATTCACATCTATACATCCATATCTACATGCACATTCACATCCATACATCCACATCTATATCCTCATTCACATCCATACATCCACATTCATGCATCCACATCTACATGCATACATCCATACATACATATCCACATTTACATCCATGCATCCATGCTACATATCCACATTTACATCCATGCATCCACATCCACATCCTCATTCACATCCATACATCCACATTCATGCATCCATATCCACATCCTCATTCACATCCATACATCCACATTCATGCATCCATATCTACATGCATACATCCATACATACACATCCACATTTACATCCATGCATCCACATCCACATCCACATCCTCATTCACATCCATACATCCACATTCATGCATCCACATCTACATGCATACATCCATACATACCCATCCACATTCACATCCATATTCTCACCCTATCACAACCCATA
The DNA here is from genome assembly GCF_041138505.1 of Cibotium barometz. Classification (NCBI taxonomy): domain Eukaryota; kingdom Viridiplantae; phylum Streptophyta; class Polypodiopsida; order Cyatheales; family Cibotiaceae; genus Cibotium; species Cibotium barometz. The sequence continues at coordinate 37,028,859 of NC_141066.1, forward strand.
TACATCTTATCCCATCACATACACTTCTTACCTCATCCCATACACATCCTATCACTTCTTAACTCATCTTATCACATCCTAACTCATCTCATATGTATCTTATCATATCTTATCACTTCCCATATCTTTTATGCATACCTCTATGCGTGAAATTCAATTATGCTAAAAGTAACTCTTTTATAATAAAATATTCATCTCTTATGCATACCTCTATGCATGAAATTCACTTATGCTAAAAGTAACACTTTTATAATAAAATATTCATCTCTTATGCATACCTCTATGCATGAATTTCAATTATGCTAAAAGTAACACTTTTATAATAAAATATTCATCTCTTATGCATACCTCTATGCATGAAATTCAATTATGCTAAAAGTAACACTTTTATAATAAAATATTCATCTCTTATGCATACCTCTATGCATGAATTTCAATTATGCTAAAAGTAACACTTTTATAATAAAATATTCATCTCTTATGCATACCTCTATGCATGAATTTCAATTAAGCTAAAAGTAACACTTTTATAATAAAATATTCATCTCTTATGCATACCTCTATGCATGAAATTCAATTATGCTAAAAGTAACACTTTTATAATAAAATATGCATCTCTTATGCATACCTCTATGCATGAATTTCAATTAAGCTAAAAGTAACTCTTTTATAATAAAATATTCATCTCTTATGCATACCTCTATGCATGAAATTCAATTATGCATAATATAAAAATCAATTTCTCTAGGATTACAATGAATATCTTTCAATTAATCTAGGATGATAATTCCTAGAATATGGTAGGAAGTCCTCTTTTTATGCTTTGAATGAAATTATTTTATGAGTAATTTTTATAAAAATTTTGCCATAGCTCCGCTGCTATGATGACTGATAAATCTCAATTTTTCTAAGGGATAAAGCTTATCTTTAAGGAAATAATTAGAATGATCCCTAACTGGATCATTAATCCCTAATGGATTGAATCATCAATATTCATGAAATACATAAACTAAAAGCATAGAAAAAAGCCATTAATTTGGCCTCAAGCATAGATTAATCTTGGATTAAGGAAAAGCTTTATGAAAAGCTTTATTTGGATTGAGAATGGGTCATGAGTATGACCATTTCTTGAGTGAGAGAGAGAAACTACATAAAAACCATTTGAATTAAGCATAAATAGAAATTTATGTAATTCTTAACTATCATCAATCAATTAACTTCAATAGCATTCATCAATTTATGTAACTCTTCACTACCATTCATCAATAACCTTCAATAGCATTCAAAAACCATTCCAATTAAGCTTCTCAAGCTTGAGAGGGTTTGAGAAGAGAGAAGCATTGAGAAATTATAGAAAAGATCAAAATTCTCATTTACCTTACAAATTGCTTGATTCTTTGTTCACGGTAGAGGCCCCCAACCAATCAATTGGTTAAGTATGTTGATGGAGCCACCAATGGGGATTGAAGAAAGAGGGAAGTTTCAATTTCTTCAATTTGGAGAGAATTTTAGAGAACAGTAGAAACTAGCATTATTTCAACATAACTCTAGTATAGTAAAATTCTTCTCCTTTTTTCAAAGGACTCATGTTCTATTTATAGGAGAGGGAAGCTCTAACCAAAGCTAACTGAATTCTAGAATTTTTCAAATTCAGTTTGGTTGAATTTGACTAGATTTGGACCTAGTTTGTGTAAGATTCCTCCACCGCCTCTCAAAATGTCCAGCATCTTCCCATGTAATCAATCCCCTCTTCAGAAATATAAAAGACCTTGTTTCTAACTGTTTTGACTTAGAGAGAGAATATTCTAGAGAGAGATTATTCAGATTTTGAATATTTGTAGATAGAAAAATTTCTCATCTTATTAAAATAAGTTTCCCTGAAACAAAAATTCAAAAAGAACTTTTCAATGTGCAATTGGAATTAATTGGAAATGAGTATGAAGGACCTTAGCCTAAGGGTCTAGATTTTCAGAAATTTTTGGATTATGGTCCAATTAAGGTTCCTATGGGCCAATAGCATCAATCCATGTGTAGGGAGGAGATAAATCTAATTTTGTAAAAGAAGATACCCAAAAATGAGTAAATGCTCACATAAGATGAAGAGTTGACTATGTACAAGGTTTATTAGTAAGAAACTATGAGTAATATCAAAAATATGAGATATTTTGGGTATCAAAAAATGAGTAAATGCTCACATAAGATGAAGAGTTGAAAATGTACAAGGTTTATTAGTAAAAAACTATGAGAAATATTAAAAATATGAGATATTTTGGGTATCCAAAAATAAGTAAATGCTCACACAAGATGAAGAGTTGAAAATGTACAAGGTTTATTAGTAAAAAACTATGAGCAATATTAAAAATATGAGATATTTTGGGTATAATGATTTCATTTTGACACATATGTAAGGAAGGGGAGTTCTTTAAAGGAGGTGCATATTTCACATGCTTGAATGAGTTTTAAACTCAAAATAATGTGATATTTTTATCTCTCCTCTCTCTTGAACCAAACCAAATCAAAATGGAACCAAACCGAATCAAAAAGTAACCAAACTAGATCCAAATCTAGTCCAAATTCAACCAAACTGAATTTAAAAAATTCTAGAATTCAGTTAGCTTTGGTTAGAGCTTCCCTCTCCTATAAATAGAACATGAGTCCTTTGAAAAAAATAGAAGAATTTTACTATACTAGAGTTATGCTGAAATAATGCTAATTTCTACTATTCTCTAAAATTCTCTCCAAATTGAAGAAATTGGAGCTTCCCTCTTTCTTCAATCCCCATTGGTGGCTCCATCAACATACTTAACCAATTGATTGGTTGGGGGCCTCTACCGTGAACAAAGAATCAAGCAATTTGTAAGGTAAATGGTGAATTTTGATCTTTTCTATAATTTCTCAATGCTTCTCTCTTCTCAATCCCTCTCAAGCTTGAGAAGCTTAATTGGAATGGTTTTTGAATGCTATTGAAGTTAATTGATGAATGGTAGTGAAGAATTACATAATTTGATGAATGCCATTGAAGTTAATTGATTAATGATAGTAAAGAATTACATAAATTTTCATTTATGCTTAATTCAAATGGTTTTTATGTAATTTCTCTCTCTCACTCAAGAAATGGTCATACTCATGACCCATTCTCAATCCAAATGAAGCTTTTCATAAAGCTTTTCCTTAATCCAAGATTAATCTATGCTTGAGGCCAAATTAATGGCTTTTTTCTATGCTTTTAGTTTATGTATTTCATGAATATTGATGATTCAATCCATTATGGATTAATGATCCAATTAGAGATCATTCTAATTATTTTCTTAATGATAAGCTTTATCCCTTAGAAAAATTGAGATTTATCAGTCATCATAGCAGCGGAGCTATGGCAAAATTTTTATAAAAATTACACATAAAATAATTTCATTCAAATCATGAAAAGAGAACTTCCTACCATATTCTAGGAATTATCATCCTAGATTAATTGAAAGAATTTTATTGTAATCATGGAGAAATTAATTTTTATGTTATGCATAATTGATGATTATTTTATTGTAAAAGTGTTACTTTTATCATATTTGGATTTCATGCATAGAGGTATGCATAAAAGAATTATTATTTTAATATAAAACTGTTTCTTTTATCATATTTGGATTTCATGCATAGAGGTATGCATAAAAGTTATTATTTTAATATAAAAGTGTTACTTTTATCATATTTGAATTTCATGCATAGAGGTATGCATAAAAGTTGATTATTTTATTATAAAAGTGTTACTTTTATCATATTTGGATTTCATGCATAGAGGTATGCATAAAAATTGATTATTTTATTATAAAAGTGTGACTTTTATCATATTTGGATTTCTTGCATAGAGGTATGCATAAAAATTGATTATTTTATTATAAAAGTGTGACTTTTATCATATTTGGATTTCATGCATAGAGGTATGCATAAAAATTGATTATTTTATTATAAAAGTGTGACTTTTATCATATTTGGATTTCATGCATAGAGGTATGCATAAAAGTTATTTATTTTATTGTAAAAGTGTGACTTTTATCATATTTGGATTTTATGCATAGAGGTATGCATAAAAGTTGATTATTTTATTATAAAAGTGTGACTTTTATCATATTTGAATTTCATGCATAGAGGTATGCATAAAAGTTGATTATTTTATTATAAAAGTGTGACTTTTATCATATTTGAATTTCATGCATAGAGGTATGCTTAAAAGTTGATTATTTTATTATAAAAGTGTGACTTTTATCATATTTGAATTTCATGCATAGAGGTATGCATAAAAGTTGATTATTTTATTGTAAAAGTGTTACTTTTATCATATTGGATTTCATGCATAGAGGTATGCATAAAAGATATTCTTTTTATACTAAAAGTGTGATTTTCATCATAAATGGATTTTATGCATAACTTAGATGCATAAGAGAAATTCTTTTATTCTAAAAGTGTAATTCCTACCAAATTAAATTTATGCATAAGAAGATGCATAAAAGATTGATTTTAAATTTAAAAGTGTCATTCTCATCTAAATTGAATTTGTGCATAGGAAAATGCATACAAGATTGAAATTTAATTCAAAAGTGTCATTTTCATTTAAAATGAATTTATGCATAGGAAGATGCATAAAAGATTAAAGATTGATTTTTACTTTGAAAGTATTAATCTCCTTAAATTGATTTATGCATAGGAAGATGCATAAAAGATTAAAGATTGATTTTTACTTTGAAAGTATTAATCTCCTTAAATAGAATTTATGCATAAATAAATGTGTAAAGAAATCTTGAATCAAATATAAGAATTCTCTTGTATTCTATAAATAGATATGAGATGTAATAGGATGTGATAAGAGGTGTATAAGATGTGATAAGAGGTGTATAAGATATGATAAGAGGTGATAAGATGTGATAAGAGATGATAAGATGCTTATGAAATAAGTTAGGAGGTGATAAGATGAATTAAGATGTGATAAGATGTGTAAGGGATGAGGTAAGAAGTGTATGTGATAGGATAAGATATATATGGGTTGTGATAGGGCGAGAATGGATGTGATGTAAAAGATTAGATGTGAAGGCATATGGGGCTATATGAATGGGAATGTGGAAATGGATGTATGTATGTGGATGTGTGGATGTGGAGATGGGAGTGTGGATGTATGAATGTGAAAATGGATGTATGCATGAAGATGTATATGCATAGATGTGAATGTGGATGTAGATGTGGATGTATAGATGTGAATGGGAATGTGGATGTATAGATGTGAATGTGGATGTGGATGTGGATGTAGATGTGGATGTATAGATGTGAATGTGGATGTAGATGTGGATGTATAGATGTGAATGGGAATGTGGATGCATAGATGTGAATGTGGATGTAGATGTGGATGTATAGATGTGAATGGGAATGTGGATGTATAGATGTGAATGTGGATGTGGATGTGGATGTAGATGTGGATGTATAGATGTGAATGTGGAATGTGGATATGGATGTATGTATGTATGTGGATGTAGATGTGGATGTATAGATGTGAATGGGAATGTGGATGTGGATGTATGTGAATGTGGATGTAGATGTGAATGTATAGATGTGGATGTAGATACAGATGTGGATGTATGTATGTGGATGTGTATGTATGAATGAGGAAGTGAAAAATGGATGTATGTATGTATGTGGATGTGGATGTATGAATGAGGATGTGAAAATGGATGTATGTATGTAGATGTGGATGTATGGATGTGAATGTGAATGAAGAGGTGGATGTGGATGTATGGATGTAGATACGGATGTGGATGTATGTATGTGAATGTGGATGTATGAATGAGGATGTGAAAATAGATGTATTAGTGTGAATGTGGATGTATGAATGTGAATGTGGATGTGTGGAAATGGAAGTATGGATGTATGAATGTGAATGTGGATGTGTGGATGTGGAAATGGAAGTATGGATGTATGAATGTGGATGTGGATGTATGCGTGTAGATGCGTATGTATGAATGTGAAATTGGATGTATGATGTGGACGTACGAACATGGATATGTATATAGAATAATGAATATGAAGATGTATGTGAGATAATGTGTAGTCTATATGAGTGAATGGATGAGAACGAGTACACATTGAATGGAATGTGGAATAAGTAATGTGGTCCGAGAGTGGATAATGTGGAAAGACGAGAGTTTGTTATAGAAACTGTATTTGTGACTGTTTGTAAATGACTGTTTTATGTCAAGAATGCTGGGGAAGCATTTTGACCGTCTTGAGGATTAAGGTCATGAAGACTGAACTGATAAAGTTGTAACTGCTTGGCGGAGAGTCAATGGAGGACGTCTCGCGTAGCAAGGTCGATCGAGGTCTTGACCAGCCTCGGTTCGATATAAATGGTGAGCTTCCGGTACGGTGGATGAGGGACCAAGGAAGCGGCGTATGAGTGAAACGCTAGGTCACCTATGAAGAATCCTAGAGGGTGCTGACCATACGGTGCTCGGGCTCTGGGTCACCAAAGATACCCACACGTGCGTCGTGGAAGATATTGGAACAAGGAGTAAGAGTTGTTTTCTGAAACCGGGCATGGATCTGGTTGATTGACCTTGCTGGTCCTCAGCGGATGAGTCCATGGCTCTTTTATATGGATCTGTGGGTTGATCGTGCTGATCTTCCACGGAGATTCCATTCTATTATATGAATATATTGCCGGTTACTATGAGCTAGGAACTATGAAAAGGCCCCTGAGTGAACAGGTGGTGAGCGTTCTGTTTGCCAATGATGCCATAAGTATACCGATGAATGAATGACTGAAAATACGGATTCAACCATAGACTTTGAGGATTGTCATCAGTGACATAATGGTTTCATTAAAGGATTGTTTTAAAGTTAGCTGATGCTAAGAAAAAGGCAATTTCATATTGGGTGTGTAAGTGGTGTGACTAATTTTATGTTTGCATGAACTTCCGACTAGGGGGCCTTGGAACTCTTTTCCTTGGTACCCAGGACAAAACCTAACCAAATTCTTAATTGGATCCCATCACTGCAGTGGTTGCTAACCCATGGGATTGGATGGGGTTAGGTTGGACTGATCTGTAAATCGAGACTCAATTTCTGTTTACGATAGATAAAGTAAATCCCGGATAGTATTTGTTCTATGGATAGGAATCAACGGCTGTCCTCTACTTGCGAGATGAGGACATCTTGCACTTTTTAAGTGGGGTAGAATGTAAGATTCCTCCCCCAGCCTTCGAGGTATGCAGGAGTAAGAATCTCCCTTCCCTCTCTAAAATAAAAGAAAGATTCTGTTTAAAAAGGGAAGACACTTTCCCCTGAATACTTCTCAGGAGCCCACCTGTTTTAAAGATTCAGAACGATGAATTCAGAAGTGAGAACCGATGTTTTGGATGCCAAGGTTTTGACCATCAGTTAACAGACTGCCCGACTCCTACCATGAAAAGGGCACAGGGAAGTCTAGAACCCAAATTAAGAGGCCAATTCCTTTATACCAATCTAATCAGGGTCCGTCTCGGACAAGATTGCTTAACTCCATTAACCAGGTCCGAACCATTGATTAGGGTCGAGATGACTAATCAAATGCTTGGCGACATAGAGCAACAGATGCAGGCAATTCATAAAGATATAAACGCTGCCCAAGATCGACAGATACAATATACAGATAAGAAGAGGACAGTCAGAGAATTTAAAGAAGCAGATATAGTCTTCATTTGAATACGGACCAAAAGAATTTCTTTATCTCTAGGGGAGTATAAGTAGTTATCCCCCAGATATTGCGGACCAAAGAAAGTAGGTGACTTAGCCTACGAACTTCTTTTATCTCTTCATCAAAGTTCTTAATGCCTTCTATAGAAAAATGTGCCAAACCCAAATCAGAGAAAGACGGTAAAACTTCAGTGGCAAGATACCGTTGGCTTCTAAGTTACGCTAGCTCCTTCCTTTATATAAGTCGTAACTTTTACTTGTCGCTCACAGTAACCTTCATCAAAGTTCTTAATGCCTTCTATAGAAAAATGTGCCAAACCCATTAGGGGAAGGTTGAGGTCTATAGGGGCCCTTTAAGCTGCCATATTATGATTTTAATGACTTTTTGTTAAAACGTTAAGTTTCTTTGACTTTAGATACCTTCTTGTTCTTCAAACGGCTAGAAGTTTGAATTTCAAAGTTTCCCGCCAAAATTGAATTTGAAATCGAGCGAGCAAAACTATATCATGTGACATATCTATGGAAAGAGCTCGATGAGTAGATTCTGGATCTGTAATCTTCGATAAATTTTGAGCTCATATGTAGAAGTTATGGACGTCCGAAATTTCAAAAACTTCCCCCCCCCACTTTTTAGAAATGAAAAGTACAAAAAGGCATCTTCTAGAGAATCTTTTGACCACCTTTAATCACCCAACATTTTTGTATACATGGCATCACACGATTGGCTCTTTTCCTTAATAACCTTTTAATCACATGGCATCTTAAAGGGCCCCTATAGACCTCAACCTTCCCCTAATGCCAAATCAGAGAAAGACGGTAAAACTTCAGTGGCAAGATACCGTTGGCTTCTAAGTTACGCTAGCTCCTTCCTTTATATAAGTCGTAACTTTTACTTGTCGCTCACAGTAATCTTACTTCCATCGATCTCCTTTCTTTCTTAATCTCCTTCAGGGCTTGGCAATAGGAATTAGTTTTATCCATGATGATTTCTCACCTTCAAGACGCAAGCGAGTCTGTGAAGAAGGATTTTATAGAACAGTATGAGCGCTCACTTTTTCCTCACTTGGGAACTTCTGTAGCTCAGACCAAATGGCGGACCTATCAAGACATAACTAGGGTAACACCCTGGGGTCAGCAGCACTTTCGTAACAATGTCCACTTGGCCATGGTTATTGAAGCCTTGGGTTTGGGTCCCCTATACTACTGCGTCATGAGATCAAGACATCTTGGGTTTTCTGAGCGGATCTTCTTACTGGCATGTTTTCTTCCTCATCATCAGAAGATATGCCTTTACTCCGTTTTTGGCTCTCAGAGGTCCTTTTGTTAGATCACCTCATACCACTGAGATAGGTGCGGCAATAACCAACAGAATTATTCCCATAGATGAGTTACCTTATACGTGCGCAGCTTGTGAGTGCTGCTTTTGTGATCATATGATGGATGGACTTATGGAAGTGTAAAGAGTTCTTCTATCTTTACTGTATATGTTCCAAGAATGAATAAAGTTTAAATCTTGTTCTTGTCTTGACCCTTACTCTCTTTGAGACTTTTTTATTTGGTGGTTAATCTTAATTAAATTTTTCTCTAAGTCTCATGTTCGTGCATCTTGCGAAATTATCCCAAGTTTGCGAGATGAGGACATCTCGCGTTTTTCAAGTGGGAGAGAATGTAAGATTCCTCCCTAGCCTCTCAAAATGTCCAGCATCTTCCCCTCCCCTCTTCAGAAATATAAAAGACCTTGTTTCTAATTGTTTTGACTTAGAGAGAGAGAATATTCTAGAGAGAGAATATTCATATTTTGAATATTTGTAGATAGAAAAATTTCTCATCTTATTAAAATAAGTTCCCCTGAAACAGAAATTCAAAAAGAACTTTCCAATGTGCAATTGGAATTAATTGAAAATGAGTATGAAGGACCTTAGCCTAAGGGTCTAGATTTTCAGAAATTTTTGGATTATGGTCCAATTAAGGTTCCTATGGGCCAATAGCATCAATCCATGTGTAGGAAGGAGATTAATCCAATTTTGTAAAAGAAGATACCCAAAAATGAGTAAATGCTCACATAAGATGAAGAGTTGACTATGTACAAGGTTTATTAGTAAGAAACTATGAGTAATATAAAAAATATGAGATATTTTGTGTATCCAAGAATGAGTAAATGCTCACATAAGATGAAGAGTTAAAAATGTACAAGGTTTATTAGTAAAAAACTATGAGAAATATTAAAAATATGAGATATTTTGGGTATCCAAAAATAAGTAAATGCTCACACAAGATGAAGAGTTGAAAATGTACAAGGTTTATTAGTAAAAAACTATGAGCAATATTAAAAATATGAGATATTTTGGGTATAATGATTCCATTTTGACACATATGTAAGGAAGGGGAGTTCTTTAAAGGAGGTGCATATTTCACATGCTTGAATGAGTTTTAAACTCAAAATAATGTGATATTTTTATCTCTCCTCTCTCTTGAACCAAACCAAATCAAAATGGAACCAAACCGAATCAAAAAGTAACCAAACTAGATCCAAATCTAGTCCAAATTCAACCAAAATGAATTTGAAAAATTCTAAAATTCAGTTAGCTTTGGTAAGAGCTTCCCTCTCCTATAATTAGAACATGAGTCCTTTGAAAAAAATAGAAGAATTTTACTATACTAGAGTTATGCTGAAATAATGCTAATTTCTACTATTCTCTAAAATTCTCTCCAAATTGAATAAATTGGAGCTTCCCTCTTTCTTCAACCCCCATTGGTGGCTCCATCAACATACTTAACCAATTGATTGGTTGGGGGCCTCTACCGTGAACAAAGAATCAAGCAATTTGTAAGGTAAATAGTGAATTTTGATCTTTTCTATAACTTCTCAATGCTTCTCTCTTCTCAACCCCTCTCAAGCTTGAGAAGCTTAATTGGAATGGTTTTTGAATGCTATTGAAGTTAATTGATGAATGGTAGTGAAGAATTACATAATTTGATGAATGCTATTGAAGTTAATTTATTAATGATAGTAAAGAATTACATAAATCTCCATTTATGCTTAATTCAAATGGTTTTTATGTAATTTCTCTCTCTCACTCAAGAAATGGTCATACTCATGACCCATTCTCAATCCAAATGAAGCTTTTCATAAAGCTTTTCCTTAATCCAAGATTAATCTATGCTTGAGGCCAAATTAATGGCTTTTTTCTATGCTTTTAGTTTATGTATTTCATGAATATTGATGATTCAATCCATTATGGATTAATGATCCAATTAGGGATCATTCTAATTATTTTCTTAATGATAAGCTTTATCCCTTAGAAAAATTGAGATTTATCAGTCATCATAGCAGCGGAGCTATGGCAAAGTTTTTATAAAAATTACACATAAAATAATTTCATTCAAATCATGAAAAGAGAATTTCCTACCATATTCTAGGAATTATCATACTAGATTAATTGAAAGAATTTTATTGTAATCATGGAGAAATTGATTTTTATGTTATGCATAATTGATGATTATTTTATTGTAAAAGTATTACTTTTATCATATTTGGATTTCATGCATAGAGGTATGCATAAAAGAATTATTATTTTAATATAAAACTGTTTCTTTTATCATATTTGGATTTCATGCATAGAGGTATGCATAAAAGTTGATTATTTTAATATAAAAGTGTTTCTTTTATCATATTTGAATTTCATGCATGGAGGTATGCATAAAAATTGATTATTTTATTATAAAAGTGTTACTTTTATCATATTTGGATTTCATGCATGGAGGTATGCATAAAAATTGATTATTTTATTATAAAAGTGTGACTTTTATCATATTTGGATTTCATGCATAGAGGTATGCATAAAAATTGATTATTTTATTATAAAAGTGTGACTTTTATCAGATTTGGATTTCCTGCATAGAGGTATGCATAAAAGTTGATTATTTTATTATAAAAGTGTGACTTTTATCATATTTGGATTTCATGCATAGAGGTATGCATAAAAGTTGATTATTTTATTATAAAAGTGTGACTTTTATCATATTTGAATTTCATGCATAGAGGTATGCATAAAAGTTGATTATTTTATTATAAAAGTGTGACTTTTATCACATTTGAATTTCATGCATAGAGGTATGCTTAAAAGTTGATTATTTTATTGTAAAAGTGTTACTTTTATCATATTTGAATTTCATGCAGAGGTATGCATAAAAGTTGATTATTTTATTATAAAAGTGTGACTTTTATCATATTTGAATTTCATGCATAGAGGTATGCTTAAAAGTTGATTATTTTATTGTAAAAGTGTTACTTTTATCATATTTGAATTTCATGCATAGAGGTATGCATAAAAGTTGATTATTTTATTGTAAAAGTGTTACTTTTATCATATTGGATTTAATGCATAGAGGTATGCATAAAAGATATTCTTTTTATACTAAAAGTGTGATTTTCATCATAAATGGATTTTATGCATAACTTAGATGCATAAGAGAAATTCTTTTATTCTAAAAGTGTAATTCCTACCAAATTGAATTTATGCATAAGAAGATGCATAAAAGATTGATTTTAAATTTAAAAGTATCATTCTCATCTAAATTGAATTTATGCATAGGAAAATGCATACAAGATTGAAATTTAATTCAAAAGTGTCATTTTCATTTAAAATGAATTTATGCATAGGAAGATGCATAAAAGATTGATTTTTACTTTGAAAGTATTAATCTCCTTAAATAGAATTTATGCATAAATAAATGTGTAAAGAAATTTTGAATCAAATATAAGAATTCTCTTGTATTCTATAAATAGATATGAGATGTAATAGGATGTGATAAGAGGTGTATATGAGATGTAATAGGATGTGATAAGAGGTGTATAAGATGTGATAAGAGGTGATAAGATGCTTATGAAATAAGTTAGGAGGTGATAAGATGAATTAAGATGTGATAAGATGTGTATGGGATGAGGTAAGAAGTGTATGTGATAGGATAAGATATATATGGGTTGTGATAGGGCGAGAATGGATGTGATGTAAAAGATTAGATGTGAAGGCATATGGGGCTATATGAATGGGAATGTGGAAATGGATGTATGTATGTGGATGTGTGGATGTGGAGATGGGAGTGTGGATGTATGAATGTGAAAATGGATGTATGCATGAAGATGTATATGCATAGATGTGAATGTGGATGTAGATGTGGATGTATAGATGTGAATGGGAATGTGGATGTATAGATGTGAATGTGGATGTGGATGTATGTGAATGTGGATGTAGATGTGGATGTATAGATGTGAATGTGGAATGTGGATGTGGATGTATGTATGTATGTGGATGTAGATGTGGATGTATAGATGTGAATGGGAATGTGGATGTGGATGTAGATGTGGATGTAGATGTGAATGGGAATGTGGATGTGGATGTATGTGAATGTGGATGTAGATGTGAATGTATAGATGTGAATGTGGAATGTGGAATGTGGATGTGGATGTATGTATGTATGTGGATGTAGATGTGGGTGTATAGATGTGAATGGGAATGTGGATATGGATGTATGTATGTATGTGGATGTGGATGTATGAATGAGGATGTGATAGTGGATGTGGATGTATGGATGTAGATACAGATGTGGATGTATGGATGTAGATACAGATGTATGGATGTAGATACAGATGTGTATGTATGTATGTGGATGTGTATGAATGAGGATGTGATAGTGGATGTATGCATGTGGATGTGGATGTATGGATGTAGATACAGATGTGTATGTATGTATGTGGATGTGTATGTATGAATGAGGAAGTGAAAAATGGATGTATGTATGTATGTGGATGTGGATGTATGAATGAGGATGTGAAAATGGATGTATGTATGTAGATGTGGATGTATGGATGTGAATGTGAATGAAGAGGTGGATGTGGATGTATGGATGTAGATACGGAGTCCATGGCTCTTTTATATGGATCTGTTGGTTGATCTTGCTGATCTTCAATGGAGAGTCTATCTGGATTTTCTTATGTGATTATATTGCTGGGTACTATGAGCTAGGAACTATTCAAAAGGTCCCTGAGTGAACAGGTGGTGAGCGTTCTGGTTGCCAATGATGCCATAGGTACACTGATGAAGGAATGATTGGAAATTAGAATTCAACCTGTGATATTTTAGAGGATTATGATCAATGATACTATGGTTTCATTAAGAGATTGTTTTAAAGACAGCTGAATCTGTGAAACATGCAATTTCATATTGGGTGTGTAAGTGGTGTGACTATCTTGAAGTTTGCTTGAAGCGCCAGCTAGGGGGCCTAGGAACTCTTTTCCCTGGTACCCGGGGCAAAACATAACCAAATTCCTAAATGGATCCTATCACTACAGTGGTTGTGGGCGGTTGGCTAACCCATGGGACTAGATGGGGTTAGGCTGGACTGGTGGATCCCTAAAATGAGACTCAATTCTGTTAAGTTACGATAGTTGAAATAAATGCCGGATAACCCTTGTTTTATGGAAAAGAATCAACGACTGTACCCCTTGATGAGGAAAAAAGCGTTGGACTCTATGATCCAAGTGCAAGTCTTTTCCTTGATCTGACCATGTGACTTATGGGTTCGGTCGGATCAGTTTGGTTAGTTAAGGCTCTTGACTACATTAGAATAAAAATATCCTAGAGGAATCGCTCGTGCTTTTTGGGTGAGGGAAGTTTTTCTGGGTTCTCGGTTTTGGAAGAACCGAGGGATTAATCTCTTGTCTGGAAGAGGCTCTGCCCTGTGCAAGAAGTGCTACTTCTGCTCTGCTAGCACCCCCAGAATTCGTTGCGTGGAGGGGGCAGGGATCTTTGAGAGAGAGAGAGAGAGAGAGAGAGAGAGAGAGAGAGAGAGAGAGAGAGAGAGAGAGATAGTCAAAGAGAGATAGAAAAAGATTTAGGGAGTTAGTCAGAGAGAGAAAGAGTGAGAGATAGAGATAAAGTGTTAGAGAAAGAAATTTAGAAAGAGTTAGTGAAAGAGTGTGTGCAATTTGTGCATTTTGGCAAGATATGGCTCTTGTAATGGTAATGGTAATGGAGGTGCTTTAATGTGCCAAATTGCACACACATACATATACACTTATATCACACACACACACACACAAACACACACACACACACAACAATAACAACACACAGACACACACACACAGTACACCCAGAGAGAGAGAGAGAGAGAGAGAGAGAGAGACAGAGAGTGAGAAATTTGTACAGTTTGGCGCGATTTATCGCGCCAAATTGCACAAATACAATAAGGGGTGACTCCCCTTTTCTAATTCATGCCAATGTCTTACTTCTTAGAAAAAAGAAAGCTTAAGCAGGGAGGCACTGCGCTGGATCCTGAGTTTAGTGCTGCAGGTAGGAGCGACATGCAAATGAAGTCTGCAAAGCTGTTGATGAGCACAAAGAAAAGATCTATTGACTTCACCACACTGACGATCCTGCAAAAGTTATGGCAAGGATAGATGAGCCACAGCTTGTGAGAGGACAGACAAAAGATCAAGGATTTCCAACTATGAAGCCGGGAGAATCAAGTTACCCCGTTTACTTCTTCGTTGTAAAAGATTATAGTGATGAAGAACCCCATTCAGAAGACCAAGATGCAGAGGTAGATGAACAGGAGAAAGCAGGTGTTCTTCTTAGTCTAGTATTCCTTTCTAAGCAACCTGCTCGCCAGAGTCCCTCTGTTAAAAGAGGGATTTCGATTTCTCAACGGAGGCTAAGGAAGAGATGTCGAAGAGGAAGAAGCAGAAGAAGAAGGAGCAACGTCTTAGCACTGACATGAAGGAAAAGAAGGAAGAATTTTTTCAGAGCAATGATCTAGCTCTAATTGATGTGAGGAACTCTTCGATTTTGTCTATAACGTAGGAGCTGCTGAAGACTTTCGCATTATTGCAGAGATGTTTAATAAGCCTTTGCAAGTGGAGTCCATTTTGCATCAGCATGCAGAGTACCTGTCAAAACACAGGGACGATTTTGAAAAATTAGTATCCAAAGGAAGGTTGCTACTAAACAATCAGGCTTACGTGCACTTGCTGGATTGTGCACTAAGCAGGAAGAAGGTAAACAATTTTCTATACAAGAAGTACTAGGAACTACCATCTTCCTACAAGCCTTCTTGGTGTACCTTGCACTTAAGTTGTTGCAGGCTGTTATGTGAGGCATTTGGATTCCTCTGCTACCTGCAGTGCCTCTATAAAGACCTTCCTGAAATGGGTGAAGAACTAATGTATGAAGGTACTATATCCAAGATGAAATTCCCGCAAAAGATAGGTTACCCTCCGAGGAGGTAGAACTTGAGGAAGATATTGAGTTAGTATAGGAGGAAGAGGATTCGAAGTCGATGGATATTGTTGCTCTAAAGACGTCAACAATACAAAGACCATAATTTGGATGTAGATCTCTTCAGAGACCATTGGATGGAGATCTCTTTAAAGTGGAGAAGTGTGGTCTAGTATTGCCAGTGCTGCTAGAATTCGTTATTGATAACAAATGTTATGTACTATTTGGCTGACATTCAGAATATTTTCAGCCTAAGGGAAGATTTTGCTTTGTCTGCTATTGCCAATTTTCAGGAAGAGGGTAATGGTTTTGTCTTAGAAGATGATGCAGATGACTTAGCAATGGAGGAAAATTATAATAGTAAAGAGTGTCTCAGTATTTGTTTGGGCAAAGCACAAAAATTGAAAGAGGATGGATTTGTGTCAGATGATAAAACCTTCATGGAGCTACAGGCCAATATGGCTTTGATAAGTTGAATGAATCCACAAAGGAGTTTATGAACAAAGTAGGAGAAGATACTAAAATTTCTATTAACCTTTGGTAAGACCAACTGTTCGTGATAGATGAGACTCAGGTTCTCTCTCTCTCTCTCTCTCTCTCTCTCTCTCTCTCTCTCTTTATGTATATGTGTGTTGTGTGTCTGCGTGTGTGTGTGTGAATTTGATATGTAGACTTATTCTTGCAGTGACATAAAAGGGAGTATTGTGGTCGAGACGCAGCTCTCTCTCACTATCTAAGCAGACTGTCTAAGGCAAAGATTATAGTCTACCACAATGCCATGAGCCAGGAAGGGAAAGTTGCAAATTTTGTATTTAAGACATTGTCTCTATTCCTAGGTGCAATGATTATTCCTAAGAGTTATGAGAAGATTATTTTGATAGAGAAGTCTACTGCCTTAGAAATTTTTGGATGCTACCCTAGTTATGCTGACAACCGAAGGGGTTACTTTCATACATATGCTGCAGTAGCATTGTCTTTAGGCATAGAGAACCCAGAGGAACTAGAAGAGTATGGCAAACACCGTTTGCTAAGGTATAAACGAAAGCTAGATTCACTGGAATTACCAAAGTCATCAGAATGGAAAGATACATTGTAAAAGACTTATGTGTTACATCAGCTCTTTTTGTCTTGCTAGGAGTAGTTGACTTTCTCACACATTTGGAACAGAGTATCAATTGAACACCAAACATCTGCTTTGACATTCCTTGAAGCACCTTCATGGTCTTTCACTACATTATTCATTGACTTGGAAAGAAATCTTCTTGCCTTAACACCTCCAATGCAGGGCTTCATTAGAATTTCCTTTTCATTTGATGACTTTTTAGTGTCCTTCAGAATCTGGACATTACCTCCATGTAATCCAATTTCTGATAGCACCTTCTCCAATGCACTGATGGCTTCTTTCCTCTCTGCTACATTCTTGATCTTCCAAGCAAAACAAAGCATGAAGCGTGCATATATGCACATTGGAAAGAGGAATCTCAAACACAAAGCATGAAGCGTGCATATATGCACATTGGAAAGAGGAATCTCAAACACTGGTTTAAAGTTCTCATCCAAAATTTGTCTGTTCGGTGGTCGCCACCACTTAGAGTCCATCACCCTTTGCGGAGTCCATGCAGTAAAGGTATGGAGATCTTGCATTGGCCCCTTTGCTACAATTAAATAAGCACTTGAGAGTCTTTAAATCACTCACAAGATGCCATTGGACTTGAAATTCCCCCCTTTTCTCTACATGCAGCATCGTGTTTGCATTCATCTGTTCTTTGATGAGATTGGGGATATGTGTCTGATGAAATACCCAAAACAAGGATTCATGGTCCTCTTTCTTGACCTCAAATAAACCTAGCCACCAGATGTTCTTCTCGGACTCCACACTAAAATACTTTGGATCATCCCTACTGCAATTACAAAGAGCTCTATTCATAAGTGTTATTGTGACCCTTTCCGTCTTTTTCTCCTTGATAATCTCGCACTCATCAAGCTTGATGACAAATTGAAGTACACCTCCTACCTCCTCAAATGTAATATCATAGAACTCCACCATTCTCTTTTACAAGAGCTCCAAGTCCATGAATATATTGTTGTGTTCATTGTAGAATATGTTGCCACCTTCTCCCTTAAACTCTCCTACAATGTGGTATGAGTGACCAACATAGTGAAGCTGTTCTGTGTTTAATTCCTCCCTATGTCTCCAAAATTTTGTAGGTGTTGGAAGTAGCTTTTCTTCAATGCCTTTGGCCTCAAGGAGGGATGACACTGACTTCTGGATGGCACTATAACCCTTGACTGACTCCACTTGAATCCATGGTGTATTGAATATCCGCAGCTAAAACTGCATTGTTGGTTATAAATTCATCCACTATATCTAGTTGAACCACCTTGAACTTCTTCTTTTTTATCATTTCTCTTGCCATTCTTGATGTCAATGGTTTTAGTTGCTTTGTTAGAAGGGATTGGGATTAATATTCTCTTTGTCAGGATGTATGACAACCCTACAAATACAACACTACTCATTACTAACGTAGAGAATATGTAAATCCCAAAGATGTCCAGCAAATAAAATAATATTAACTGCTAACACAAAAGACGTGAATGGGAATGCATTCAGTGCAATCTTACCTTATGGCTTGGATTCTCTTCTTCATGCCTCCTCCAGAACCGAGCCTCAAGTTCTCGACATTTTTAAGCTTTCTTTTCCGTATGCGCCGTCCAATGATTGTGTCTTTTACTCTATATTTACGAAGGTCACTTCTTAGTTTATTGATTTGACATTCTTGTTCTTCCAATCTAACTTTCTGTGTCTTGCATTCACCAGACAAGCCATGAAGCTCATTTGCTAAGTGTTGTGAGAATAATGCCTTTCTCTTTCTTGTATGTAAGAAATTGACTTACAATATCCTAGTAAGCCTGTGGCGCCATCACCTGCAAAACGTAAGAGAGTTGTGGGATTTGAAAAGGGAGGATGTGAAGCAGTACAGGGGTCAATAGGATAGATGGAGCCATCACACCAAAGGTCTATGTGTTGCTTCCCCGACAACCTCATATGATCTTTAACATCTGATGAGAGCAATAGTTGTCCACTTCTGCATTTTTGAATGGGCGCATACGCACTATCTAGATCAAATTGCAGATGGTACTTTCTCTTAATGCTTTTATGATTGGATTTTTCAATAGAATGAGTGTGTACATGGTTGTTTTCCATTGGAGTGTTCTAGGAATGAGTAAGTATACTATATGATGCAGAGTGAAAGAATAGGATTGGCTATGGTGAGAGAAGGCTTGTATTTGTCTTTTGAAATTGGAGATGAAGGTTCTAATTCCCTCCAAACTATCTTCCGTGCAATAATATCTTCTTGAACTAACCTTATTCTTGCAATTTCGAATGTATCATTTCAAAGAAGGTTCCAATGAACTTTAAGACGGCCGCCTAGGAGAAAATTTACCTCTCTAGCTCAGAGACTACACTTTTATGACTTTTACATTCTCTTTATTTTAAAATTTCAAGATTTTTTCTAGAGAGAGAAAATAAGAATCGACCATTTTCTTACAAGGCCCTACGAATGACCTCCAAAATGTCCTGATGTGGTGGGATTCCCCAATACTATCCTCTATGCATCTTTGTGTAATTAAGAGCTCCATGTCTTGTAAGAATGTAGGGTGATTGATCATTAACTCAATATCCTTCTTGGTATAGAGTCGGTCCTCTACTTCTACAGCCAAGTTAGCTATGTTACCCTCTTCTTCTCTGGCTGTAATCCCTTCCTCCATTCTGGATTCCTCATTGATGGGTTCCAAGTTTGGAACTTCTCCATCAGTTCTACCTGTAGCAATTTCTTCAAGTTCTTTTCCTTATGATTGGAGTGGTTTAGCACTTCCCGTCTCCTTTCTCTCAACTCTTGCCCTATGAGTATCAAGTCTTGTTTCCTTATGCTCAATTCTTGGAGTTGTCGTTCTACCTCACTTCGTTGGAAGTCTAATTCCACCTCCTCCATGGTGGGAAATAATATTTGACTCATCCTAGCTGCACTTTCCATATCTCGTCTAATTCGAGGGGTGCCAGTATTTGATAGCCTAGAATTCAACACTTGGAATGGCACTTCTTTTCTTGGATCGAGTCCACCGCTAGTTGATAGACCCATGCCCGTAGATGACAGACCCATGTCCGCAGATTATTGCGCTTCTTCATCATGACTAGTTTGGAGACCAAAAAAATCCTTGGTCAATATCAATGATCCCAACTGGACTTGGTTGGGGAGTGTGGTTTATCTTCTTCCCCAAACCCAGCGTATTTCAGCCCTTCTTCCATGGATTCTTCTCTACTCATTTTTGTGGTGGTCAGGTTTCTTAAAACACTCGAGTGTGTGCTTGCGGAATGTCCTGATCCCACACTTCTTTGGTAGGAAGTTCCTGGATGATTTGATGCACTATTGTAAGGCATAAGATCGTCTCCGCGATGAGTTTTCCATATCTTAAGTGCATGTGTGTATGATTTGATAAGCTATTAATCAACCCAAATTGATTCAATTTCTAATTCTATCACTCTGTTCAGGAGGCGTGAATTAGCAAAGAATGTTTCACGTCGTGAAATAGCAGGACTTGGTTCATGTCTTGAAGCTACAGGAAAATGGTTCACATCGTGAATGGTTTTCTTGCACTTTCATGTGCTCAACAATTTTCCTCCTTAGGGTTAAATTCCTTCTTTTAGTCAAATTCCCTTTCCTTAGCTGACCCTCACACCCTTAGTATTGTCAATTTTCCTCCTTAGGGATAAATTCCTTCTTTTAGTCAAATTCCCTTTCCTTAGCTGACCCTCACACCCTTAGTATTGTCAATTTGTCAGTTTGGCTTTCACGTGAAACAACAAAATTTCTTTCACGTCATGAAATAGTAAGTGTTTCATGTCATGAACCGCTTCAGAAATGGTTCACACTGTGAAAGTTTACTGCACTTTCACATGATCCAATTTTTGGCGAGTTGCACCGTGTCAAAGGTGTCAGGATAATGGTTTATATTTTTGGAATGTAATCGCGTGATTTCTGGGGTGAAAATCTCAGCATTGATTTTGTGAGCGATTCGCGGCGATGTCAAACTGCAGGGAAATGTTTCACAGCGTGAACAACTTTCCTGCACTTTCACGTGGAATTTTTTGCGTTGGTAATTTGTGGTTTTGGGTGCATAATACTTATCCAAATGATGAAAATTAGATTGTGCCAATGCTAAAAGTAGTGAAATGCAAGTTCCTGGCTCAATCAATGGTCCCTTATGTTTTAGATTTTTATGTTTTTTTTTTGAAAAAAGAAGAAAACAACACCAAACCTGCTTCTTCATGTTGGTGTTTTTTGTGATGCTAACTTCAAAATTAAGAAGAGTAACCAATGAATCCTTTCCTAAAATACTCTCCACAACATTCACAACTTCAAAACTATAACTTTTTTTCTCATCCATACACACCTTATCTCTTCATTTCCACACAATGCACTACCAGAATGCAAAGGCAATAATGAATACTATGCAATGGAAGCTGAAACTCAAAGAGTATGGAAGAAACAAAGGTGTTTCCTCGGTAGTAGCGGTGCCAAAAATGTTATGGGCTACCTCACCTCCAAAAGGGAACTCTACACATTCACCTAATGGATGAGCAATAGAACACAACCGTCGTGGGGTACTTACCAATGCTTCAATCTTGAGTCCCGTGAGGCCCGCTTGTTGTAAAGCTCCAAACTCCAAGCTCCAGCTCCACACTGTCACGGCCGTGGAGTCGCTCACACCATCACAACCACACTCTCTCTCACTCTCTCATACAAGCATAAACACACAAGCATGAAAGAGGCACAATTCTAGAATGCTCTCACTCCTCACTCTCTCACAAAACACAAGGGGCGAACTCTCAATATCACAAAGGGGATTGTGTCCTTTTCATTATAAGAAAATGCCTTATATATAATTGACCCTTATTCACACTTGGGTGCCCAAAACTTACTAACTAGGCCTTGGGTGGCCAATATCTCATAATGTACAACCTTTATAGTTCATTTGCATGACTCTTATTTATGTCCTCAATTAAGGATCATGTTTTAATCCAAATGGGATTAACACACATGGTGCAAAACGATGAAAAGAGGAAAGAAAATCGAATTTCCAATGCAGCCATTGGATAGGGCGGCTATCTTAATGAAGATTGCCATGTGGCACTACGTGATTGGCGAGTGAGAAATTACTGTTTCATGGCGTGAACATTTTTCTATAGTTTCACGTGGAACTTGAAATTTTGTTCACGGTGTGAAAAGTCAGAAAAAGATTCATGCCGTGAACAAAATATCTACACTTTCACGTGGATGCATAAGATCAAATACTTTTGTGCTCACGGAGTCAACATGCACATGATGAGTGAATGATCCCTTGCTTACCTCGTCCTCTTTCTACAATCATTGGACATCTTTTTTTTAATTGCCATGAGAACTAAGGGGTCACCTGGGCACTTTTGGGCATTTGTTGATGCAGTCATTTTAGTTCCATGTGGGAGTTTTTTATTGTGCCTTCAATCCAGTTGAATAATGTTGTCATTGTGCATGGTTGTAGAGGGCTTTTATCTGCATCTCCTTGCTGAACTTCTTTGTTTTTACCTTAGGTTCCTTGTTCAGTCTTGTAGCCAGAGTAGGTACTTTCATTGCTTTGGCAATTCCCAATCCATTTAGATGAGTTTTCTTTTTCCTCCACACAAGGGTTGGTGTGGTTCTTGCTTGAGTTAGGAGTTGATGTTGCATGCTCTTACAACCCTCTTTTTGGATACTTAGGATTCATCTGGTATGGTTTCTGCCTAGTTGGTCTTGACTCTTCCATGATTGGAATTGTATGTTGTACTACCTCAGGTGGTACCCCCTTCATTTCTTTGTAATTCCAGGCAAAATAATCCTTAAATTCCTTAAGGAGGGAAATGAGCTCATCTTCTTTAGCCAAAGTCAAGTCCTTAGCAATGTATATGGTTTGAGATTCTTTCCCTGGTCCCGCAATATTCACTTCCTTGACTTCTGCGGGCCATCATATGATGTGGACAGCCCATCCTCCTTCACCCTTGTTGCCGTCAGTCGGACCACTTTCCGTTCGCCACAACAATATAGGTTTTGAAGTGGTCAGGTACTGAGAGCAAGTCTGGTTTGTCCTCATTTTCACTTTTGGTTTTAGCCATGATCTTTCTAGCCTCACGTTCTACTTCTTCCAAGGCTTTATTGCACTTTTGGTGCCCAGATTTTGTAAGCTTGGGTGTTTCTAGCTCTTGAAGGTCAATTTTCTCTTTGTGCCTTTCTTCCAACGATATCTTACTCAACTCCTCACCCCAATCCTTTGAGAACTCATCGTGTACCTTAGTGGCCTCAAGGTATCTCAGCCACTTGGCATCCATGGGTTTTCTTTGTAATATGGCATTTCATCAGGCTATATATCGTTTCTGTTTTCGCCATTGATTGAGGCGTTGAGCATTGGTACAGCTTTGTGCCATGGTACCTTCTATACTCGATGTCTCCTCTTCTGAATCCTCATCAATGGTCTGCCAAGTAACCATACAAATAGAGGTCATGGGAACGGTTCGAGATTCCACATTCAGGGTCCCCCTCTAGGTTGCATTACATCGATGGTGGCCAACACATGCATCTAGTTTTCACTGAAGTCCAGAGGGAGGAAGTGACGCATACATTTTCATTTCCTCTTCATCCTTGGAATCTCCACTGAGGGATAGCATATCTGTACAGAAGTGGTCCATTCTATTTTGTGATCGAATTGTTATCGAGCAACTGCCCCTCCATGGGGTGTGCTTTTCATGTTCTCAAATCAATCTTTAAGATTTGTGAATCCCTACAAACATACACGTGATCCAAGGCCCAATCATGCACCAATTTGGATTCCCTCATGAAGGGTCTCCCCAATATTATGTCATATGAATCAGGTTGGCATAGGAAGTCCATGACCACAAATGTATGATGGTAGCGAAACGCAAAGAGTTTGAATTTAACATTCTCCAGAAGCCCAATGGGTCTCAAAGACATTCCGTTAGCCATTTTAACGATTAGATCTGATTTTTTTAGATCAGGTTTTCCCTAATTTTCGCAGCAATGTTTTGTGAGGATGATGCTAACCCCTGCACGACCATCCAGGATAGCCAGTGCCTGGTACCCATTATGATGAATTGGGATTGTAGCATTTGTGTCAATGCTTTTGTAGTAGCATCCCAGTTGATTAACTGGTATCTTAACGACTCGGGTTTTCCTTGTATGCCTCAAGGTCCTTTCTGCCAGAGGTGGCAGAGCCTCATCTATAGTATCGGCGGCTAGCTTTAGTGTGCCTTCTATCCATTCTTTACGTCTGTCCATAGGGTTGGTGAATTGCGTAACAAATGCCCTAATGGCATTTGTACAGGCATGGACAACATAGCCGTGAGATTTCCTATGTCTCTGGGTTCTTTGGAGATAGAGGGTTCTTCCCATGTATGTGTCTCATATTCCTCTATAGGAAAGGAATGGATGGACTCCCCCAACCCATTATCCTCAAACATTCTAGAGAGTGTGTTTGCTTGGGACTCCTTGTCTGTTTCTTCAAGAATTGGGGTGGGAACATCAATTCCCTATCCCTGGTTGGCTCGTTTCATGGATAAATTATATCCCTGACTCGGTTGGCCCCTATCTTGGCTTTATGAAGCCGTTGGCACTCTTTGACTAAGGCCTTGGCATCTTTGAGCTTTTTTATTCCCTCGTTGACATTGGGGTATTCACCGATCCCATTAGGAGTTGTTGGTTGCTCTCTTTGCTCTTCCTGGTCCGCCCCTCTATGATTGATCCTTTGATCCCCCTCTTCCTTCGATTGGGTGGATCCGGTGTCGATTGTATCTTCTTCAGATCCATCTTGGATTGTGACTCTTGTGTTACCCTTACTTTTTTCACTCTTCTCCTGTGGCCAGTTCTAGAAACAGTCGCATCCGCTCGGTTCTTCCCTTTGTGCCTCCTATTGATCTTGAGTTCTTGTTAGGACGTTGAGTGGTGTGATATTCCTAGGCTGCAAACTAATGGTTCGGATGGTGGCTTGATTGGCATTAGAAGTCGTACCACTTACGCGGTATAGACAATCCTTGATCAAATGATCAATACCACATTTACAGGTGAGTACTAGCATGTCATTGGGTGGAGCCGCCACTTGTTGTGGTTGGTGTGTATGAACCATATTCTTGTTTCGACACTTGGCGACTTGATGTGGCCCTTTGCAACCAAAGCATTATATCAGTCCTCTTCTTAGGTTCGAATACATGTCCTTACCCTTCCATTGTACCGTGCTTTGAAACATAGATACTGGCGTGTTTTGTAGGACGTAATATTCCGGCGTGACCTCTTCCGTTTCTTCCACTACAAGACAATGCTGCCATACACGCGCTTCATACACGCGATAAATTACGAACGCGTGTATGGTCGCGCTTGTATTTGAATAGAATCGGGCGCGTGTATTTTTGCATTTAAGTTCGCGTGTATATTTGCATTTATAAACGCGTGTATAAATGCGTTTATATACACGCAGTAATACACGCATAAATACACGGTAATATTTACGGGGTGATACTCGGTATTATACACGGGTAAATACACGCTACTGCACACGGATTAATACACGCATGGCAGAGAAAAACTGAAAAAAAACTGAATTCCTTAACAAAATTAAAAACTATTTTCCTTAAACCATCTCATAGTACATTACAGTATACATCATTACACAATCCCACTACATGCATTTACAACAATGAAATATATTCAAAAATAAATCATGCATATGAGATGATAGAAATGTCATCAATTTAGAACATACAGTGACGGATTGGTTAGGGTTCGATCTCATCTTCAATAAGATCCATCCTTGTCAAACGATCAACATCAATATCCATTTGATCAATTGGTAAGGCTACGATTAAATTTATTCCACTATCGATATTCTGTACTCCATTGATAATGGTATCGATGTCCTGATCATCCTCATCAACATCACCATCATCCTCAATGGTAGGGTCATTCTCATGATCATGAGAAATGGCATGCTCATCCTCATTATCACGATCATCTCTTATTTCTTGATCATCGATCACAACATCTTCAATGGCATGTTCGACGTCATCTTCATTGCGGCTTGTTACATCCTCCATATGATCCATATCAGTGAATGTATTATACATCACTTTGGAACGTGGTGCAATAGGGATGACGTACCACCATTTGATGTCATGCACCATTGGTAGATAGATAACCTACTCAAATACACACAGTACAGTAATTAATTAGCATATCAAAAGTCAAGGGGTACGCGAGCTTAGATATATATGTACATGAAACACATTAGTAAAAAAAATGCATACCTGCTCACATTGTTGTGGCAATACGAGCCTATCTTTCTTTGTTTGCCAGAACTTTGTAGAGTCAATAGTTACATATCCACTTGCATGGCGTTTTATCGTTGCATCAGGCCCTTTTTCCACCACGTTCATTTGCCATTTGACATCCAAAACATACACAAAGAAGCGACGAAAGTCAAGCCTAAATATGTCTTGGATTATGCCACAATAATCATCCATTTTTCCATTAGCTCCCTCAAAGCTACTAATGACACCGCAATCTTGTGTATTTCTCTTTTCATCAATTCTTTGTGTTCGAAAATGCTTGCCTTCACACCATATAGCATTGAACATAGTGCACTGGACCAAAATAGAAGCAATATTTGTGTAAGCAATGTGAATAAATATTAAAAGCAAATCACTAACAACTAATGCAAAACATTAGTTCTATGTACCTTTGACATGCATCCTCGTGCATACTCCCATTCTTCCGCCGTGATATGCAGCCCCTCGTCGCTCTCTGCTCTCTCCATTTCCTCATGCAACCAATCAACATGGATATCATTCGGAAGTGTTGCTAGATGCTTAGGGTACGCCTTCCGAGAGCCATGTTGCCTCCGAAAGAGAGCTCTTTCTGCTTGCCTTTTTGTCTTTGCATCCTCATATCTTGTAACCCATCTGCTCATCACATCACTATTAAGGATACAAGTGAAATTGAGATCATCAATCAATGTTCTGTCAATTACTTTACTCTGTCCTTTTCCTTGAGGCACAATAGAGGTCATCCTCAAGTCCTCTTCATTGCTCCATAGTCGTGGCAAAGAGCTGTCCACCTGACCAAGAAATTCTGAAATATATACAAGAGACTCTTGTATCAACCAACCCTCGGCCATGCTTCCTTCAGGCCTTGCACTTTGCCTCACAAAGTCTTTTAAGGTCTTCATGAAGCGCTCTAGGAAGAACATCCAACGTGCATGCACAGTACCACATAAAGCAATTTCGTCCACTAAATGCACAATGAGATGTAGTTGACTTGTGAGAATGGTTCGCGGAAAAGTCTCCTCTACCAAACAAACCACCTCCACTGCCATAACACGCGCATCATCCAACGTGGCTGGATCAATTGCTTTGGAACTAACATATCTGAAAAATAAATAAATAGTACGTTATACCTCATGCACGTTCATTTTGCAAGGTATAATGAAGGGTGATCTGAGCATGGGTTTTACATACCTCACAAGCTCGCCCATCTTATAAATACATTTTTTCAAACTCTTATTCGCACAATGGTCGATGCTAGTAGGTAGTATGAACTGCGCACATAAGAGCACATTATTTATGGTTTATGGCATTACAAAATTTAATTTCAACGTACGTACAAGACTTGGAAAACACTTACTTGAAGCATCTTGTGCCAATCGTGGGACTTCAACCCATATAGTTGCTCAACGCCTCTTTTTTTAGTGGTTGTAAAGGCTCCCTTCAATGATCTCATGCATCCAGTGGGAGTACGCAAAGTGGTGATGGCCTGCTTTACCTGCTTCTCCTCTTTCTTTGATATAATCCATGGTGCAGGCGGAAGACGAACGTGCCCACCCACCTCTCGTGGCCAAGCTTGACGCATACGTCCTGCGACCCGCAAGTCCTCACGTACGCTAACATTGTCTCGTTTACCAGTAATATGTTCCCAAATACCAGATCC
This sequence comes from Cibotium barometz, assembly GCF_041138505.1. Lineage (NCBI taxonomy): Eukaryota > Viridiplantae > Streptophyta > Polypodiopsida > Cyatheales > Cibotiaceae > Cibotium > Cibotium barometz. Next base: position 37,056,910 of record NC_141066.1, read on the forward strand.
CACATTCTTGAAGATGTGCATGGGATCAAGAAGATGGTTGATCTTAAGATGGGTCCAATATGGCAGCCGGAAAAAAATGGAGTACCTGCACAAGGGATTGCTCTATGTGACCTTTAATCCAATTAGAGACTACACAAAACAAGATTGAAAAAACATCACTATACCTGTTCATGCCATCTGGAGGAAGAATAGTTGTAGACTCCCAAATACGCTTCCAATCTTTTGCACGAAGTGTTTGTGGAGGAATGTTACTCTTACTAGCAACATATTTAGGATGATCTGAGGGGAGAAATCGATGATGATTATCGAATATAGTCTTACACAAACCATCAGCATACTCATGTACTAACGAGGGGCCACAAACAGGACATGCATGTTTACCCGATGTTTTCAAACCTGTTAAAATATAAATAAAAGTTAGAATAATAAAGTCAAACCGTCTAATTAATATATATAGCCAATAGTAATAGAGTAGGGAGGTAATTAGAATTCTTACCAGAACAATCGCTGTATCCTGGAAAGTCATGCATTGTCCACATCAACACTGCTTTTAAGTCGAAGTGTCGAGAGGAGGGAGGCCTACTAATGTCCACCACCGCAACACCTCTCCATAGTTCCTCCAACTCATCAATCAGTGGTTCAAGATAAACATCCATATGCTTGACTTTATGTTTCCCTGGAATTAGAAGGGATAACATAAGATGTCCCTTCTTGATCGCCATTGATGGTGGAAGGTTGTAATTCACCAGCACAACTGGCCACACGCTGTATGCGGTGCTTTTGAAACCAAATGGATTCACTCCATCCATACCCAGGCCAAGTCTCAAGTTTCTGGGCTCTGTTTTAAAGCTGGGCCACTCATCTTCAATATGCTTCCAAGCAGGAGTGTCTGCGGGAATTCTCCACATGCCATCATCCGATCGATGTGAGGAATGCCATGACATGAGCTCTGCTATGGATTTGCACTTGAACATGTGTTTGATGCGAGGAATTATAGGAAAGTGTCGCAAGACTTTACGAGGTACATCAAAACTCTTCATATCTGTTCTGTACCTTGCTTCACCACAAGTGGGACATGTTAGAGCCTCCTTATGCGTCCCACGAAAGAGAATGCAATCATTGACGCATGCATGTATTTTATCATAATCCAGTCCTCCAAGAGATGTCACATATCGCCTCGCTATGTCTCTTGAGGTGGGTAGTCTATTTTCCTTTGGAAGCATGTTTGACAATAGCCTGCATCCAATATCAGCAATTATAATTAGTCTTAAATCCTAAACCTTAAACCACTAATTCAAATTTATAAGTTTGAATGCTTACTTCAACAATGCGTCAAGACTTGCATTGCTCCATCCATAAACTGTTTGTATATTAAGTAGTTCAAGTGAAGCACGTAAAACTGAGAATGTGCACCCTTCAAACACCGGTGTCGATGAAGCTTTATAAAGATGCTCTTGTTCCATATCATCGTCGTCCATACCTTTGGGATCATCCTTAAAAAGATTCCGCACCATATCATCAAGCACCTCCTCTTCCACAACTTCGTGGGGTGCAGGGCTATTGTCGTCCCTTTCCCACTCATCTCTGACAATAGATCCCGAAGCTCCAGCATCATCTCGTCGACGCTTTACGTGCTCTCGTCGCACGTAGGGTACCATGTTAGGGTGTGGTACTGCATCCTGCTTCAATTTATCAAATTATATGTTACAACTCTATTAATTTAATTTGGATACCATGAGTCATTTGAATACCATCAATTTACATCTACTCACCTCTAAACCTGTTTGATTCCATTCTCCATACATGGAGATGTGATTCAAGGTAATTCGACGTGCTCGTACAATGCATCCTTGACATCGATTACACATACATTTGATCCGTTGTCCCAACCACACATCGCGATTACGATGACGCATTGTCTCATCTTCTCCAGAACTGCTTGAAGAGGTTGATGACATCCTGTGTATAAATCAGAAAACACAAACTCACTATATATTTTTAATGAAAGCATAAAATCGCGTCTATTCACGCGGCTATCTCCTAATACTCGCGTGTATTGACGCGGCTAATTCCTAACAAACGCGTGTATTCACGCAGTTATTTCCTGCAAAACGCGTGTATCAACGCAGCTAAAAGCATATACACGCGAAAATACCCGCCTTCATAAACGCGACCATATACGCGGCGGCATATTTAAACTAAAAATAGCCCGCCTTTCCCAAATATAGATTTTGAACTTAGAAATCAACAGTGCATACGTTTTCGCCTGTTTTCGCCTCTTCCAACAGCAAGGAGGGAGCAGAGAAAGGAGCACACACACGGGAGAAGGAGGGAGCAGAGAAGGAGCAGAGAGGACTCACTTTTCCAGAGGTGAGTCACTTTGTCCTGTGCCTTGTCTCTTTTTGTCAGATTTGTTTACTTTGCTCTTTGCTCTTTGGGTTTGTCTTCTTGCACACGATTGGGTTGCTGCATCCTGACAGGGGCGACAATGGCTGGTCCTTTTTATCAGGACATTCTGTCTTTGTCGGGGGGTCGGGCTTTTCGAGAAAATTTTTTCGCAGTTCGCGTGTACGAACGCGTGTAGAAGCGCGTGTAACCTGTCTGCAGAGTTTTTTCACGCGCATATACACGCGTTTTTGGCCGGGTGTATACACGCGTTTTTTGACGGGTGTATACACGCGTTTCTGCAGACAGAAAACTGCGGCGTTTAGGGTTTAGGGTTTGCAGGCAATTGACTTGTGTAATGACAATGTGTGAGTAAAGAGACAGCCCATGATGTACATGATGATGTTTGTTGCAGGTTCTTTATGGATATTCCAGGTTCTTCATCCGATCCATTTGCGTACAGCAATTGGTTGATGGAGATGATGAATCACTTTGGGCGCCAACCTGGTCCGGTTGAGCTTACAGAGTATATGTATGCCCATCCCCCTCCTTCCCTGCCTGGTGTCTATACCCCTATCGCGAGTATCCAGGGCACTCCAGTGCCGTCTATTCCTCCGAGTCCGACGAGACGGCATGCAGCTTCTCCTCTTCCACGTCCACCGAGGAGACATACCTCGTCCCAGACACACTCACGTACACCCTCACAGCCACCATCACGTGCTCCCTCAGAGCCACCATCACGTCAGGGCTCACAGCCACCGTCACGTAGACAATCCCCCAGTCGTGACTCCACCCGCAGCAGTAGGAAGAGTGGGAGTGGGGGAGGATGCGGCGGGTGCTTTGGTGGGGGAGGTGGGGGAGGTGGGGGAGGTAGTAGGGCACGGGGTGAGAGAGGAGACAGAGGGAGAAGAGTTAGAGGAGACAGTTCGGAAGAGGAGGAGATGAGAGAGATGGAGAGAGTGGTTTGCTATGATGTGACGGATAGGGGCGGGATAGTGATGGATGCGAGGGGGAGAGAGGTAATGGAATACATGCGTGGGGTAGTATCAAACTCATATAGAAATTGTTTTATTAAATTTAAAGATCAAAATAGCAGATTAGTTGGGGAGGTGATAGAGGCTGTACATAGTCGGTACCCCAATCCCCCACATGCTACATTCTCGGATGTATGGGGAAGGACGCGAATAAGGGAGATCTTAAGTAATAAAAGATCTCACCTTAAAAAACTCGCGTACGATGACCGGCTAAATGTAGCTGCGGGTGGCTATCCTGCCGAGAAACCTGCCACTGCGCACAAACGCGAGTGGAAGGAGGCAAAGAAACGAGCAGAGGGTGGCGTGAAGAGCAGGCAGCATGTGGAGGCACGACGGATCCAGATGGAGACCGTTGGATCTTCGCATTTCGGATCTGGCGGCATCGAGTCATGGGAGGCAGAGTTCGTAAGTATCCTGCCACTTTATTTGATTGTTTACTTAATTCATTGATTCTATGAATTGTTTTAATCTTACAAATTGTGTTGATTATGATACAGCGACGGGTTACGGGGAGGAAGCCCACAACCCACGATACTGCGTATGCTCGCCGGCATAGCAGACGTGATACGTGGGCCATCTTCAGAGCCGAGGGACGTATTACGGATGCGCAGTTTGAGTTGGCCATGAGACCATACGGTCGACAGGTACTTGAAAATTCGTAACGAATGGTTTTGGTTTATTGAATTGTATATATATATACTTATATACTATATATTACTTGAACAGGCACAAGCTGCTGATGATCCACCGGCCGCCGCTGCAGAGGGTGGACGTGAGCACTACTCCTCGGACATTCCGACCGATGCGAGCTCATCTGAGCATGGGGGGAGCACCGAGTCATCATCTGGGTCTGAGTAGTACTCAGACTTGTAGTATCACATTCCATATTTAGGATGTGATTGTATATATTTTTTTGTAAACTCAAGCCATGGGCTACTTCGAGATATGGACTCCCTTGTATACATGTATGAAATTTTGATAGTAATATTGAATTGATTGATCGATAGTATTACATTCATGGCTGTCTTGAATCGTGTAATGACAATGCAGTATGCATTCATGTCGTTCTTGTCTTAATCTCCCTCGTGCATATGTTCTTCGTGGATGGTCTAATGGGATGGTCTAATGCACCAAAAACCCTAAACCAGAGAGTGCTATTGGGTGTTGGAATGCTGGAACAGTATTCAGGCACCAAATAGCACTCTCTGGATTATTTTTTTGCTCTCTGTTCGCGTGTATAAGCGCGTCAACACTGCTAAATTCGCGTGTATCTACGCGGATACTCTCGAAATTACGCGTGTATTACCGCGTATAAACTGCCAGTCACGCGTGTATCAACGCAGCTACATTAAAAAAACGCGTGTATGGACGCAAGTAAAAACGCGTCTGGAACATGAACTGAGCAGAATGCGGTTATACACCCGTGTATAAGCGCGTCTAATGTAATAGGAAGCGTGTATAGGTGCATGTATTAACGCGTCTGTATATAATAACGCGGGTATATACCCGTGTATACGCGCGTCTGAGAGGTACTGTACACGCGGTTTTACACGCATGTCTCTGGCCGCGATTATACACGCGCTGATACACGGGCCCGCTACTTTTTTTCATAAGTCATTTTTAGCGGCTAAGAGCGCGGGTATGAGCCCAATCCCTTGTAGTGTTCGTAGTAATCTCCGCTAAGTTCTACTTCCCGCACCATGTCAACATCTTCTGACGGCTCTTTGATCAATACTTGATTGATCTTAGCCTGTGGTGGTTGTGGTGATAGAACTGGTGGTGGCAAAGGTGAAGTGTCTTGTACCCGAAACATCCCCCTAGGTAAGGAAGAAGAGTTGGGTTGTTCGGCAGTAGTGGTGATCTGTACAGGTGGTGCAGGTAAAGCCAATGGGGCTCTAAGTACTGGTAGCTATGCAACATTTTGAAATCTTAGATATCTACACATTGAAGTGTCATGATTTCCTAATTTTATATAGTGAGTACAATAGAGTAATGGCCTTTCTCTTAACTGTGGACACTCGGTGGTAGTGTGATTTAATCTGCACATAGAGAACCACACCAATTCCCTATAGGGGTAAAGATGATTATGCCCACACCTAGATGTTTCTCTTCCCTCTTTGACTTTCAATTTCTCTAATATGGCATTACTGAACTCATCCACTGTCATGTTTCTGACTTGTTTGCTTCGAGTTCCAATTTCTTGGTGGCTTGAGACACGGGAAGTCGTAGTTGCTGAAAATGTTTTGACATCTTCCGGTTTGCGGCAATTCCAACATATTATCTTTATATTCGATTGCCAATTTGCAACATGTATCAATAGTAGCACGTCGAGCTAGTACCAGGTAATCATGCATTTTGTGGTCTCTAACCCGCTGTCTCCGGGAAGCAAGGTGATAACTGATCATCAGTTAACCTCTCCCGAATTGTGCACCTTGAATTTAAGTGTGCTTAAGAGATGAGACACATAGTCTCTCATCGACTCAACTTCCTTTTGTTTGATATTATCGACTCAACTTCCTTTTGTTTGATATTATGTAACTGTGCCACAAGGCTCCATCTATCACCGATTTGGGAAAAACTGGGCACCAAAGCATTCTTGAGTCTTGGAAGTTGACCTTATCCTCATGCTTGAGGGTTCGGAACCATTGATGAGCTTTTCCTTCCAAGGTTAGTGAAAAGGCATGAATCATTGTCACATCACTGACTGGCTTGCAGGTTTCATATGTGGATTCAAAAATCTCTACATGTTGGATAGGATTCCCGTCCCTAGAGAATTTTTGGACAAGTTTGGAACTGATATGTGGTTTCATCTTGGAGGGTTGGGATTCCTAATGAGCAATGCCTAGTTCTCTGACCATCCCCCGTAAGTAGGTCTGTCCTTGTGCAGTGCCTAGTTCTCTGACCATCTCTACCACCATATTTAGTAGGTCTGTCCTTGTGCCTCCTAGGTCTTTGAGGAATCGCTCCCCCCCTTCCTAGACCTCGTCCCCTTCCTGTATTGGCTCTTCTAGTCTGGTTCATGGGATGGTCCACCCGTTGTACCTTGGAGTGACTCCTCATTAGTCGCCTTCGTACGTCTTTGTAGAATCAGGAGTTCCATGTCTTGTAAGAACGTAGGGTGATTGATCATCTACTCAATATCCTTTTTGGTGTATAGACGGTCCTTCACTTCACCCGCCATGCTTGCTAGGTTACCCTCCTCTTCTATGGTTGTAAACCCCTCCTCCATTCTAGATTCCTCGTTTATGGGTTCCAAGTTTGGAATTTCTCCCACTTCTTTCCATAACTATTTCTGCTTCCTTCCCTCCTATGATTGGAGTGGATTAAAACCACCCGTTTTCTTTTGCTCAGCTCTCGTCCTTCGAGTATTGATCTCTTGCTTCCTTAAGCTCAATTCTGGTAGAGTTGTCGTTCCACCTCACTCCATTTGAGGTCTAACTCTACTTTCTCAATGGTGGGGAAGAATATTTGACCCGTCTTGGCCGCACTTTCTATGTCCCGTCTTATTTGGGGGGGTGCCAGTATTCGACAACCTAGAATTTGACGTTTGGATGGCCACTTCTTGTCGTGGATCGGGTCCAGCACTAGGTTGACGGACCCATGCCCGTAGATTGCGCTTCTTCGTCATGAGACTGGTTTGGATTGGGTCCAGCACTAGTTGACGGACCCATGCTCGTAGATTGTGCTTCTTCGTCACCATGAGACTGGTTTGGAGACCAACAAATCCTCGAGCAATATCAATGATACCACTGGACCTGGTTGGGGAGGGTGGTTTCTCCTCTTCCTCAAACCCAGCGTATCTCAGCTCTTTTTCCATGGACTCTTCGCTACTAGTTTCATTGGTGGTCAGGTTTCTTAAAACACTCAGGTGTGTGCTTGCAAAATGTCCTAATCCCATACCTCTTTGATTTGAAGATTCTGGGTGATTCTGTAAGATTCCTCCCCAGCCTCTTTGATTTGAAGATCCTGGGTGATTCTGTAAGATTCCTCCCCAACCTCTCAAAATGTCCAGCATCTTCCCCTGTAATCAATCCCTCTTCAGAAATATAAAAGACTTGTTTCTAACTGTTTTAAAAATGAGTAAATGCTCACATAAGATGAAGAGTTGAAAATGTACAAGGCTTATTAGTAAAAAACTATGAGCAATATTAAAAATATGAGATATTTTGGATATCCAAAAATGAGTAAATGCTCACATAAGATGAAGAGTTGAGAATGTACAAGGTTTATTAGTAAAAAACTATGAGCAATATTAAAAATATGAGATATTTTGGGTATAATGATTCCATTTTGACACATATGTAAGGAAGGGGAGTTCTTTAAAGGAGGTGCATATTTCACATAAGATGAAGAGTTGAAAATGTACAAGGTTTATTAGTAAAAAACTAAGAGCAATATTAAAAATATGAGATATTTTGGGTATAATGATTCCATTTTGACACATATGTAAGGAAGGGGAGTTTTTTAAAGGAGGTGCATATTTCACATGCTTAAATGAGTTTTAAACTCATAAAAATTTAGATATTTCATCTCTCCTCTCTCCTCATTCAAGTCTAGTTCCAAAAAGTTAGCTTAACTGACCTAAAAATGGTCAAATATTGACCAACTTGATTTAGAAAATTCTAGAATCATTTTCTTTGGTTAGGAGCTCAATTTTTCCTATAAATAGAAGCCTCCCCTTTGTTGAAAAGTATATAGTGTTTATGCATCGTTACTCTACTCCACCTAAGCCAAGAACTATGAATTCATTAATAATTCACTAGTTTTTGGAGCTTCCCTCTTTCTTCAATCCCCATTGGTGGCTCCATCAACATACTTAACCAATTGATTGGTTGGGGGCCTCTACCGTGAACAAAGAATCAAGCAGTTTGTAAGGTAAATAGTGAATATTGATCTTTTCTATAATTTCACAATGTTTCTCTCTTCTCAACCCCTCTCAAGCTTGAGAAGCTTAATTGGTATGGTTTTTAAATGCTATTGAAGTTAATTGAGGAATAGTAGTGAAGAGTTACATAATTTGATGAATGCTATTGAAGTTAATTGATTAATGATAGTAAAGAATTACATAAATTTCTATTTATGTTTAAATTCTAATGGTTTTTATGTAATTTCTCTCTCTCACTCAAGAAATGGTCATACTCATGACCCATTCTCAATCCAAATGAAACTTTTCATAAAGCTTTTCCTTAATCCAAGATTAATCTATGCTTGAGACCAAATTAATGGTTTTTTTCTATGCTTTTAGTTATTTCATGAATATTGATGATTCAATCCATTATGGAATATTGATCCAATTAGGGATCATTCTAATTATTTCTTAATGTTAAGTTTTATCCCTTAGAAAAATTACGATTTATCAGTCATAGCAGCGGAGCTATGGTAAAATTTTTATAAAAATTACGCATAAAATAATTTCATTCAAAGCATGAAAAGAGGACTTTCTACCATATTCTAGGAATGATCATCCTAGATTAATTGAAGATATTCATTGTAATCATAAAGAAATTGATATTATGCATAATTGATTTTCATGCATAGAGGTATGCATAAAAGATTATTATTTTAACATAAAAGTGTTACTTTTATCATAATTAGATTTCATGCATAGAGGTATGCATAAAAGATTATTATTTCAACATAATTGGATTTCATGCATAGATGTATGCATAAAAGATGATTATTTTACTATAAAAGTATTACTTTTAGCATAATTGAATTTCATGCATAGAGGTATGCATAAAAGATGATTATTTTATTACAAAAGTGTTACTTTTAGCATAATTGGATTTCATGCATAGATGTATGCATAAAAGATGATTATTTTATTATAAAAGTGTTACTTTTATCATATTTGGATTTCATGCATAGAGGTATGCATAAAAGTTGATTATTTTATTATAAAAGTGTTACTTTTATCATATTTGGATTTCATGCATAGAGGTACGCATAAAAGTTGATTATTTTATTATAAAAGTGTTTACTTTTATTATATTTGGATTTCATGCATAGAGGTATGCATAAAAGATATTCTTTTTATACTAAAAGTGGTTCGTCATAAATGGATTTTATGCATAACTTAGATGCATAAGAGAAATTCTTCTATTCTAAAAGTGTAATTCCTACCAAATTGAATTTATGCATAAGAAGATGCATAAAAGATTGATTTTTATTTCGAAAGTGTTAGTCTCCTTAAATGGAATTTATGCATAAATAAATGTGTAGAGAAATCTTATATCAAATATAAGAATTCTCTTAAAAAAGATATGAAATGTGATAAGATGTGATAAGAGGTGTATGAGATGTGATAAGATTTGATAAGATGCGTATGGGAAGTGATAGGATGTGATAAGAGGTGTATGAGATGTGAAAAGATGTGATAAGATGTGTATGAGATGTGATAGAATGTGTTAAGATGAGTTAGGATGTGTTAAGATGTATATGGGATGTGTTAGGACGAGAATGGATGTAATATGCTTGTATGAATGTGATGTGGATGTATACATGTATATGTATGAATGTGAATGTGGATGTGGATGTGGATGTATGGATGTAGATACGGATGTGTATGTATGTATGTGGATGTGTATGTATGAATGAGGATGTGAAAATGGATGTATGTATGTAGATGTGGATGTATGGATGTGAATGTGAATGAAGAGGTGGGTGTGGATGTATGGATGTAGATACGGATGTGGATGTATGTATGTGAATGTGGATGTATGAATGAGGATGTGGAAATGGATGTATGCATGTGAATGTGGATGTATGAATATGAATGTGGATGTGTGGATGTGGAAATGGAGGTATGGATGTATGAATGTGGATGTGGATGTATGCATGTAGATGCGTATGTATGAATGTGAAATTGGATGTATGATATGGACGTACGAACATGGATATGTATGTAGAATAATGAATATGAAGGTGTATGTGAACATCCACATTCACACTCACATCTACATGCATACATCCATACATACACATCCACATTTACATCCATATTCTCACCCTATCACAACCCATATACATCTTATCCCATCACATACACTTCTTACCTCATCCCATACACATCCTATCACTTCTTAACTCATCTTAACACATCGTAACTCATCTCTTATGCATACCTCTATGCATGAAATTCAATTATGCTAAAAGTAACTCTTTTATAATAAAATATTCATCTCTTATGCATACCTCTATGCATGAATTTCAATTATGCTAAAAGTAACTCTTTTATAATAAAATATTCATCTCTTATGCATACCTCTATGCATGAATTTCAATTATGCTAAAAGTAACTCTTTTATAATAAAATATTCATCTCTTATGCATACCTCTATGCATGAATTTCAATTATGCTAAAAGTAACTCTTTTATAATAAAATATTCATCTCTTATGCATACCTCTGCATGAATTTCAATTATGCTAAAAGTAACTCTTTTATAATAAAATATTCATCTCCTATGCATACCTCTATGCATGAAAATCAATTATGCTAAAAGTAACTCTTTTATAATAAAATATTCATCTTTTATGCATACCTCTATGCATAAAATTCAATTATGTTAAAAGTAACACTTTTATAATAATATATTTATCTTTTATGCATAATATAAAAATTTAAATTTTCCATGATTACTATGAAATTCTTTCAATTAATCTAGGATGATAATTCCTAGAATATGGTAGGAAATCCTCTTTTCATGCTTTGAAATGAAATTATTTTATGTGTAAATTTTTATAAAATTTTGCTATAGCTCCGCTACTATAACTAATAAATCTCAATTATTTTAAAAGATAGGTTATCTTTAAGGGAATGATTCGAATGATTCCTAATTGGATCATTAACCCTTAATGGATTAAATCAAAATTATCATAAACTAAAAGCATAGATAAAACAAACTATTAATTTATTCTCAAGCATAGATTAATCTTGGATTAAGAAAAAGCTTTATGAAAAGCTTCATTTGGATTGAGAATGGGTCATGAGTATGACCATTTCTTAAGTGAGAGAGAGAAAAAACCATTAGAATTAAACATAAATGAAAATTTATGTAATTCTTTACTATCATGAATTAATTAACTTCAATAGCATTTCAAAAACCATACCAATTAAGCTTCTCAAGCTTGAGAGGGGTTGAGAAGAGAGAAACATTGAGAAATTATAGAAAAGATCAAAATTCACCATACTTACCTTACAATTTGCTTGATTCTTTGTTCACGGTAGAGGCCGCCAACAATCAATTGGTTTAGTATGTTGATGGAGCCACCAATGGGGATTGAAGAAAGAGAGAAGTGTCAAAAACTAGTGAATTATTAAAGAATTCACAGTTCTTGATTTAAAAAAAAAATCTGTTATCGGACATATGTCATAGATCTCCATTAAGATCTTGTCTTGTATAAGAAATTGTTTTCCGAACTCTTAAGTCTTAGGATCTCGTGAATAATATCAAAATAAAAATTTAATAATATATAAATTTTGGCAGAATCATGAGACGAGGAAACCGTGGTCGTCAGCCAGACCCTGTCTCTCAAGATGACGAGCTTGACTTTAATGTTCGTAAGGCTTTTCATAGGACTCAACCAGGACCCTTCAAAGGAGAAGGGGAGAACTTGGGCGAGGCTGTGGAGAAATGGGTGGAGGCCTTGGAAGAGTATTTTGACGTCACAGGATACAATCATCAGAGCAATTGGCTAATAAAGATCAACTGAGAAGCCAAATATGTCAAAAATTTATCAAGACACACAAAAAGGTTGTAATTGTGTGATATAATTCATACAATTTGATATTCAAACTGACAAATTCGTAATTTAGTAATTGGGTTTTCAAATGGAAGTACCGCAATTGTATGGAACCCTGACTTGCTTGAGGCCTCTAGAGACATGATAGTATCTATCTTATAGTTCCAAGTATCATGACTTAACTGCAGCTCTTTATTGACAGTATATACGAGTAAATCTAAGACTTGAAATTATAAGCGTTAATGCTATCCAGATGATGATTTCAAATGTGGTTGATATGATTTTTAATTCTGTTTGGGAACTGATGAATTGATTTGGATTCTGATTGAAAAATGATGATCCCTGAAAATGGGTTGAAATGTAATAAGCTGAGCGAAACCACAATGTGGATGATTGGGACGAGTCCCTGTAATGATAAATGATGAAAATGATTCAGCAAATCACTATGAGATTAGTGGATTGTACTGTCAAATTGCTACTGTTAATACTTGAGACAGTAGATCAAGTTAAGGGATGACAAATTGAGAACTTGCTTAACTAAAATTCCCGTGGAGGAATGTTTAGAAGGAAATTTTTCGGTCTAATGGACCATTATCGTGTTAAAGATATGAATGATATGATTTGAATGAATTGTTATTTAATGATGAGTTCTATATAAGGGATATTTATCCCCATATTCTGTTGGGTTGACCGGAATATAAGGAACCCCACAATAAATTGGATCCTAAGCAAAAGAGTTGTCCTCTACTTGCGAGATGAGGACATCTTGCACCTTTTAAGTGGGGTAGAATGTAAGATTCCTCCCCCAGCCTTAGAGATATACAGGAGTAAGAATCTCCCTTTCTGATCTTATAATTAATATAATTATTCCCTCTCTAAAATAAAAGAAAGATTCTGTTTAAAAAGGGAAGACACTTTCCCCAGAATACCTTCTCAGGAGTCCACCTGTTTTAAGGATTCAGAACGATGAGTTCAGAAGTGAGAACCGATGTTTTGGATACCAAGGTTTTGGTCATCAATTAAAAAGACTGCCCGACTCCTACCATGGAAAGGGCACAGGGAAGTCTAGAACCCAAATTCAGAGACCAATTCTTTCATACCAATCTAATCAGGGTCCGTCTCTCGGACAAGATTGCTTAACTCCATTAACTAGGTCCGACCCATTGATTAGGGTCGAGATGACCAGTCAAATGCTTGGCGACTTAGAGCAACAGATGCAGGCAATTCATAAAGATATAAATGCTGCCCAGGATTAATAGAGACAATATACGGATAAGAAGAGGACAGTCAGAGAAATCAAAGAAGCAGTTATAGTCTTCAATTGAATACGGACCAAAAGAATTTCTTTATCTCTAGGGGAGTATAAGTAGTTATCCCCCAGATATTGTGGACCAAAGGAAGTAAGTGACTTAACCTACGAATTTCTTTTATCTCCTCATCTCAAAGTTCTTAACGCCTTCTATAGAAATATGTGCGAAACCCAAATCATGGAAAGACGGTAAAACTTCAGTGGCAAGATACCGTTGGCTTCTAGGTTACGCTAACTCCTTCCTTTATATAAGTCGTAACTTTTACTTATCACTCACAGTTATCTTACTTCCATCGATCTCCTTCTTCTTAATCTCCTTCATGGCTTGGCAACAGGAATTAGTTTTATCCATGATGATTTCTCACCTTCAAGACGCAAGCGAGTCTGTGAAGAAGGATTTTATAGAACTGTATGAGCGCTCACTTTTTCCTCACCTAGGAACTTCTGTAGCTCAAACCAAATGGCGGACCTATCAAGACATAACTAGGGTAACACCCTGGGGTCAGCAGCACTTTCGTAACAATGTCGCTTGGCCATGGTTATTGAAGCTTTGGGTTTGGGTCCCCGATACTACTGCATCATGAGATCAAGACATCTTGGGTTTTTTGAGCGGGTCTTCTTACTGACGTGTTTTCTTCCTCATCAGAAGATATGCCTTTACCCCGTTTTTGGCTTGCCTCTCAGAGGTCCTTTTGTTAGATCACCTCATACCACTGAGATAGGTGCGGCAATAACCAACAGAATCATTCCCATATATGAGTTACCTTATACGTGCGCAGCTTGTGAGTGCTGCTTTTGTGATCATATGATGGACGGGCTTATGGAAGTGTAAAGAGTTCTTCTATCTTTACTGTATATGTTCCAAGAATGAATAAAGTTTAAATCTTGTTCTTGTCTTGACCCTTACTCTCTTTGAAACTTTTTTAATTGGTGATTAATCTTAATTAAAAAATTTCTCTCAGTCTCATACTTGTGCATCTTGCGAAATTACCCCCAGTTTGCGAGATGAGGGCATCTCGCGTTTTTCAAGTGGGAGAGAATGTAAGATTCCTCCCCAGCCTCTCAAAATGTCCAGCATCTTCCCCTGTAATCAATCCCTCTTAAAAAATATAAAAGACTTGTTTCTAACTGTTTTAACCTAGAGAGAGAATATTCAGATTTTTAATATTTTTGGATAGAAAATTATCTCATCTTATTAAAATAAGTTCCCCTGAAACAGAAATTCAAAAAGAACTTTCCAATGTACAATTGGAATTAATTGGAAATGGGTATAAAAGGACCTTAGCCTAAGGGTCTAGATTTTCAGAAATTTTTGGATTATGGTCCAATTAAGGTTCCTATGGGCCAATAGCATCAATCCATGTGTAGGGAGGAGATAAATCCAATTTGTAAAAGAAGATACCCAAAAATGAGTAAATTCTCACATAAAATGAAGAGTTGAAAATGTACAAGGCTTATTAGTAAAAAACTATGAGCAATATTAAAAATATGAGATATTTTCGATATCGAAAAATGAGTAAATGCGCACATAAGATGAAGAGTTGAAAATGTACAAGGTTTATTAGTAAAAAACTATGAGCAATATTAAAAATATGAGATATTTTGGGTATAATGATTCCATTTTGACACATATGTAAGGAAGGGGAGTTCTTTAAAGGAGGTACATATTTCACATAAGATGAAGAGTTGAAAATGTACAAGGTTTATTAGTAAAAAACTATGAGCAATATTAAAAATATGAGATATTTTGGGTATAATGATTCCATTTTGACACATATGTAAGGAAGGGGAGTTCTTTAAAGGAGGTGCATATTTCACATGCTTGAATGAGTTTTAAACTCATAAAAATTGAGATATTTCATCTCTCCTCTCTCCTAATTCAAGTCTAATTCCAAAAAGTTAGCTTAACTAACCTAAAAATGGTCAAATATTGACCAAATTGATTTAGAAAATTCTAGAATCAGTTTGTTTGGTTAGGAGCTCAATTTTTCCTATAAATAGAAGCCTCCCCCTTGTTGAAAAATATATAGTGTTTATGCATCGTTACTCTACTCCACCTAAGCCAAGAACTATGAATTCATTAATAATTCACTAGTTTTTTGGAGCTTCTCTCTTTCTTCAATCCCCATTGGTGGCTCCATCAACATACTTAACCAATTGATTGGTTGGGGGCCTCTACCGTGAACAAAGAATCAAGCAATTTGTAAGGTAAATAGTGAATATTGATCTTTTCTATAATTTCACAATGTTTCTCTCTTCTCAACCCCTCTCAAGCTTGAGAAGCTTAATTGGTATGGTTTTTAAATGCTATTGAAGTTAATTGAGGAATAGTAGTGAAGAGTTACATAATTTGATGAATGTTATTGAAGTTAATTGATTAACGATAGTAAAGAATTACATAAATTTCCATTTATGTTTAAAGTCTAATGGTTTTTATGTAATTTCTCTCTCTCACTCAAGAAATGGTCATACTCATGAAATGGTCATACTCATGACCCATTCTCAATCCAAATGAAGCTTTTCATAAAGCTTTTTCTTAATCCAAGATTAATCTATGCTTGAGACCAAATTAATGGTTTTTTTTCTATGCTTTTAGTTTATGTATTTCATGAATATTGATGATTCAATCCATTATGGAATATTGATCCAATTAGGGATCATTCTAATTATTTCTTAATGTTAAGCTTTATCCCTTAGAAAAATTGAGATTTATCAGTCATCATAGCAGCGGAGCTATGGTAAAATTTTTATAAAAATTATGCATAAAATAATTTCATTCAAAGCATGAAAAGAGGACTTCCTACCATATTCTAGGAATTATCATCCTAGATTAATTGAAGATATTCATTGTAATCATAAAGAAATTGATATTATGCATAATTGATTTTCATGCATAGAGGTATGCATGAAAAGATTATTATTCTAACATAAAAGTGTTACTTTTATCATAATTAGATTTCATGCATAGAGATATGCATAAAAGATTATTATTTTAACATAAAAGTGTTACTTTTAGCATAATTGGATTTCATGCATAGATGTATGCATAAAAGATGAATATTTTATTATAAAAGTGTTACTTTTAGCATAATTGAATTTCATGCATAGAGGTATGCATAAAAGATGATTATTTTATTACAAAAGTGTTACTTTTAGTATAATTGGATTTCATGCATAGATGTATGCATAAAAGATGATTATTTTATTATAAAAGTGTTACTTTTATCATATTTGGATTTCATGCATAGAGGTATGCATAAAAGTTGATTATTTTATTATAAAAGTGTTACTTTTATCATATTTGGATTTCATGCATAGAGGTACGCATAAAAGTTGATTATTTTATTATAAAAGTGTTACTTTTATTATATTTGGATTTCATGCATAGAGGTATGCATAAAAGATATTCTTTTTATACTAAAAGTGGTTCGTCATAAATGGATTTTATGCATAACTTAGATGCATAAGAGAAATTCTTTTATTCTAAAAGTGTAATTCCTACTAAATCGAATTTATGCATAAGATGCATAAAAGATTGATTTTTATTTCGAAAGTGTTAGTCTCCTTAAATGGAATTTATGCATAAATAAATGTGTAGAGAAATCTTATATCAAATATAAGAATTCTCTTAAAAAAGATATGAAATGTGATAAGATGTGATAAGAGGTGTATAAGATGTGATAAGATTTGATAAGATGCGTATGGGAAGTGATAGGATGTGATACGAGGTGTATGAGATGTGAAAAGATGTGATAAGATGTGTATGAGATGTGATAGAATGTGTTAAGATGAGTTAGGATGTGTTAAGATGTATATGGGATGTGTTAGGATGAGAATGGATGTAATATGCTTGTATGAATGTGATGTGGATGTATACATGTAGATGTATATGTATGAATGTGAATGTGGATGTGGATGTGGATGTATGGATGTAGATACGGATGTGTATGTATGTATGTGGATGTGTATGTATGAATGAGGATGTGAAAATGGATGTATGTATGTAGATGTGGATGTATGGATGTGAATGTGAATGAAGAGGTGGGTGTGGATGTATGGATGTAGATACAAATGTGGATGTATGTATGTGAATGTGGATGTATGAATGAGGATGTGAAAATGGATGTATGCATGTGAATGTGGATGTATGAATATGAATGTGGATGTGTGGATGTGGAAATGGAGGTATGGATGTATGAATGTGGATGTGGATGTATGCATGTAGATGCGTATGTATGAATGTGAAATTGGATGTATGATGTGGACGTACGAACATGGATATGTATGTAGAATAATGAATATGAAGGTGTATGTGAGATAATGTGTAGTCTATATGAGTGAATGGATGAGAACGAGTACACATTGAATGGAATGTGGAATAAGTAATGTGGTCCGAGAGTGGATAATATGGAAAGACAAGAGTTCGTTATAGAAACTGTATTTTGTGACTGTTTGTAAATGACTGTTTTATGTCAAGAATGCTGGAGAAGCATTTTGACCGTCTTGAGGATTAAGGTCATGAAGACCAAACTGATAAAGTTGCTGATGGAGAGTCAATGGAGGACGTCTCGTGTAGCAAGGTCGATCGAGGTCTTGACCAGTCTCGGTTCGATTTAAATGGTGAGCTTCCGGTACGGTGGATGAGGGACCAAGGAAGCGGCCTATGAGTGAAGCGCTAGGTCACCTGCGAAGGATCCTAGAGGGTGCTGACCATACGGTGCTCGGGCTCTGGGTCGCCGAAGATACCCACACGTGCATCGTGGAAGATATTGGAACATGGAGTAAGAGTTGTTTTCTGAAACCGGGCATGGATCTGGTTGATTGACCTTGCTGGTCCTCAACGGATGAGTCCATGGCTCTTTTATATGGATCTGTGGGTTGATCTTGCTGATCTTCCACGGAGATTCCATTCTATTATATGAATATATTGCCGGTTACTATGAGCTAGGAACTATGGAAAAGGCCCCTGAGAGAACAGGTGGTGAGCGTTCTGGTTGCCAATGCTGCCATAAGTATACCGATGAAAGAATGACTGGAAATAAGGATTCAACCAGAGACTTTGAGGATTGTCATCAGTGACATAATGGTTTTATTAAAGAATTGTTTTAAAGCTAGTTGATGCTAAGAAAAAGGCAATTTCATATTGGGTGTGTAAGTGGTGTGACTAGTTTTATGTTTGAACTTCCGGCTAGGGGACCTTGGAACTCTTTTCCTTGGTACCCGGGACAAAACCTAACCAAATTCTTAATTGGATCCCATCACTACAGTGGTTGGGCGGTTGGCTAACCCAACGGACTTGATGGGGTTAGGCTGGACTGATGGATCCGTAAATCGAGATTTAATTTCTATTATTACGATAGATGAAGTAAATCCCGGATAGAAATTGTTCTATGGATAGGAATCAACGGCTGTGCCTCTTGATGGGGAAAAAAGCGTTGATCCCAATGATCCAAGTGCAAGTTTCTTCCTTGATTTGACCAAGTACCATTAAAGGTGCAGTCAGATCAGTTTGATCAGTAATGATCTTGACTATGTTAGAGTAAAGAGTTATCCTGGTGGAATCGCCCGTGCTTTCTGGGTAAAGGAAGTTTTTCTGGTTTCGGTTTTGGACAAACCGACGGATTAGTCTCTTGTCCGGATGATATCCATGGGCGAGACCCCGAGTGTGAGACCCCTACCCGCGCACGATGTGCTACTTCCGCTGCTAGTACCCCGAATCCGTTGCGCGGTGGAGACTGGGATCTTACAGATTCGATGCACTATCGTCAAGTGTAAGATCGTCTCCAATGAGTTTTCCAGATCTTAAGTGCATGTATATACGATTTGATAAGCTATTTGTCGACCCAATTTGATTTTGCTTCCGATTCTATCGCTCTGTTTCTGAAGCCGTGAAACTGCAGAGAATGGTTCACGGCATGAGAAGTTAGAAAAGGTTCACGGTGTGAACGCTATTCTGCAATTTCACGTGCTCAAAAATTCTTTACCTTTCGGGTCAGATCCCCTCGCTTTGATATAGACTATCTTCCTTTACTGACCTCTGTGGCCTTGGTCTGCTGACTAATCTTTGGATTTGGCCAACCTGTGAATCTGCAGAGAGGGTGTGAGGTCCCTATCCCCACCGCGTAATAAATTCAGGGGTTCTAGCAATGGAAGTAGCACTTCTTGCACGGGGCAAGGTCTCACACTCGGGGCCTCACCCATGGATATCTGGACAAGAGACTAATCCATCGGTTCTTCCAAAACCAATCCCGAAAAAACTTCCCTTGTCCAGAAAGCACAGGAGATTCCTCCAGGATAACTTTTCTCTAACGTAGTCAAAAGCCTTAACTAACTGAACTGATCTGATCAAACTCGTAAGTCACAAGTCAGATCAGGGAAAAGATTGCACTTGGATCATAGAGACCAACACTTTTTTCCTCATTGAGAGGCACAGCTGTTGATTCTTTTCCATAGAACAATTTTTGTCCGGGATTTACTTCATCTATCGTACCATAACAGAATTGAGTCTCAATTTAAGGATCCATCAGTCCAGCCTAACCCCATCCGCCCAACCACTGTAGTGATGGGATCCAATTAAGAATTTGGTTAGGTTTGGTCGCGGGTACAAGGTAAAAGAGTTCCCAGGCCCCCTAGCTGGATATTCATGCAAACTTAAAACTAGTCACACCACTTACACACCCAATGTGAAATTTCCTTTTTCTCAGCATCAGCTATCTTTTAAACAATCATTTAATGAAACCATTGTGTTACTGATCACAATCCTCAAAATCTCCAGTTGAGTCCTTATTTCCAATCATTCCTTCATCGGTGTACCTATGGCATCATTGGCAACCAGAACGCTCACCACCTGTTCACTCAGGGACCTTTTCGATAGTTTCTAGCTCATAGTAACCAGAAATATATTCACATATCAAAATGGAATCTCCGTTGAAGATCAGCAAGATCAACCAACGGATCCATATAAAAGAGCCATGGACTCATCCGTTGAGGACCAACAAGGTCAACCGACCAGATCCATGCCCGAATTCAGAAAACAACTCTTACTTCTTGTTCCAATATCTACCCCAACGTACGTGTGGGTATCTTCGGCGACCCAGAGCCCGAGCACCGTATGGTCAGCACCCTCTAGGATCCTTCGTAGGTCACCTAGCGCTTCACTCATAGGCTGCTTCCTTGGTCCCTCATCCACTGTACCACCGGAAGCTCACCATTTAAATCAAACCGGGGCTGGTCAAGACCTCGGTCGACCTTGCTACGTGAGATTCCCTCCGTTGACTCTCCATTAGTAGTTGCAACTTTAATAGATAGGTCTCCACGACCTCATTCACAAGACGGTCAAAATTCTTCCCTAGCATTCTTGACATAAAACAGTCATTTAAAAACAGATTTCACATACAAATACAGTTCCAACAATATTTTCATTTTTTCTCATCACTTCAGATCCTTTCACATTAGTCCCCATCTTTTCTCATCTTCCCACATTTTTTTTTCATCGATCCCTATCACATCACATTATTCCCACATCAAATTACATCCAATCGCATCATCCACACCAATCCACATCATTCATACATCCATCCACATCCATCCACATTATCCACACATCCATCCACATCTTCCATACATCCATCCACATCAATCCACATCATCCATACATCCATCCACATTATCCACACATCCATCCACATCTTCCATACATCCATACGTCAATCCACATTACCCACACATCAATCCACATCATCCATACATCTATCCACATCATCCACATCAATCCACATTATCCACTCATCCATCCACATCAATCCACATTACCCACACATCAATCCACATCAATCCACATTACCCACACATCAATCCACATCATCCATACATCCATTCACATCATCCACATTAATCCACATTATCCACTCATCCATCCACATCAATCCACATTACCCACACATCAATCCACATTCATTTCATAAGTATTTTCATTCTCATCTAATCACATCTTTTTCTATCTCATCACTTATTTCCTCATTTATCCTCTCATCAGATAACATCTACTTGCATCTACCCATACATCTCATCACTTCACATACATTAACATCTATCCAGTTTACATCGCATCTTATCACATCCATTTCACATCACATCTCATTCATTCATTCAAATCCCGATTCACATGCTAACACATTTATTCACGTCCCTTATCGTTCATTCACATCCCGATTCACATGTTATCACATTCATTCACATCCTATATCATTCATTTATATCCTGATTCACATGACATCACATCTCATCTATTCATTCACATTTATCTGATTCGCATCACATATCATCACATCTATTTATTCATTCACATTTATCTGATTCACATGACATCACATCTCATCTATTCATTCACATTTATCTGATTCGCATCACATATCATCACATCTATTTACCTTTTATTCTTATCACTTGTATTCTCATCACATCCATCCATCCATTCTTTCCCATCTATCTGATTCGCATTACATCTCATCACATCTATTCACCTCACATTCTCGTCACTCCTATTCTCATCACATCCATCCATTCATTCCCATCTATCTGATTCGCATCACATATCATCACATCTATTTACCTCTCATTCTCATCACATCCACCATCCATCCATCCATTCCCATTTATCTAATTCGCATCCCATCTCATCACATCTATTTACCTCTCATTCTCATCACTTCTATTCTCATCACTTCTATTCTCATCACATCCATCCATCCATTCATTCCCATCTATCTTATTCGCATCCATTCTCATCACATCTATTTACCTCTCATTCTCATCACTTCTATTCTCATCACATCATCTATCCATTCATTCCCATCTATCTGATTCGCATCCCATCTCATCACATCTATTTACCTCTCATTCTCATCACTTCTATTCTCATCATATCCATCCATCCATTCATTCCCATCTATCTGATTCACATCACATATCATCACATCTATTTACCTTTCATTCTCATCACTTCTATTCTCATCACGTTGTCGTGCCATGGCACGTCTATGATATGAAACCGTGCATGTGAGGCCGTCAAATACACATCCAGATGCATGGGTTAAGTGCCATGATGAGTCATTATATGATGCCATGTACATATGTTCATATTGTATATGAGGTTCAATAAGACAAGCTGAGGCTGAGTCAGATTTAGGAGTTTTTTGTATATGAGTATGGAGGATGATGTTTTTGCTGTTACTCAGAGTTCATGGGCAAGTTAGAAGCATCCGGATATATATGATGGCATGAGGGCATACCAATGCACAAAGGAATGCATTTATAAAGGCTGAAGAAATACTTGAATGGGCAATTGGGGATTCTATAAATCACATGGGCCGATATGATGACTTATAAATTATGAAGGTATCACAGTGCCGAAGAGTTCATTGAATGTTTGGGAAATGTTGGGATAGAAAGCTGCACTTGGACTTCATGGATCATCATGTAGAAGCATAAGTATCTTACGTGTATCTAATGCAGAAAGTAAAGACTTAAAACATGGTGCTAATGCCGGGAGTCTTGTGGTTAAGACTTAAAACATGGTGCTAATGCTGGGAGTCTTATGGTTAAGTTTTGCTACCTTAATGCTAAGGTTATGTTTAATAACCTTAGTATTAAGGTTAACAAAAACGTGGGGGGGGAACTTCTAGAGAAAGGCGCAGCTTTTCCTTATGGCAGGGACAGCTGGCAGAATGTGGAAGGGGGGCCGCCTAGATCGCCGCGGGGAAAGAGAGGAAAAGGGCCGGAGCTTCACGGCGAAAACCAGAGTGGGGAAAATGAATACTCAGCGTCGAAGCTCAGCGTTGAACCTACCAGAGATCTGAATCTTTTGAATATACTTTCTGTATATGCTTTGTAGGTGCTAGAATTAGAGAATAATTCTAGTACTATATGATGATACAAATCTGGGAAAAATCTACTTTGGAAGAACAAAACACAGCGAAGCTGCTTGCGATTTACCACCTTCGAATATCCGGCGCATAGCTGTGGTTGGTGATGTAAATAAAGAGAACACGTTTTCAATTCGCCAGCTAAGTGTTTGTTTGCTTATTTCCTTTAAATAAAATATTCTCACTATACATGAATGGAGAAAATCAAATATTAGATACACCAAAAAGAAATTGGAATTGAATAGAGAGAGCATGGGAAAAAGGCTAAGGAATTTGGAGCTCGATGATTGATGAAAAATGCATTGAAGCTGAGGGAAATTTGCCATACCTTCTTCTCATATGGATTTTGAAAATTATGAGTATGTGAAAGCTATGCCAAATGCAATTTTTGCTTGTGAAATGTTAGAATATTAAGGCAGGTTTTCAGGTAAAAAAAAAAAAGAGCATCATGATTCAATGGTTTTGAGGGAACTGGATGAAATGGATGTAGCTGGCCACATGTATATTGGAAAAATTAGAAAGCTTTATCATGCCCACATGTGAATGGTTCAAAGGGATTTCATGCAATTCTGTGCAATCATCTGAATGAATTCAAGGATGTATTGAGGGAAGTGGACACATGTATTTGTCAATGGAAACAATGATGTTCAATACTCCTTGGGAAATCTTGTACGTGAAATTCCTTGTTGGATTTGACATTCACTCTCACAGCTAGAAGTTTCGTACTTTCCTGGCTGTACCGCACACTTCACGACAACTTTTTGGTGAACCCGACGTGAAACTGCTGGGGTGAGAGTGTAGTGAAACATACAGGGAAGCTATGGCTGAGAATTCTGAGGGCCAGGGGGTTCATTTTGACCCTGGAGTTATGCAGATGTTCCAAATGTTTTCCATGTACATGCAACAGCAACAAGCTGCTGAGAGGGGACAGATTTCTATGACCAAAGCTTTACAATCAATTGTGAAAAAGGTAGATCAATTTGATGGGAAGGACATTACAAAGTATCTGCGCAATTATATAAAGGAGATGGAGCTAAATAGGGTGACCGAGGAGGATATGGTTCGAAGTTTCGAGTTGGTATGCGTTCCTGAAATAAGAGAGCGCATAAAAGGATTGCAGACAGCACAGGGTGGCAGAAATTGGGAAGAATTCAAGCTTGCCTTAAAAGATGAATACTTCATGGAGGATTCTGAGCGAGTGACTAAACGAACTTTTTTGGAATGGGTCACAAAACCTAAAATGGGAATTTCTGCCACGGAATTGTTAAGGGAGTTTGAGAAGCGTTATGCCCAGTTGTCAAGAATAGAGCGTGCAACTTTGGACAGAGAAAAGACAGAGCTCTTCTTGCAGGCAGCTGGGAAAGATCTCCAGGAGACATTGGAAATCCTCCTTGAGGATAAAAATACAGAGCAAGGATTAAAGAGTGATTGGAATGATGTTGAGGATGCAGTCACTATGTTAGCAAAGCGGCAGCGGAGGAGGGATAAAATGGTGATGGGATCTGCAACCCCTATAGCTGCTGTTACCCCTGAGAGTTTATCCAAGCCAGCTGCCACAATTCCTAAGATAGATGGGCCGATGGATGAGCTTATCAAGGGTATGCGTGATTTAAAATTGAAGATGTCCAGAATCGAAGAAAAAGGTCTACCATTGGGGCAGGTTTCTATGCAAAGGCCTCAAATCAGAGAAGGGTTTACATACAGATGCATATGGTGTGATGACCCAGAGCATGCAAAGAAGGATTGTACCAGCTATAAAGAAGCTCTTAAAAATCAACTTGTGTTCTTCAAAGATGGGAAAATCCATCTTACAGAAACTGGACTTCCATTGAGTACAAACTTTGGGAAAGGAGGGATGAAAAAGCTGGTAGAAGATATGGCTGCTAGTCATGCCATTTCTATGGTTGAGGCAGCAACCTATGGATTAAAGGTTGGTCAACAAAAGCAGGGATTTGAGAATGATGAGGATTATGAGAATGAGAATTTTTGGCCGTCAACAATGGAATTAATTACATCAAAGAAAGTGTCAAAGCAAGCTTTGCATGAGGCAGGTGATTGTATACGCCTTGAGACTGGCTGGGAGGAGCCTGTGGATTCTTTATCCATTCATGCCTATATTGCCAAATGTCAAAATAATGAGGCACAGGTAGAGGAGAAACGTAAAAGGGAAAATGAGGAAGGAGGGCCATCAAAAAGAGTTACACGTGGAAGTGAAAAGAAGGATCCTGGACCATCACATATGCCTCCACAGCAAAGCAGACCTCTACATGATGTTTCAATGGAAGAAGTGCCAGCAAAAATGAAGGAGAAGGGTAAAGGGAAAAGTCCACTCTACAAGCTTCAATCTGATATTGAAGTTGCAACAGATCTCAAAAAGGTGCTTGAAGAGAGAATTCTAAACAGCAGGGTGGAATTCACACTAGGGGAAGTCTTGGGGATTGCAAAGAAAGAATTTCATGATGAGATAATTGATATTATACGAAGAAAAAGGCAGTCCATAATTGAATCTATTCCATCACAAGGGGAAGCAAGCACTTCCAAGACTCATGGTGTACAGGTACAGAAAAAGGAAGAGAGAGAAAATGTGGTGGAATGTAATCACTCTGCTGATGGGGCACGACAAGTGCGTTTTGTGGAAGAGGATGATGAAAAAGAAGTTCTTACAAAGAGTCATTACTCCAGGAGCCATTGGGCAAGAGCCACCACTGAAACCCTTGTCAAGATAGGTGATTTGGAAGAGCCATATGTCGCTCTAATTGATCATGGGTCTGAAATAAATCTTATGGCTAAAAATCTCTACAACAAATGTAAGTGGCCAATGGATGTGGATCATGGGTGGATGATTAAAGCAGCTAATAATTCATCTGGAGAGCTTTATGCAGCATGTCCAAATGTAAGGGTAACTATAGGGGATGTGAAGGATGATCAGAATTTCTTTGTTCAGGAGATGTCATCGTATCCCCTCATTCTTGGGCAACCCTACATTACAGCTGTAAGGATGGAAACAAAGGTTTTGGATGATGGTTCAGCCTATGCAAGAATAAGGAGTAAAGATGGCAAAAAAGCTGTTCAGTTTTTGACAGTTTGCATTAATCATGAAAGGAATCGTGAATCTCTTAGGGCACAGTCACTCCCAAAGATAAACAGAGAGTTTATGAATTACAGGGAGATGAGGGATTTTGGCCAGGTGCCATTGTAAAGCGGGATTCCAATGGTACAAGGGGAAATGAGTTCTCGCAGGACTCAATCAATGTAAATAGTTTTTCAGCAAATTTTCAGGGATTCTCCAGCTATGGGTCACTGGTTTTTGTAAAAAGCAAGGATTTAAAGCGTGGCATGCAAAAACATATACAAAATGAACAAAAAAGTTTTGAGCAGTGTGGTCTTTTGGAGAAGAATGAGTTTATTTCAGGGGTGCTTGATGAGGTGTCATTTATAGATACTATGGATGTACTTTTTGATATGAGAAGAGCATGCTTACAGGGTGGAAATGAAGTGATAAAGGTGTCATCTGTGGAGATGTATGATATAATCCAGGAATTTGAGGGGGTGGAATGTAAAAACATGAATTGTGAGATGGATGCTCATGTTGATACAAAATACAAAACGGTTGCAAAAAAGGTGAAGCCAGTTGCCTTGCCCTTGCCACCAGGAAGCAAGGAGAAGATAGATGAAGCCTCTAT
The DNA here is from genome assembly GCF_041138505.1 of Cibotium barometz. NCBI lineage: Eukaryota > Viridiplantae > Streptophyta > Polypodiopsida > Cyatheales > Cibotiaceae > Cibotium > Cibotium barometz. The sequence continues at coordinate 37,083,987 of NC_141066.1, forward strand.
GCAGCCAAATCTTAGAGATCCGAAGAAAATTGGGCATAAATTTACTCAAGAAACTCTGAAAGAGCTGAAGATTGGTGAGAGGGATTTTCTGTTGCCAGTTGAAAGGGAATGCTTTGAGGAGATGCTTGTAAAACATGGGAAAGCTTTTGCCTTTCAGCCGCATGAGATTGGTTGTGTTGATCCAAGTGTAACAGCACCAATGGTGATCTTTACTGTTCCACATGTGCCTTGGAATCTGCGGCCAATTCCAGTACCAAAGGCTCTCTTGCCAAAGTTGATGGAATTGTTAAAGGAAAAGATCAGGATGGGAATCTTGGAGCCTTCATGTGCCCCATATTCCAACAGATGGTTTACTGTACCAAAGAAAAATGGGACATTGCGCTTTATTCAAGACATGCAACCTGTAAACAAAGTCACAATCAGGAATGTGGGAGCAGGTCCAATTGTAGATGAGTTTGCAGAAGCATTTGCAGGGAAAGCTATATACTCTATGGGTGATCTGTATTCGGGATATGATCAGTTCCAGCTGGATATGCAAAGCAGGGACTTGACCACAATGAGAACTCCTTTGGGATTAGTAAGGATGTGTACCTTACCACAGGGAGCCACTAACTCAGTGGCACATATGATGAATGGAATGAATAAAGTCTTACGGGACTTCATACCACAAAAAACTATGCCATTTTTGGATGATGTGCCAATAAAGGGCTGTGAGGAGAAAGACAAAGATGAGAATTTGGATTCAAAAGGGTGCCGCAAGTTTGTGGCAGATCATATAAAGGATTGTGACATGATTCTATCTAGGCTTGAAGAAGTGAATCTTACTTTATCTGGGCAAAAATCAGTGTTTGGGGTTGGTGAAGTGCTAATAGTAGGACATCTTTGTAGTACTAGTGGACGCCGTCCTTGTCCAGCCAAGATAGATGCAATACAAAGAATGAAGGAAATATGCACTAATGTTACAGAGCTGAGGAGATTTCTTGGAGCATGCGTCTTTTATGTTATTTGGATCCCACATTATGCACATGTAGCAGATCCTCTTTATCAACTTTTGAGGAAAAACCAAAAATTTTTGTGGAGTGCAGTACATATTAAAGCTATGCGGAAGCTGAAATATTTGCTCCAATCATCACCCATTTTGAGAAAGGCAGATTATGAGTGTGGCAGGCCTGTGATTGTTACAGTTGATACTAGTCCTACTGGGATTGGATGGGCAGTAGGGCAAGATGATGAGGATGATCATAGGTATGTAATTAGATTTGGAGCAAAGGTATTAAGCTTTCGACAGCGAAAGTATCCACAGATCAAGAGAGAATTATGGGGGATAGTCACTGCTCTAAAATGTGAAAAAGAATATCTTATTGGGGCATCTGTACTTGTGGAGACTGATTGCTTGCCACTTCTTGGGATGATAGCAAGTTGTACCACTCCAGATATTGCTATGCTTAGGTGGATTGCTTATATCAAGTCACTAAATCCTGAGTTTGAGCATATTGCGGGAAAAGATAACCCAGTTGCAGATATGCTATCAAGAGCCAGGTATGAAGATGAGGAAGAGATGGTTAGTGACATTGATGATGTGGGTACAAAGTTCTATACTACAGCATATGCAAAGGGGGATCATATTTGCCTATCAAATGCACTTGAGTCTTTTATTGAGGAAATATATGAAGGGGATTGGTTGCTTATTGGTCAATATTTGAGCACTCTGACAAGGCAAGAGAATTGGTCTGACTCAGAATTTAAGAGGATCCGCAGAAAGGCATATGGTTACTTTCTAAAGGATGGGTATCTCTGGAAACATCCTAAACAGAGGAATGCTATGCCACAGAGAGTCATATGTGATAAAGAGACTCAAGGGAAGCTTGTGAAAGAGTTCCATGAGAGTCTCTGGGCTGGGCATAGAAGTGTGTGGGCCACTTATACCAAAATAAAGGAAAAATATTGGTGGAGAGGAATGTACAAGGATATTTCCCAATATGTGGAAACATGCATAGTATGCCAAATGTACTCAAATGTGAGGCATCGTGATGGCTTGCAACCAACCTACCCACCTGCCATGCACTACAAATGGGTAGTGGATCTAGTTACAATGCCTTTGGGAATTTGGCAGATGCGGTATATAGCACTTGCAAGAGAAGATTTAACAAATCAGGTAGAAGGGCGTGCCCTTAGAACAAAGAGTACGGAAACAGTATGCAAATTTCTCTTGGAAGATGTGATCTGCCGATATGGTTGTGTTGGGAAAATAACAGCTGATAGGGGAGAGCTAGATGTTGAAGAAGCAAGGGAATTCTTCTCTAGAATTGGTATCAAACTGTCTCTAACATGTGCTTACAATCCTGAGGGCAATGGAAAAAGTGAGCGAGGACATCCTCCAATCATTAAAGCTTTGGCTAAGGCATGCAGAGAAAGGATGAGAGTGTGGCCAAAGCTGCTACCATATGCCTTGTGGGCTGACCGTACAACTCATAGCTCAGTGACAGGATACATGCCTGCTGAATTAATGTATGGTCAGAAGCCAGTGATGCCAGTTGAAGAAGTAATTCTAACTTGGAATGTATTGCCCTGGATGGAAGGATTGAGCAGAGATGACCTCCTTGCATTGAGAATAAGACAGTTGGAGAGGAGACCTGAAGATGTAGAGCTTGCTAAAGCTCGCCTGAAAGATGCAAGGCTGAAAAATAAAGAAAGATTTGATAGTAGACACAGACTCCGGCCAAAACCTATTGAAGAAGGTGATTGGGTTCTAATGTATGATAGTAGCCTTGACAACCAATTCACTGTTCAAAGAAAATTTGCAAAAAGATGGTTTGGCCCTTACATTGTCAGGCATGTGCATGGAAATGCCACATATACTCTGTGTGAGCTTGATGGAACAGAAGTAAAGAATCTTGTGGCTGGTAAAAGAGTCAAGATATTTAAAAGAAGGCATGATAGTGATCCTTTTGATTCACAAGAGATTCAGGATGAGAGGCTTGACAGTGGAAGTATGGATATGATTGAAGAGGAAGAGGATGATCTTCCTGGAACTGCAGAAGATGAAGACGACATTCAGTTATATGTGGACCTTGATGATGATTTGGCACATACCAGAGGATGTGCAGGTTTAGAGGGGGTGGATGTCGTGCCATGGCACGTCTATGATATGAAACCGTGCATGTGAGGCCGTCAAATACACATCCAGATGCATGGGTTAAGTGCCATGATGAGTCATTATATGATGCCATGTACATATGTTCATATTGTATATGAGGTTCAATAAGACAAGCTGAGGCTGAGTCAGATTTAGGAGTTTTTTGTATATGAGTATGGAGGATGATGTTTTTGCTGTTACTCAGAGTTCATGGGCAAGTTAGAAGCATCCGGATATATATGATGGCATGAGGGCATACCAATGCACAAAGGAATGCATTTATAAAGGCTGAAGAAATACTTGAATGGGCAATTGGGGATTCTATAAATCACATGGGCCGATATGATGACTTATAAATTATGAAGGTATCACAGTGCCGAAGAGTTCATTGAATGTTTGGGAAATGTTGGGATAGAAAGCTGCACTTGGACTTCATGGATCATCATGTAGAAGCATAAGTATCTTACGTGTATCTAATGCAGAAAGTAAAGACTTAAAACATGGTGCTAATGCCGGGAGTCTTGTGGTTAAGACTTAAAACATGGTGCTAATGCTGGGAGTCTTATGGTTAAGTTTTGCTACCTTAATGCTAAGGTTATGTTTAATAACCTTAGTATTAAGGTTAACAAAAACGTGGGGGGGGAACTTCTAGAGAAAGGCGCAGCTTTTCCTTATGGCAGGGACAGCTGGCAGAATGTGGAAGGGGGGCCGCCTAGATCGCCGCGGGGAAAGAGAGGAAAAGGGCCGGAGCTTCACGGCGAAAACCAGAGTGGGGAAAATGAATACTCAGCGTCGAAGCTCAGCGTCGAACCTACCAGAGATCTGAATCTTTTGAATATACTTTCTGTATATGCTTTGTAGGTGCTAGAATTAGAGAATAATTCTAGTACTATATGATGATACAAATCTGGGAAAAATCTACTTTGGAAGAACAAAACACAGCGAAGCTGCTTGCGATTTACCACCTTCGAATATCCGGCGCATAGCTGTGGTTGGTGATGTAAATAAAGAGAACACGTTTTCAATTCGCCAGCTAAGTGTTTGTTTGCTTATTTCCTTTAAATAAAATATTCTCACTATACATGAATGGAGAAAATCAAATATTAGATACACCAAAAAGAAATTGGAATTGAATAGAGAGAGCATGGGAAAAAGGCTAAGGAATTTGGAGCTCGATGATTGATGAAAAATGCATTGAAGCTGAGGGAAATTTGCCATACCTTCTTCTCATATGGATTTTGAAAATTATGAGTATGTGAAAGCTATGCCAAATGCAATTTTTGCTTGTGAAATGTTAGAATATTAAGGCAGGTTTTCAGGTTAAAAAAAAAAAGAGCATCATGATTCAATGGTTTTGAGGGAACTGGATGAAATGGATGTAGCTGGCCACATGTATATTGGAAAAATTAGAAAGCTTTATCATGCCCACATGTGAATGGTTCAAAGGGATTTCATGCAATTCTGTGCAATCATCTGAATGAATTCAAGGATGTATTGAGGGAAGTGGACACATGTATTTGTCAATGGAAACAATGATGTTCAATACTCCTTGGGAAATCTTGTACGTGAAATTCCTTGTTGGATTTGACATTCACTCTCACAGCTAGAAGTTTCGTACTTTCCTGGCTGTACCGCACACTTCACGACAACGTCCATCCTCTATTCATTCCCATCTATCTGATTCGCATCACATATCATCACATCTATTTACCTTTCATTCTCATCACTTCTATTCTCATCACATCCATCCTCTATTCATTCTCATCTATCTGATTCATATGACATCTATTTATAGAATGTTGTAAGAGAATTCTTATTTTTGATATAAAGATTCTTTACGCATCTATTTATGCATAAGAACAACTTCAGTGTGGGAAATAACACTTTTGTAAAAATCCGTTTATGCATAAATTCAATTTTAAGGAGAATAACACTTTTGAAATAAAAATAAATCCTTTATGCATCTTTCTATGCATAAATTCAATTTTAATGAGAATAGTTTTTTGAAATAAAAATAAATTTCTTTATGCATCTTTCTATGCATAAAATCAAAATTAATGAGAATAACTCTTTTGAAATCTTTCTATGCATAAAATCAAAATTGATGAGAATAACTCTTTTGAAATAAAAAATAAATTTCTTTATGCATCTTTCTATGCATAAAATAAAAATTAATGAGAATAACTCTTTTGAAATAAAAATAAATTTCCTATTTTAAAACTAGATCCAAAAAGTAAGCTGAACTGACCCAAAATAGTCAAAAATTGACCAAACTGATCTAGAAAATTCTAGAATCAATTTGCTTGGTTAGAGGCTCACTTTTTCCTATAAATAGAAGCCTCCCCCTTTGTAAAAGCTTAATGGTGTTTATGCACTGTTACTCTACTCCTGTCCTGAGCCATCTACGTTATTGAATTTCTTAATAATTCAATTATTTTTTGCCTAATCCTCTCCAATTGGTGGCCACTCTTGCTTCAAACAAGAGTAGAGCCCTCAATCCCTCAAGCCAAAGGAGAGCTTACAAGCTCCATGTAAGCTAATTTTCTTACTTTATTTACTAATTTTAATGAAAAGTCTATGGTTTTCTTGATTTTTATGTTTTGCTAATGTTGAATTAAATTCAAATGCTATGCCTTTGATAAAAAGGCCACCCCCTTCTCTTCTTTACATTCCAACCTTTCTCAATCCTAGAAAGATTAATTAAACTCTTCTTATTGTTTTACTCTCTTCAATTTAGAAAATTGTGTAGATTAGAGTTCTATAAATCTAATTTGGGTTAATTTAACTTAAATAAAGGATGATAAAAATGAGAAATGGTAAGCCATTCAAAGGAGGTTATGGTAAAATTTTCCAGAATTTTATGAAAAAGAAATTTTATTTTTATGTTATTCCAAAACAGAATTTCCCACCATTTTTGCATCTAAAAGAAATATTCTAATTACTCCATGTACATATTCACCTATGAATATGCATGGATATCACTGATATTAATTATTAAATTTGATTTTTATGCATAGAAAGATGCATAAAGGAATTTTTTTATTACAAAAGTGTTATTCTCATTAAATTTAATTTCTATGCATAGAAAGATGCATAATGGAATTTTTTTAATTATCAAAGTGTTATTCTCATTAAATTTAATTTCTATGCATAGAAAGATGCATAATGATAAGGTCGCCGAAGATACCCACACGTGCATTGGGAAAGATATTGGAACAAGAAGTAAGAGTTGTTTTCTGAAACCGGGCATGGAGCTCGTTGATTGACCTTGCTGGTCCTCAACGGATGAGTCCATGGCTCTTTTATATATATCTGTTGGTTGATCTTGCTGATCTTTAATGGAGATTCCATCTTGATTTTTATAAGAGAATATATTGCCAGTTACTATGAGCTAGGAACTATCGAAAAGGTCCCTGAGTTGACAGGTGGTGAGCGTTGTGGTTGCCAATGATGCCATAGATACACCGATGAAGGAATGATTGGAAATAAGGTTAGGGTGAGCCATCCATTTTTGGCGCTCTCGGGGAGCCATCCCTTAGCCTTTTCCATCGTTTTGTCTCTAATCTATGCATAACCCATTGCCCATTATCTTGATTAATGGTTTCCCATGAAAAATATGTGGATTTGATGGTGATTTGTGTAAGATTTGGTGTAGAATAGTTCTCTTTTTTGTTTTTGAAAAGAATGTTTTTTGCTTAATTTTTATATTAGTTTGTGTTTTTGTTGTTGTTTTTGTGGTTTTTCATTTTCTTAGGGCTTGCACATAGTTTGTATTAGACTTAGTTTACATCCATTGCATCAAACAATACAAGAGAATGCAGTTTTTAGTGAATGTTAGCTCTCTCTAGTGTTAAACATAGAACTAAGATCATTAATTCTAGTTTAATTATGTATTGAAATTGTTTGGATTAACGTGTTACCAAGCATTAGGAGGATGCATAGAGGAAAATTTTTAATTATAAAAGTGTTATTCTCGTTAAATTTAATTTTTATGCATAATAGAAAGATGCATAAAGGAATTTGTTTTATTATAAAAGTGTTAATCTCATTAAATTTGATTTTTAGGCATAGAAAGATGCATAAAGGAATTTTTTTTATTACAAAAGTGTTATTCTTATTAAATTTTATTTTTATGCATAGAAAGATGCATAAAGGAATTTTTTTATTACAAAAGCGTTATTCTTATAAAAATTGATTTCTATGCATAAATAGATGCATAAAGAAATTCTTTTTTTTATAAAAGTGTTATTCCCATTGAAAGGTTGATTTTTATGCATAAATAGATGCATAAAGGCGGGTGTTCAAAGGACAGCTCACGCGGTCTTGACTAGCCTCCGTATGGTTGAAAATGGTGCGCTTTTGGTACGATGGGCGAGGGCCGACGAAGCGATCCGTGAGTGAAGTGCTAGGAAACCTAAGGAGGATCCTGGAGGGTTCTGACCAGGCGATGCACGGGCTCGTGAAGCCTAGGACACCCATGCGTATGTCGTGGAAGATATGTATGATGGACGAAATGATTATTGTAATATGTTACTGGATCTTGTTATTCTGACGAGTAGTTCTCAACAGAGAGTTCAGAGTGATTTTGTTTTTTGAGAAACAAGGGACTGGATGGAAAATTTGAGTTATGATATCTGTAACCAATAACTGTTGTCAATGGATTAATTTATATGTTAAAGTTTTAAAGAGGACTGTGTGTGTATCTTTATTCGAAAGCAAAAGTTAAGAAAGGCATTCAATTATGGGTGGTGTTGAGATATTCAAGCTCGATGTTAGTGTGAGCCAGCTATGCTATGTGCTGGCAGATTAGGTAGGAACATGTGTGAGACATAAATGACCGCGTGTCCAGCTGGTCATAGTGTGTGGACATTAGCTAGGGTTAGTTCAGTGTGGACACAACTCATTGTGTGTTGTGTGGATTATGGAGTAGTGCATTATGCTTTGTGTGAGAGTTGACATGGCTTCCCTCTATGGTTAGGGTTTGAAATTTACATTAGGGTTTGCTCCTGTGTGTGTGTCTCCTCCTCCTCTACCGTTCTTTCAACATGGTATCAGAGCCTTGTGCTGTTTATTAGGGTTTATGAGTGAGTGAGTGAAGAGGGAGAAGAAGAAGCTGTGAAAAGAAGCTGTGAAGCTGCCATTGGAGCTGTGAAGCTTGGAGCACACCAAATACTATCAGATCTGAGAGCTTGGCCTACCGGGTAAGGTCCTCTAAACATCCTTGAGCGGATTGCAGGTGAAACAGGCAAAAGCAAAGCATTTTAGAGCAAATCAAAGCAAGGCAAAATTCTGGTTTTTGAAGCTTTCCATTAAAGCTTGGGGAACATTGATGTATGGTGGAAATATGTGTGATTCTGGCAAAGCAAACATGTATCTGACAATGAGGGATGTATTGGCAACTTCTATGCAAGCCCTACTGTGAATTTGGAGCAATTTACATGCATTTAATTGAGTGGAAAACTCTGGTTTTTGAGCTCTCACAAAACAGTGAAAAAGAAGCTCAAATTTGAAGCATTTGGAGTGAGTTTTTTGCAAAAATCCAACCATTGGTGGGTTGCACACATACCCAAGTGTGTTGGGCACTCAATTAGCTCATCATTGGACATTATAAACACTCCCAAACACCCTGAATGCAGGCGGCGCAGCTCATACAGAGAAAACAGGGCAATTTTCTGGTCTTTTCACTACGAGGAGGTTGATTTCTCATTGGTTACTTGACATCTTCCACAATCTCTTTAGCAATTGGATGCTTTACATCTTGGAGAAGAGGGCTATGTGATTTGTTTGACAAATGATGCTTAATTGAGCTGGGAATGAGCTGATTAAAACAGGCTGTCCACTGGTTGCAGAGAAACAGAGCATTTTAATCGAGCAATTAATCTTTGGTGTTTTACAATTGGACAAATTCCTCTTACATGGAGTTGAAGGACACTATTGCTAAGCCAATGAATGCCTGGTTGCTCAATTTGGTGGAATATTGAAGGAATTAGAGCCAAATCATTACTGGTTTTTCTGGTTTTTCTGGTTTTTTCAAAAACAGAAAAAGGGGTTTTCAAAAATTGATAATTACACATGTCAGATGGAGTTGATACTCAACATTGAGGTTCATTAGGTGTCAATGCAAGTTGCCTAGACTTGATTGCACCATTACATTGCGATTTGGAGCCTTGGAAGGCGTGTCAGTTTAGGGTATCCCGCACTGCGTGAGTCAGTTCATCTCGGATGATTACAGGTTGATTTCCTACCTCAAATTTGGAGTTTGTTGGCTATCTTGGAGTATCTGAAACATTCACTGGAGTGTGGTTGAGCTGAGGACGGCTCACTTACAGATTTGAAGTGTGCGGAAGGTGTATGCATTGAGTGAACATGTCTGACAATCCAGTTCAGATTGTTGGTGAGAAGCTGGATAGGAAGAACTTCCAGGCATGGAAGTACAGGATAAAGAGTTTTTTGAAAGGGAAAGGATTCTGGAATCTCATTACAGGTGCTGAGCCAGAGCCTGAGCTACCTCGGCAACCTACACAGCAGCAGCTCATTGCTCATAAGCAGTGGTCAGAGAGAGCATTCAAAGTGCTGCATTATTTGTCTATATGTATATCTGATGCTATGCTCATACACATTCAGGATGCTGAGAATCCCAAAGATGCATGGGATACTTTGGTCAAAATGTTTGATACAGATACGAGTGCTCGCAAGTCTCAATTGCGACAGCAGATACACAATGTGAAAAGGAATAAAAGGAGCATACATGATTATGTGCAAGAAATCAAGAAGTTTGCAGATGCATTGGCCACAATAAATGCCCCCATGCCTGATGATGATTTGGTGGATATTACCTTGCGTGGTCTTGGCAAGGAATACAAATCCTTTGATACATCTATCTCAGTGAGGAGTACAGGTCTACCCGACTTCGATGAGTTGGTTTCCCTCTTGTTGGTTGAGGAAATCAAGCTCAGTGATTCATTTCTGGATGCATCTACTAGCCATGATGATGGCAGAAATCAGGCATTTTACTCGCAGAGAGGTTTTAGAGGCAGGGGGAGATTTGCATCACGTGGACGTGGTGGTAATGGTCGTGGATGGCAGGATAGACCTCCACAACAGAATTTTCAGCCTTCTTATGGTGCTCGAGGTGGTCGTGGTTATGCACCTCAGCGAGGTAGAGGTACCCCCCGTGGTCGAGGACGTTGGCAAGGCCAACAAAATTCTATGCAAGATGTGGAATGCCATTATTGTGGCAAATATGGTCATATGGCGAGAGATTGCTTTCGCAAACAGAATGATTTGAGAGGGGGAAGAGCACAGCGTGGTGGACATTATGGTGGGAACTATGCACAACATGGTGGCAACTATGCATCAAGTAGCAATGATGGAGCTGCAAATCATTTGTTTGCCATGAAGCATGTCGTGGGTTCTATGACAACAAATGCTGAGAATGATGATACATGGTATATGGACTCAGGAGCATCAAATCATATGACATGCCATGGTGAATGGTTTGAGCACATGAAGCCAATGGATGTCAAAGGTTATGTGGAAACAGGTGATGATACCCAGCATGTCATTACACATGTTGGAAGTGTACCATTGGTCATGCATAATGGTCAGACAAAGTCTATGTCAGATGTGCTGTATGTGCCTTCAATCACTAAAAGCTTGGCCTCAGTTGGTCAAATGGTGGAACAGGGATTACAGGTTAGATTCAACGAGCATGGATGCTTTGTTGAAGACTTCAAACATGGATGTAGAGTGATTGCTAAAGGCAAGAAAGAAGGAAGACTGTTTAAGCTGGATGCTGGAATTCCTGAGCTAAAATCAGCCATGTTCTCAAAGAGCAGGAATGTGGTACAGGATATTGATATGTGGCACAAGAGGATTGGCCATGTAAATATACAGAGATTAAAGAACATGCAAACAAGAGGCATTGTGAATGGATTGCCTAGGTTCAAATATGATGGACATATGCATGTTTGTGAAGCCTGTCAGTTTGGGAAGCAGGCAAGATTGAGATTTCCTAGAGAAGGAAATATGAGTAACAGGCCACTTGAGATTGTGCACAGTGATGTATGGGGTCCTGCACAAAACCCATCGATCAAAGGGAGCTTATACTATGTTACATTCATTGATGACTTTAGCAGGATGACATGGATATATTTTCTCAGGGAGAAGAGTGAAGTATTGGAAAAATTCATGGATTTCAAAGCTTTTGCAGAAAAGCAGTATGGCTGTTGGATTAAATGTCTAAGGACAGATGGAGGTGGTGAATACACCTCAAAGGCTTTTGAGCATTTTCTGAGGAAGCATGGTATAAGAAGGCAGTTGACATGCAGGTATACACCTCAGCAAAATGGTGTGGCTGAGAGAAAGAACAGAGTTATATGTGAAGTGGCAAGGGCAATGCTTAATGAAAAGAGCATGCCAGATTATTATTGGGCAGAAGCATGTGCTACTGCAGTATACATATTGAACAAAACACCTACAGCAGCCATTCATGGAAGCACGCCAGAGATGCGGCTCACAGGTTACAGGCCAGACATTGGGCATCTTAAAGTTTTTGGATGTGTAGCATATGTTCATGTGCCTGATGAAAGAAGAAGGAAGTTGGATCCTAAAGCTGAGAAATGTGTATTTGTGGGATATGCACAGGATCGAAAGGCCTACAAGTGTTATAATCCACAAACTAGACAAGTGGTCATCTCACGTGATGTGGTGTTTGATGAGCTTGCTAGTTGGTATAAGGCAAAAGATGAGGGTGTTATTGAGACACTTGAGGCTGATGTACATGTGAACTTGCCATCACAAGCGAGTTCAAGTTCTACTACTATGTCTGGGCCAGCAGCAGAAGCTGAGAGTAGCAGTGTTCGTCCATGGTCAGGACGTCTGAGGCATGAGAGTGTAAGCACTGGGAGTAGTGCTTTGGACAAAGGCAAAAAGAAAGTTGAAGGGATTGGAATCACAGGATATGAGTCATCCAGTTCTGAAAGTTTGGATGAGGAGCTTGGCATACCTGTTTTACGCACACCTGGTGCGAGGCAGGACAGATATGTGCCACCACATGCTAGAGTCACAGGTGTACAGAGTGACCCGCATGCATTGCGGAGATCCCAGAGGGTCAGATATCCTGTTGACAGGTTGACATACAGAGATTTTGCTATGCACTATGCATACATGACATCTATGGTAAAGCATGTGGAACCTACATGCTACACAGAGGCTATTGGAGAGCATGTATGGGAGAAAGCAATGGACATAGAGATGGACGCATTAGTCCATAATGATACATGGGATTTGGTTGCCCTACCAAAGGACAAGAATGTTATTGGATGTAAATGGGTCTACAAAGTGAAGTGCAAATCTGATGGTTCTATTGAAAGACATAATGCAAGATTGGTAGCAAAGGGATATGCACAGACTCATGGATTGGATTATGATGAGACGTTTAGCCCAGTGGCTAAGATGGGCACAGTGAGAGCAGTCATTGCTATGGCTGCAGCTAATGGCTGGGAAATGCATCAGATGGATGTAAAGAATGCATTTCTTAATGGAGATCTACAAGAGGAAGTATACATGGCACAGCCAGAAGGGTATGTACACCCTAGATATCCTACTCACGTATGCAGATTGAAAAAGGCATTATATGGTCTAAAGCAAGCACCACGTGCCTGGAGTGATAAGATGAGCAGATATCTTATCTCACTTGGTTTCCAGATTTCTACAGCAGACTCTTCACTGTATGTGAAGAAGACACAGCATGGGATTGTGTTACTAGTCATCTATGTGGATGACTTGATTATTACAGGTGATCATGGTGCAGATGTGATGCATGTTAAGCAAGCTTTAAGTGGGAAATTTGATATGAAAGATCTTGGTGAGTTGAGATATTTCCTTGGCATTGAAGTGGTGAAAGATCATGCAGGTACTTGGTTAGTACAGCGCCAATATGCCTTGGATATGTTGGCAAAGTATGGCATGACAGGATGTAAACCTATGAGTACGCCATTGGAGCAAAATATGAAGTTAAGGGCTGATTATGGCGAGGAATTGGATGATCCTTCCATGTACAGGAAGATGGTTGGTAGTCTCATATACATGACTATCACACGCCCAGATTTGAGTTATGCAGTGGGGCTAGTCAGTCAGTTTATGCAGAGCCCCAGGAAGCCACATTTGGATGCAGTGAGACGCATCATGAGATATGTGAAGACCACAGCACATTATGGTCTATTTTATGAGAGTGGTAAAAGCTTGGACATACATGGCTACACAGATGCTGATTGGGCAGGTAGCGCATATGACAGGAGGTCTACTAGTGGATATGCTTTTACACTTGGAAGTGCTGTGGTGAGTTGGAGTAGCAAAAAGCAACCTACAGTTGCTTTATCCAGTACAGAGGCTGAGTACAGGGGTGCAGCCATCGCTACTTGTGAGGCTGTTTGGTTAAAGAGTCTCTTGGCAGATTTATGTGAGCCTCTTGATGGGAAAGTTGTCATACATTGTGACAACATGAGCAGTATACAGCTGGCAAAGAATCCAGTGTTTCATGCGAGGACCAAACACATAGAGGTCCATTATCACTTTGTCAGAGAAAAGGTGCTGGATGGTACAGTTGATCTTCACTATGTGAAGACTGATGAGCAGGTGGCTGATATCTTCACGAAGCCACTTAGCAGGGAGAAGTTCGAGTACTTCCGGACTATGTTGGGAGTACATGGGATGAGCTTGAGGGGGAGTGTTGAGAGTCTTGATATCCCAAGCTCATCTACATCTTCATCGGCAGTACATCATGAGCTTGAGAGGGGCTGTTGAGATATTCAAGCTCGATGTTAGTGTGAGCCAGCTATGCTATGTGCTGGCAGATTAGGTAGGAACATGTGTGAGACATAAATGACCGCGTGTCCAGCTGGTCATAGTGTGTGGACATTAGCTAGGGTTAGTTCAGTGTGGACACAACTCATTGTGTGTTGTGTGGATTATGGAGTAGTGCATTATGCTTTGTGTGAGAGTTGACATGGCTTCCCTCTATGGTTAGGGTTTGAAATTTACATTAGGGTTTGCTCCTGTGTGTGTGTCTCCTCCTCCTCTACCGTTCTTTCAACAGGTGGGTGAGTAATTGTTTGGTTCTACCAATTCCAGTGGTTGGGTGGTGGCTAACCCACGGGCCTAGGCTAGAATCAGTGGAGTTTTAATAAATTGAAATAATAGGAATACTCTTAGAATTCGTGTAGTTAAATAAAACCCTGAAGAATTTCTCAAATGAGTAGATCAACGGCTATGCCTGATTTTGGTTAGGAAAAAAGCGTTGATTTCCTTAGATGATTAGATCAACGGCTGTGCCTGATTTCGGTTAGGAAGAAGCATTGATTTCTTCAAATTAAGTCAGTGATAGTTTTCCTTCTATCTGGTTTAATCAAGTGAAGGATAGTTTAATCTCTTGACCCGTTAGAAAATTCGTTAAAGAAAATAAAAAAGGTGGAATCGTCGCCGTTTTCTAGGCAAGGGAAATTTTCCTGGTTTCGGTTTCGGAATGACCACCAGATTAGTCTCGTGTCTCCGGACATTCGGGCGAGGCCCCCGAGTGGGAAACCCTACCCTGTGCAAGAGGAAGCTACTTCTGCTCTGCTGCTAGCAACCGTGAATCTAGTGCACGGAGGGGGTAGAGGGGTCTCACACAAGGCCTCGCCTTCGATATTAACAAAGGGCCAACTCTCAAGAAGCTGTTTGGCTATTATGTACGCGTTATGTGGATACCTGATTGGCGGCTCCACACTTTTGAAGACATTATAGAGCCCATATTTTGGACCAGCCTACCGGGTCTTCCATTGTGCCCCTATTGCTCCTGCCTTGCAATGGGACTTTGTCTGCACCTATTCCATCTACTACAGATAGCTTCGACCAGTTCCGAGGATAGACTTGCTTTAGGGAGGGGGATATGTTAGCCACCCTAGTTAACATGACCTTCGCGCGGCTACTACACCTCTTGTAAGTCATCATTTTGTAACCATGGAATGCACTAATTGTAAATAAAACATGGGATGGCCGAGATTACATCATGTGTAATTCCGGTCATGAGGATTTGATGCACATAGAACTAATAAAACTAGGAAGACTAGTTTTGGGCCCCCACGTAATTGGGTGGCCGGACATTATAAATATGAGCTCATGTATATGAGACATTTGGTGAAATATGAAAAGGGACAATCCCATTTGTCTCAATTGAGTTTTGCCTTCTCTCTCTGTCTCTCTGTCTCTCTCTCTCTCATTTGAGTTTATGGTTGCTTGCTTGCTTGTGTTGTGTCTTGCTTGCTTAGATTGTTGGTGTGTGTGATTAGGAATGGTAGTGCTCTCCCTTCTCTTCTCTTCTATCCTCTCATTGCTATCTACCATGCCCCATTTGCATACGATTGGCATGAGGTAGAGATTGAGCTCTCCATAGCTTTTTCCATCTTGCTCATTACCTAGCCTTGGATCTCTCTTTGGGTGACACAAGGAGAGTGTGGAGTGAGCCCCTAGCGGCTTCACATCGAAGAGTTAACCCTCATAGGGTTGGCTAAGTGCCATTCACTGGGTGGATTCAACCCTTGCATGCACCTTTCTCTTCTTATTTTTCTTGTGTGGGTGAGGAAGTATGTTATCCATTAACACTGTGGCTAGCATCAGCCTTTACCTTTGCAAGTTTTGCTTGGAGTCTGGCCACGTCTTCCTTTGCTTCCTTTAGCTCTAACTTCCATTGTAGCCTTGTCTTCTGGGTCTGCTACACCCTTTCCGCCACTTGCTTTGCTTCATCTATTTGCATCTAGGGGGCAGCTCTGTAGTTTTCCCAATATCGGGTCTGTCATTTCTGAGCTGATTCTCATTCTCTATGCAGTGTTGCATTTCTAACTCCAGTGCGTTTAGCTCATTGATGGTGTCCATTTCAAATTTAGTGCTCCTCTGAAGATTTTGTTTGTACTCCTCTACCTGCTCTTTGGCCTTTTCTCTGAGCCTCTCTCAATATATTTGCATATTCTTTGGAGGGTGTAGCATCCTACAATGTCGTATTTCTTTTAGCTAACCTTTTTGCCTCCTTTTCCCAATGTTCTACTTTCCAAACAAGTGGTAGCCTTCAGTGCTTGTGCTAGATTCTGGTCTTCATTTTCCACTTGCCTACCCTTTCCG
Organism: Cibotium barometz; assembly: GCF_041138505.1. Taxonomy (NCBI): domain Eukaryota; kingdom Viridiplantae; phylum Streptophyta; class Polypodiopsida; order Cyatheales; family Cibotiaceae; genus Cibotium; species Cibotium barometz. The sequence goes on from NC_141066.1 coordinate 37,100,278, forward strand.
GAAGTACTTATTTTGGGGGACTCCTGGCCCTATTGGTTGTTGCTGTTGTTGTTGGCTACTGCTCCTTGTCTTCATCATCATCTTTATCAGGTCATGGATGACTTGTTGTTTGTGGCTTGCAAGACATCTGTTCATGAATCTCTATCAGGGCTTGTAGCACCTGATCTCACACCTTGCTAAGTCTGGCCTTTGTTGTTTTTATCAATGCTGCTTTGGCATCTAGTGATAGGCATAAAACTTCTTCTTCTTCTTGGTTTTTTAAGGCTTGGGCTTTTGATTGGGTGACTACCAATGCCGCTATGATGTCGAGCACTTCATCATTTAGTCCTTGTGTGGTGTTGGCCCAAACCTTTGCTGGCTTCCTTGCTTCAGCTAATTCTGCACGCTAATTCTGCACGGAGTCCTTCCACTTGCGCTTGGAGTAGGACTAGGGTCCTTTTTTCCATTGCTATCTTCTTCTGCATCTCCTCATTTTGTTGTGCCATCATTTGTGTTTTGCTTTCTAATTCTTTAGCTTTAGCCGTGGCATTTACTATCATTCCATGTTGTTTATGATTTAGGGTGCACATGTTGTTGATTGTGCTCCGGGCCTTCTTCTCATACTCCTCCATAGAAGTGAGATCTTGTGAGAGGATGTTTATGGCTACATCAACCCTCTATTTGTATGCAGTTGTTGGTTGGGGAGTTCCGCCTCCAACTCTCCGGGTAGCTTGAAGCTGTGGCTTAGCCCTTCCTGCACTTTCTGTACCAGGGTTGCCACCCAAGGCAGTAATTCTGTTGGTATGACCACTTCTGCTCTTGTGGGGGCAGCTTCCCCTTTTGAGATTTTTCTCTCTTTTTCTATTGTTCTCCTTCTTTCCTCTTCTCTTCTTCCTCCTTCCTTCTCTTTTCTTCTTCTTCCTTTTAACTTCAACAATGGATTCCTGATTCTGTCTCTCCTCGAGCATCATTTTTCTTTCTTCTTCTGCCTTCTAATTCTTGACCTCTTCCGGGTCAGGCAGCATCTCTTCATTTATTCTATTCTTCCTCTTCTTGCTGGCTTTCTAGGTAATCTTCTACCATTCCTCCTCATCATCTATGTCATCATCAAACAAACTGAAAATTACCTTGGCAGATTTCAAGGATCCACTGGCTTCCCTATGATGTTTTTTGACATAGACATCTCCCGTCCAACGATCCACCGCCAACGATCCACCGACTCGCAGCCTGAGCGATCACCCTTAGGTGCGCATGTACTACAATGCACTGTTTCTCCTTAGCACAAGTGGCTACCCTCTTTGCCAGATTTTATTTGTAAAAAGCGACCGAGATTATTTTTTCTCGTGCTTTTACTGCTTTGAGCAGTCTATAGTTTTATTGGACATATCCTCCATTTTGCCCATAAACATGACGTTCTGTAATGGAAACAGAACACATTCTTATGGAAATCTGAGCCTTTTCTCTTTTTCATTTCTTGCATCAGCTACTTTACCTGCAACATTAATTCTCTAGGGCTTGCTTGTGACTTACCAATTTTCTTTGTGTTGTCCTTCTTTTTCTTTACTACCACCACTAGAGTGTTCTACGAGGAGTTGCTTGAATTGTTCTCTTCAATGGTGACACTCTTCTTGGGCTTCCTCTTTTGTCTCCTTTCTTGACTTCATTTTTCTACCATTTTGGCTAGCTCAACTAGTTCCTCGAACTCCTCTTTAATCTCCGCTTACTTTGTGCTAACTGCTACGTGGATATCTAATCAGCAGCAACAATTTGCATTGAGGTTCGGGTTTGTTATGCCAATCTCTACCTCAATCTTAGCGGCTTTTTTGCATAAGCTTCCACATCCATATCCTCTTGTCAGAGAGCAGACTTTATCTTCCGGAATCTTCCCATAAAAGCAGTCACTCATGACTTCTTCATAGGTCTGGAAATGGTTGTCTTGATATCTTGACACCCATTCCATGGCTATGCCTTTGAAGGTTTTCATGAAAGAATCTCTCCAGATTTCACTGAGCTCTAGCTCTTCCACATCTCGAGGTCTGGCCACTTTCCACCAGTATTGCTCAAACCTCCTCACATGAAGATCTTCATCTTCCCCTTTTTCTCCTAAGAACACCGAGAAATTTTTGGCTAATGATGCCATGGCTCCCTTGAACCTTTTTTGGGGATTTTATTATGGTTGTTCTTCTTGGTTTTGTTGCTCCACCCTTTTTGGGCTTTTCGAACCTGGACTGTGCTTGACTTATCGCTCTTGGCACTCCTTTTCTTGGTCCAAATGGTCCTCTTGCTTGTGTGGGCTACAAAAGTTTCCACACTGACTTCTTGATTATAATAATATGAGGCACTCCCAGCTACTACGAGCTTCCTAAGGGTCTCTTGGAAGGCATTATCTTTCACCATTCTTAGATTCATGAGCATGTGGAAATAGTGCCTAAATATGATTGGGTTGTGTGGTGAAAGGCTCTGTATTGTCTTTTCTGGAAAACTCCTTTCATGCCATGGTTTCTCCTTGGACTTGTTCTAAGTGGACACACCCTTTCCTTTGCCTTATGGAGTAGAATGTTACTCAACGGAGGTTTTTCCTAGCAGATGGTTTGGTGTTCCCCAGCAAGATTTCCATGTGTTTCTCGCTGATTTTCCTCTTAGTGTGAAATGACAAGACAACAGTCTCTGTGGTGATAGACCAGTCAAGCAATGCCGTGGGAGACGTGCAGTCACCCACTAGAGTTTTCGGGTAAGAACACCAACTCTCAAATAGTCACAAGAACACATAGAGTACCATTCTACTGAACAAACCTTCACTCTCACTCTCTTTGTTCTCACTCTACATCACACCACTAACTATCTCACTCATTCTCTTACACATAGACAACATGTTTAGTAAAACAGAGACACTGTAGACTTCATCCACATAGTGTAGAGCAACACATAACGATAATGAAATTGTAAGATTCCTCCCCAGCCTCTTAGGATGTCCAATATCTTCCCCTGTAGTAAAATCCCTCTTCAGAAATATAAAAGATCGTGTTTGTACCAGTTTTGGCCTAGAGAGAGAAAATCTTATAGAGAGTGGTAATTCAATTTTTAAATATTTTTGGATGGAAAAATATCTCTTCTTATTAAAATAAGTTCCCCCAAAACAGAAGTTCAAAAAGATTTTCATAAGGTACATTAGAAATCAAGTAAAATCTGTTGAAGAGGCCTTATCCTGAGAGTCAAGATTTTTTTAAAATTTTAAATTAAGGTTCCTATGGGCCAATAAGATCAATCCATGTGTGGGGAGGAGATAAATCCAATTTGTAAAAGAAAATACCCAAAAATGAGTAAATGCTCACATAAGATGAAGAGTTGACTATGTACAAGGGTTATTAGTAAAAAACTATGAGTATTACTAAAAAAATGAGATATTTTGGGTATAATGATTCCATTTTGACACGTGTAAGGAAGGGGAGTCCCATCAAGGAGGTGCCTACTTCACATGCTTGAATGAGTTTTAAACTAAAAAATAATGTGATATTTTTATCTCTCCTCTCTCTTGGATCAAAACCGAATAAAAAAGGAACCAAACTAGGTCCGAATCTAGTCCAAATTCAACCAAACTGAATTTGGAAAATTCTAGAAATCAGTTGGTCTTGGTTAGAGCCTCCCTCTCCTATAAATAGAACCTGAGCCCTTTGTAAAAAAATAAGAGAATTATACTATGCTAGAATTATGCTGAAATAATGATAATTTTTACTATTCTCTAAACTTCTCTCCAAATTGAAGAAATTGGAGCTTCCCTCCTTTTTCAATCTCCATTGGTGGCTCCATCAACACACCAAAACAATTGATTGGTTGGGGGCCTCTACCATGATCAAAGAATCAAGCAATTTGTAAGGTAAATTGTGAATTTTGATCTTTTTCCATAATTTCTCGATGTTTCTCTCTTCTCAACCCCTCTCAAGCTTGAGAAGCTTAATTGGAATGGCTTTTTAATGCTATTGAAGTTAATTGATGAATGGTAGTAAGGAAATACATAAATTCCCATTTATGCTTAATTTTAATGGTTTTTATGATTTTTGTCTTCTCTAAAATGATTATGATGTTATGCCTCATTGAAAGAAGGCATTCTCCTCTCTTCTTTAGTAAATCCAACCATTCTTTATCCTAGATAAATGATTAATGGATAAAATCAAGTTTTTCATAATGTTTCTCTTTGATAAGTAGAAAATGTTTACATTAGAATGATTTAAATACTCTTGGTGAAATTCTAATTAATTTAGAGAATTAAAAATTAAAAAATGGTCAGCCATACAAAGGAGATTATGGTAAAATTTTATAAAATAGTGTAAAATAGGTTTTACTTTTTTAATTTAAAAAGAGTAATTCCCATCGTATATGTATTCTTAAAGGTAATTTTCATCCTAGATATAAGAAAATGCATACTAAAAATATTTTATTAAAAAAGTGTTACTTTCTTTAGAATTAAATTCTATGCATAGAAGGAAGCATAGTGAAATTATTATTTTTATTAGAGTGATTTTCATCATAAATGATTTAAATGCATAATCATATGCATAAAAGATATTTTTTATATTAAAAGTGTGATTTTTATCATAAATGATTTTATGCATAAATTAGATGCATAAAAGTAATGCTTTTATATTAAAAGAGTGATTTTCATCATAAATGATTTGTATGTATTAAAGATATATTTTTTATATTAAAAGTGTGATTTTTATCATAAATGATTTTTATGCATAAATAGATGCATAAAAGAAATTCTTTTATATTAAAAGAGTGATTTTCATCATAAATGATTTGTATGCATAAACATATGCATAAAAGATATATTTTTATATTAAAAGTGTGATTTTCATCATAAATGATTTTTATGCATAAATAGATGCATAATAGAATTTCTTTTATATTAAAAGAGTGATTTTCATCATAAATGATTTGTATGCATAAAAGATATTTTTTTATATTAAAAGTGTGATTTTCATCATAAATGGATTTTATGCATAAATTAGATGCATAAGAGGAATTCTTTTATTCTAAAAGTGTAATTCCTACTAAGTTGGGTTTATGCATGGAAAGATGCATAAAGAATTTATTTTAATCCAAAAGTGTTATTCTCATCAATTTTGATTTTATGCATAAATAGATGCATAAAGAATTGTATTTTTAATTAAAAAGAGTTATTTTCATCAATTTTGATTTTATGCATAAAGAATTTTATTTTTAATTTAAAAGAGTTATTTTCATCAATTTTGATTTTATGCATAAAGAATTTTATTTTTAATTCAAAAGAGTTATTTTCATCAATTTTGATTTTATGCATAGAAAGATGCATAAAGAATTTTATTTTTTATTCAAAAGAGTTATTCTTATCAATATTGATTTTATGCATAGAAACATGCATAAAAGATTTATTTTTATTTTGAAAGTGTCATTCTCATTAAAATGGAATTCATGCATAAAAGATTTATTTTTATTTTGAAAGTGTCATTCTCATTAAAATGGAATTCATGCATAGTAAAATGCATAAAAGGTTTATTTTTAATTCGAAAGTGTTATTTTCCTTAAAATTGAACTTATGCCTAAATACATGCATAAAAGGCTTTTTATAAAAGTGTTATTCCTACTAAAGTTATCTTTATGCCTAATCAGACGCGTAAAGAATCTTTATATCAAAAAATTAGAATTCTCCTACATTCTATAAATAGATGTGATAAGATGTGATAGGAATCAGATAGATGTAAATGTGGATGTGGATGTATGAATGTAGATGTGAAAGTGGATGTATGAATGTAGATGTGAAAGTGGATGTATGAATGTGAAAGTGGATGTATGGATGTGGATATAGATATGTATGTATGAATGCGGATGTGGAAGGGGATGTATGGATGTGGAAGTATGAATGTGGATGTGGATGTGGGTATATGCATGAATAGGTGGTACACTAGCTACCAAATTTCAAGGTTGGGAGCTGGAAGGTAGCTCAGTTGGTAGCCATAGGAATGTTGGGAATTTTAAAAGACTTCAATAAGTTTTTTAATTTATTCAATTCAGGGTGCAGAGGAGTGGGGGCACTACCTTTGCATGTCTCGCAACCATCATGAGTGCCCGTTGGTTGCAGCAGACAGCACAGCAGGGGCCCTCGTCTGGGGGGGAAGCCTGCCAGCGTGGAAATTTGAGGAGTGCCCGTCGGTTACAGCGCAGCAGGGGCCCTCGTCTTGGGGGGAAGCTTGCCAGCGTGGAAATGCTAGAAGCTTGAGAGCAACAAGAAAGCAAGCCGAGAGGGAGGTCAGACACCAGGACACACAGGGGAAATGTTGCAGGCAGAACTTCCTCTCCCACTTCTTCTCCTGCTCCCTCAGGCTTTGAATCTTCTCCAGAGCCATCCCCAGCCAAAAAATCTCACAGGGTGCTAGCTTCCTCCTCTCCTTCCTCAGCTGCAGCAAAGGCCAAAGGGGCTATAAGAAAGGGGCATTATCCTCTTTCACCCCAATCACCTACTACACCACGCAAGAAGTTCAACATGCAGCTGGGCTCAGATGCCACTCCATGCACAGAGGTGAGCATCTTTACACATGTTGTTGTGTAGCCAATTTTTGTTCAGGTGTCTGGCTTGTGTGAATTTTTCTAGAGGTGTGTTGCACATGCATGCTAGGGTATTACCATGCTGTTCTAGGGGGTAATGGAGTGAGTGTGCTCACAATGTCATCCATGAAACAATGTCCCTATTGAATACCTCACAAAGTAAATTTTTTGCTTCAATGATGACTCCTCACTTGTCGTGTATTGTAATAAGTGTGTTGCATACCAAAACATCCCTAGAAAAATTCAAGTTGTGGGCAATAGTGCTTTATTGAGTTTTAGTGACACTACATTGCATATTGCATGCTGACAACACACTAGAGAACACATTTTCTACACCTTTGATACTCCCACACTTTCTATACATGTGCAAAAGCATTGTTAACATAAGCATACTTGTAGCCTCATGCATATATATGGAAGGTGCATGTCCAAAGCAAGCAGGTCATACATGAAAATATGTTAGTATAAATGTGTTGGACTGATTCTAGTTGTGCTATGGAATGTTGCAGGGCAATGTCCAATTTGAAAGAAAGTCAGTTTTCTGTATGACCAAAGCCCAAGCACATGAAGTCTACGGTCTTTCAATTTCTGGAGTGGATGCGCGAACATTGGGTGAGGCTAATTTTACAGATGCAGATTGGCTATCATGTTTTGATGAGGTGCCAAGAAGGGGCAGTAAAGTAAAATGCAGGACTTTGAAGCTAGAGTTGTGGCCCAGGTTCTACACCCTTTTTACTTCGGTATATCAGGAACCTCCGAGCAACTATGGGATGGAGGTGACCAAGGCATTTGCAAGAGGTTTTGTGCATGAGTGTACAAAAGGGCCAGTCGATTGGGCTTTATTTTCTGAGAGCATGCTAGCGTCTATGGATGCAAAGCTACAAGCAAAGAAGCACCGATGGTCTATTTTCCATGCTTCCTCTGCACCGCATACCTCCAGGTTTGAACAGGTGAAGCCTCTTGAGCAATCGGAGACAGTACAAAATATGCATGTGGACTCAGAGGCAATTGCTGTGTTGGACGGAATAATTGAGGTGCTTGAAAGGAAATATGCTCATGCCCTGTCAGAGCTCAACGAAGCTACGAGAAAAGTTGACAAGTACAAAGCGGATATGCATCGAGATGAAGGGGCACAGCTCCTGGTTAGTAGTTTGAAAAGACAGTTGGAAGATGCACAATCTGAGTACTGGTGTTGAAAAAACTTCATCCATTGGCTGAATGTTTTTGGCATCCTCATTATGTGCAATAAATTCAATCATTAGAAAATATTTTCCCACCTTAGTATAGACAGTAAACCATACCAAATTGAAAGTAAACCCTCACAACTTAACACAAGCTCTACCGATTCCAGCTACAAAAGATACATACTAGAAGCTATCATACTTACCTTCAGGCCTCCCAGCTTTGGTGGAGGCCTTGGAAGCTTTGAGCTTTGGTGGAGGCCTTGGTAGCTTTCAGCATGCCTTAACATCTTGGTATCCCTTGGTAGCTTTTAGCATGGAAGACTCAAGCATATCTTGGTAGCTTTTAGGCATCCCTTGGTAGCTTTTAGCATGGAAGACTCAAGCATATCTTGGTAGCTTTTAGGCATCCCTTGGTAGCTACCAAGCTTCCAAGGGTAGTAGTTAGGCTTCCAAAGGTAGCTACCAGGCTTCAAAGGGTAGCTATCAGGCTTTTAAGGATAGTTGAGAGGCTTCAAGGATACCAGGTACCTACCAGGCTTCCATGGGGAAGCTCTCAGGCTTTTAAGGGTAGCTGAAAAGCTAGAAGGTAGCTACCAGGTAACTACCACGATTCCAAATGTAACTTTTATGATATTAAGGGTAGCTGACAGGATTTGAAGGTAGCTACCAAGATTTCAAGGGTTAACACCAGTCTTCAAAGAGTAGCTATCAGGCTTCATGCTTTAAGGGAAGCTAACAGCCTTTCCAAGTAGCTACCAGGTATCAGGCTTCAAAGGGTAGCTATCAGGCTTTTAAGGGTAGCTGACAGCCTTTCCAAGTAGCTACCAGGTAGCTATCAGGCTTTTAAGGGTAGCTGACAGCCTTTCCAAGTAGCTACCAAGAATCTAAGTAGCTCCCAAGCAGCATAAGATAGCTACCTTGCTACGAGAATTAGCTGCCATGCTACAGATGACAACTCTAGGTGGTACCATTTATCCACATGCATCTTACCCTCACCCACCTAAAGGTTGAAGACCCAGCAGATGCTGGGAAGTTACAGGAGTTGAGGATGAAAGTGGACAGATTGTCACTGACCATCCAAACTGTGGATGGAGTTGTTATGGGTACTGTTCCTGCTAGTGCGGGCTGTGAAAGTCAAGAGTTTCTAGAAAATGCAAAACAAATAGAGATGCATGTGCGTGCTCAGGTGGATTTTGTGAAAGACATGCAGGCAAGAAGGAACAAAGTGTTCCTATCCTTGCCAACACCTAAATTACCACATGCAAATCTGGGCTTATCTCGGATGCGCACAATATTTGTTCTGCTTGTGGATTGGTCATGTATGATGCAGATGGTCTTTGCATGTTTATACTTCCTTGTGGTCATGCTTATCATATTTATTGTTTTGCTCACCTTGCTATACAAGCAAAGAGATTTGCATGGCTATGGGATCCACGCAAATGATCTCGCCTGCTACAAGGTCTTTGGTGATGCTTGGCCACATTGATGCCCCCGGTTATGCAAGGGAGTCACGAAGCACAGTACCCTCCATGCTTCCAAACACTGCTGCCAAATCGTGCTTTTCCCACGGTACGTACCATACTGTTATGCTCTCTAACCCTTGTCTTCATTAGTGGTTTTTTTTGTGTACCTTTTTGTATGTAGAAAATTTACAGTTGGACACGGAACTTGAGACCGTGGCAAATTTCCTTGGAAAAAACAAGGAACCTGATCCAAAGGATGACACTATCAAGGAGAGAGAACTTGTGGACTTGGTGTAGAAAGTCCTGTAGATAGTGACATGGACAAGGAGAATCATCAAGAAGAGAGTCTTTCACTGCTACAAGCCTTTAAAATGTTGAAAAGGGAAAGAAAGAGGAAAACAAAAGGTTGTGTTCACTTTTATAATTGAATGTAGACTAATATGTTTTCACTTGCTAATGATTGTTTTCCATGCAAGAGGATCTTCTAGCCAGCGTCCTCCAACTTCAAGCAATAAGGACCTAGATAAAGTTTCCAATATAACAGATGATCAACCGGACAAGGATTCCGAAACCTGCCAATATCTCTGAAGGATCGGGACAAAAAGGTGCTATTGCCAAAGTCAAAAAAAGATTGCAACCCTAAATTTTGCTAGTTCTCCCCATGAATGCATGTCTACCCCCCTTTTTTGGGTTTGTCCCATCAATAGCCATTCTGGCTCTGTAACCAAATTGTTGACATTTTCTATTTAATGAATGAAAAGAGTCCGACTATTTTGTTTCTTATATATCTCTCATTGTTATGTATTTCATTCATTTCTTTTCCAATGTATGAAATTTATCATTGCAGACACTGTTAGTGTGGATGGACTAGTTGAAATATCTGGCAATGTCCTCATAAGCTAGAATGGTGATACACTGCAAGATAGTGATAAAGTGCATGATGGTGTAAATAAAGTGCAGGATGGTGATAAAAAGCAGGATGGTGGTGATAAAGTGCAGGATGATGGTGAAAAAGTGCAGGATGGTGGTGATAAAGTGCAGGATGTGAAAAAGTGCAAGATGTTGATACAATGCAGGATGGTAATAAAGTCACAGAGGAGGATAATGATGTCTGGGAAAAGGCAAGTTTTTGGTGTTTTGTCCAGACATCATGCCTTGCAGCCATAGTACAGAATGCAAGGAAAACACAGGATTGTGGTGTTCCTGTAAACAATGTTGCTGACATGCTAAGACAGATTAAAGCACAGGCTATTAGTTTTTATGATGCATTTCAGGGGAAAAGTGAGGTAAAAGGTGAGTGTGGGACTGAAAAGGACAGCTCTCAGAGCTCATAAAATGAACCAGCAAAGAACTATGTGTTCAAGGAGCATTATGAGGCACAAGACACAACTTCAGTGGAGGGTGATGTAAGTGCCCATATTGTTGTTGATCAGAAAGCATCAGAGTTGTTTGAAAAGCATGAGAGTAATCAGAGAACTGAACTGAGAGATGATATCGAATCGATATTGCAGGTGGTAGTGTGAGACATCCTAATGCAAAGATGTATCGTGCCTGGGAGGATCCAACCAGCCCTTCATTTCAATTACGACCAGCTTTAATTTTGGATCTCAACGGAGTGCTACTCACAACGGTTGACTGCAGATATGCACAAACCCCCCTATTGGAATATGCTTGAAGTGACAGATATGGGTGGCAGGAAGTTGTTAGGGCAAAAGCATGATGCTGAGAGGTTTGTGCAATGGTGCTTGGAACGCTTTGATGTCTTTATATGGACTTATGCTAACAAGGTCAATGCAAAAAAAAATTGAGGTGCTTTATGCCTTTTCACGTCCACTGGTTCAAAGGCGTGCTTACGCAAGAGTTCTGCACAAAAGGAGACTAAGTTCCAGAGAATTACCAAGAAACCAGTGTTTTATAAGAAGTTGACCGTGTTTTGGGAGGCTTATTCTCAGTATTCACCAACAAACACTATCATGGTGGATGATAGCGAGTACAAAACTTTATGGAATCCTCAAGGAACTGCATGTATAGTAAAGAAAATGGAAGATCGACCCTGGGGAAATGCAGGCTTATCTTACGATAGTCCTCAGAGGCTGGCTTGATACATGGCTTGGTGTCGAGGATCGCGTCACCTATACTATAAATACGCCGCTACCAATCATGAAAGATGATGACAGCATAGCTATGCGCAAACGAGGTGGATGTACAAATATATGAACGAATTGTAGTATAGCGAGACTTATGATCAGCCCATTATGTTCCCAACAAACTAAATGTAATTTTTATTATGGAGTCCACTTTGGAACCTTGTATATGTTGTAGAAGTGTTCTAATTGACATAATGCGATGGCCGTTTTTGCACTCTTGCAAAGCTGTAGACTGGATATATAAGTTATTTTCCTGATTACAGGTATCATTTAGTCTAAATTTGAAACACTGGTATAATGTAAAGTTTTTCGATTTCTGCTATAATGTTTTTGCACTACTAAATTTGAAACACTAGTATAATCTATAGGCTGCTACCTTGGTGCTACCTAGGTGCTTGCAGCTACCTTGGTGCTACCTAGGTGCTACCTAGGTGCTACCTAGGTGCTTGCAGCTACCTTGGTGCTACCTAGGTGCTTGTAGGCTACTACCAAGTGCTACCAAGTTCCTACTGCTAGGTACTGGTATACTGGTGGGTGATACATTTATTTCTAGATGCTGCTAGGTTAGTATGCAGATGCTTGGTTTATTCCCAGGTGCTGCCAGGCTAGTATGCAGGTGCTACCATACTACTACCTGCTTGATACCATATCACTATCTTTTGCTATCTTGGTGCTACCTAGGTGCTTGTAGCCTACTACCAAGTGCTACCAAGGTCCTCCTGCTAGGTATTGGTATAGTGGTATACTTTAGAAGCTCATTAATTGTGCATCTTGAGCAATATGGTCATGCCACATCATAAGACCCATAGTGTAAAAGAATACCTTAACATGTATGGAATGTGCCTAGTAAGATTTACCATGTACCACAATTTGAGCATCCCTAAGAAAGATCAAGCAAGTTTAATTATCATTCACAGACACCCACAAGCCTGGTGTGGCTTGGTGACCCTTGCCTGCAAGAGATCAGCATGAGTAGACGAGGATCCAAAAAAAACAAGTATGTCCAAAAGAAGCAGCTTGAATTATTTTCAGCAACCTATACATCAAAGGGAGTGGTATTGTAAATAGCCTCCTATGCTTCTGGGGAAATCAAAAATCTCATCCCACGTCCTTGAACCTTTTCCATTGGAAACTTGATGGATCTTACAAGGTGGGATGGCAAAATAGCTTCAGGTTTGCACCATGATAGCTTATACTCATAGGGATTTCCTTTTGCTTGTTTGTACCATATTCCCTTGACAATAAATGAACCAGCAAGGCAAACATTCCCCCAGCCATTTGTTAGCTTAGTATCAGATTTTTGCTTCTGAGCTGTGCATTTCAAGACATAAAAATCTGCAAGCTCCTCATTGTCATGAGGAGCTATGACAATTGTCACCAATGCAAAGTGCATCACTCAAAGCATCATGGTGTCCTTCGTATGCAAAATCTTCTTCTTCATTAGCATCTCTGACATCTTTTGAAGGTTCAAGGGTAGCATACTCCCACTTCTTGACATGTGACTTCCTAGAGCATGTGAGATCCCTGTTTCCACCGCGCAACGGATTCGGGGTGCTAGCAGCGGAAGTAGCCTTTCTTGCGCGGGCCAGGGTCCCACACTCGGGGCCTCGTCCACGGATATCCGGACAAAAGACTAATCCGTCGGTTTTTCCAAAACCGAACCCGAAAAAACTTCCTTTATCCGAAAAGCACGGGCGATTCCACCAGGATAACTTTTTACTCTAACGTAGTCAAGTCCATTACTGATCAAACTGATCCGACTGCACCTTTAAAGGTACTTGGTCAATCAAGGACGAAACTTGCACTTGGATCATTGGGATCAACGCTTTTTTCCCCATCAAGAGGCACAGCCGTTGATTCCTATCCATAGAACAATTACTATCCGGGATTTACTTCATCTATCGTAATAACAGAAATTGAGTCTTGATTTACGGATCCATCAGTCCAGCCTAACCCCATCCACCAGTCCCATGGGTTCGCCAACCTCCCAACCACTGTAGTGATGGGATCCAATTAGGAATTTGGTTAGGTTTTGTCCCGGGTACCAGGGAAAAGAGTTCCTAGGCCCCCTAGCCGGAAGTTCATACAAACATAAAACTAGTCACACCATTTACACACCCAATATGAAATTGCCTTTTTCTCAGCATCAATTAACTTTCAAACAATCCTTTAATGAAACCATTATGTCACTGATGACAATCCTCAAAGTCTCTGGTTGAATCCTTATTTCCCGTCATTCATTCATCGGTGTACTTATGGCATCATTGGCAACCAGAACGCTCACCACTTGTTCACTCAGGGGCCTTTTCCATAGTTCCTAGCTCATAGTAACCGGCAATATATTCATATAATAGAATGGAATCTCTGTGGAAGATCAGCAAGATCAACCCACAGATCCATATAAAAGAGCCATGGACTCATCCGTTGAGGACCTGCAAGGTCAATCAACTAGATCCATGCCCGGTTTCAAAAAAACAACTCTTACTCCTTGTTCCAATATCTTCCACGACGCACGTGTGGGTATCTTCGGCGACCCAGAGCCCGAGCACCGTATGGTCAGCACCCTCTAGGATCCTTCGCAAGTGACCTAGCGCTTCACTCATAGGCCGCTTCCTTGGTCTCTCATCCACCGTACCGGAAGCTCACCATTTAAATTGAACCGAGGCTGGTCAAGACCTCGATCGACCTTGCTACACGAGACGTCCTCCATTGACTCTCCGTCACAGCAGTTGCAACTTTATCAGTTCGGTCTTCATGACCTTAATCCTCAAGACGGTCAAAATGCTTCCCCAGCATTCTTGACATAAAACAGTCATTTACAAACAGTCACAAAATACAGTTTCTATAACAAACTCTCGTCTTTCCACATTATCCACTCTCGGACCACATTACTTACTCCCTATTCCATTCACAATGTGTACTCATTCTCATCCATTCACTCATATAGACTACACATTATTTCACATACACATTCACATTCATTATTCTACATACATATCCATGTTCGTACGTCCACATCATACATCCAATTTCACATTCATACATACGCATCTACATGCATACATGTATTTTCACATCCTCATTCATACATCCACATTATACATACATCCAATTTCACATTCATACATTCATCTACATGCATACATCTATTTTCACATCCACATTCACATACATACATCTATTTTCACATCCACATTCACATACATACATACGCATCTACATGCATACATCCATTTTCACATCCACATTCACATACATACATCTACATCCGAATCTACATCCATACATCCACATCCATATCTTCATTCATTCACATCCATACATCCACATCTACATACATACATCCATTTTCACATCCTCATTCATACATCCACATCTACATACATACATACATCTATATCTATATCCATACATCCATACTACGCATCTACATCTCATTCATACATACGCATCTACATGCATACATCTATTTTCACATCCACATTCACATACATACATCTACATCCGAATCTACATCCATACATCCACATCCACATCTTCATTCATTCACATCCATACATCCACATCTACATACATACATCTATTTTCACATCCTCATTCATACATCCACATCTACATACATACATACATCTATATCTATATCCATACATCCATACTACATCCATTCTCGCCCTAACACATCCCATATACATCTTATCCCATCAGATACACTCTCTACCTTGTCCCATACACATCTTAACACATCCTAACTCTTCTTAACACATTCTATCACATCTCATACACCTCTTATCATATCCTATCACATCTCATACACCTCTTATCATATCCTATCACATCTCATACACATCTTATCACATCTTTTCACATCTCATACACCTCTTATCACATCCTATCACTTCCCATATGCATCTTATCACATCTTATCACATCTCATACACCTCTTATCACATCCTATCACTTCCCATACGCATCTTATCACATCTTATCACATCTCATACACCTCTTATCACATCTTATCACATCTCATACACATCTCATACACCTCTTATCACATCTCATACACCTCTTATCACATCCTATCACTTCCCATACGCATCTTAACATATCTTATCACATCTCATACACCTCTTCTCACATCCTATCACTTCCCATACGCATCTTATCACATATTATCACATCTCATTTAAAAATCAATCTTTTATGCATCTTCCTATGCATAAATTCATTTTAAATGAAAATGACACTTTTGAATTAAAATTCCATCTCTTATGCATCTTCCTATGCATAAACTCAATTTAGATGAGAATTGACACTTTTGAATTAAAAATCCATCTTTTATGCATCTTTCTATGCATAAATTCAATTTGGATGAGAATAACACTTTTGAATTGAAATTCCATTCTTTTATGCATCTTCCTATGCATAAATTCAATTTAGATGAGAATGACACTTTGAATTTAAAAATCAATCTTTTATGCATCTTCTCAGGTGGATTAATTTATTACTTGATTTATGCATGTTTATGCATAACAATTATCTAGAGAGATCTTAGGGTTTTAATAGCACTGGTGAGGGTAATCCTAGAGTCAAAGCAAGACTCGTAGTAGAGAGGGACTGGGAGCTGCACAGAAGCTGGTGCAATAGGAATTAGTGGCTGTAAAGCAGCAGTTGGCATCGAGGTTGCAGGGAGAGGAAGAGGAGGATGAGGAAGAGCTGGATGTGGAAGAGGTATAAGAACACTAACATCCTCTGGGAATGGCTCATCCATAAAATTTGTACTATGCATTAGGTGGAGAGGAGTTGATGCCAAACAAGCTCTCATCAAACGAAGCATCCTGAGAAATGATGATGTCATCAACTCTCGGATCCCAGAAGTGGTACCCTTTAGATCACAGACTATAGCATGTGAAGATTATCCTCTTTGACTTCGGTGCAAGTGTGGTCCTCTTCTAGTTTGGGACATGCACATAGGCAACATAATAAAAAACATGTAGGTGAGAAACAGAAGGCTTGTGTCCTATAAAAACCTCCTCCGGAGTCATCCCCTCAAGCTGCTTTTGTGAGAGAGTAGTTAATGAGATAAACTAAGGTAGCCAAAGATTCACTGTAGAAAGTAGGAGGGAGACCAGCATGATGAAACAAAGAACAAGCCATCTCTTTTACAGTCCGGTTCTTCCATTCAACAACTCCATTCTGCTGAGAAGTGTGTAAGGAACTGTGGTCTGTTGGTGAATGCCCTTTGACAAGGAAGTTATCAAACGGTATAAACTCGCCACCATTATCAATGTGGAGAAAAGAAACTGTTGATTTTCCACCATCGTGATCCAAGTCCTGAAACTAGCAAAAGCATCTGACTTGCGGGCTAGAAAACATACTCAGACTTTGCAAGTGAAATCATCCACAAGAAGAAGAAAATATCGAGCCCCTCCAAGAGACTCAACCTCCATGGGTCCAACAAGATTTGCATGTATAAGCTCAAGTCTTTAGGTTGCTCAATGAGTGGCCTCCTTTGGAAATGCATCTCGATGATGCTTGCCCATCATGCAGGATGAATAGATGTGTGAAAGAGATGTGAGCTGCGGTAGTTTGCTGACAATCTGCTCAAAATGGAACTTCTGTAAGGCAGCAATTGGTGCATGATTGAAGCGAGAATGCCACAGAGAAGTATCAACCAACCACAGAGAAGTATTTGCCTCAGAAACCAAAGCCATTAAGGGGGAGAAAAGCTAATGAATATGTGAGTCAGTGTGAGGGATCTGGGAAGAAAATTTGGTGATCTTGTAGAGACCCTATCATGGACTCCATTTGGCAACAACCAAGAGAGTCTTTATGTCGATCAGTTCAATGATCTCATTGTCAGGACAAGGGTAGGACTAGAGGGAGTTGGGCAGTTTAGGGGAGTCGGTACATGTGTAGCTATAGTTAGCCGGCTAGGGTCCCTATATCCGATGGTTGGGTGTAGAGAGTTGCCCTATTCTCTTCTTCTAACAGGTTCCATAGAGACCTCTCACTGGTATTAGAGCTAGTTTATCCCTTCTTTGCTTTCCTCTACATAGGAAGCTCTCCTGACCATCGTCAGAGTAGGCCCCCCGCCTTGTTTGCGTCAGCCCGTGGGAGAAGAAGTTGCGCTTCAGCTCGTGGAAGAAGAACCACCATGTGCTGTGAGACGACAGACGTCACTAGGCTGTTCTCAGTCGTTGCACAGCCCAATAGCCTTAAGACGGCGAGAAGCACCTCCTCCAGGCTGTTCTCAGCCGTTGCGCAGCCCAACAGCCTCAACATGGCGAGAAGCAACAACTTTTTCTCTCTCTCGTTGTCACAAGCTATGAGGAGAGAGTAAGCTCTTCATAGCATGCACGGGTAGTCGTGAAGCGCCTAGCGTAGCCAAGTTGCTACAACGATAGCCTCAGCTATCTATCCAGCGGGCAACAAACAGCCGCTACACCCACAACAACCAGCAACGTTGGCGTGTGCGCAAGGAGAGAACTCACAGTCATCCCCGTTGCGGCCACGACACCACAGAGCCGGTTGTTGAAGGGCGCACCTAGCCAACTGAAAGCCATCTACAGCCGTGGGAGACGTTGACTGCAAGCGGGCAACAATAGTGCAGCATCTACGGCCACCCACACAGGCCAACGTGTGGAGTGGAGGAGACACGCAATAGCAGTTGAAGAAGGAGGCTTTTTGAACAGCTGTCAATACAAGTCAGAGCAGAGCTTTCTCTCTCTCTTTCAAGAAGGATTTTGCTTGAAGAAGAGCCATCAGTATACAAGTCAAAGAAGAAGCTCTCTCTCTCGCTTTCGAGGAGGCTTTTTCTTGAAGAGGCCTTCTCTCACTTTCGAGGAAGTCTTTTCTCAATATTTCTCTACAGCCCGCACAAAACAAGGGGAAGGGGACGAGAGCTGCATCAATAGCAAGGCTGTGCCAAACAACATACTGCCGACAAGAGCAAGACGAGCCACATCACTTCAAAGATAGCAGCAAAAGTCCAATTTTCAGTGAGCCGGTTTTAGTCACGTACTCATCTTCATCATTTGATTTGTCACCCATGACCTGAGAAGATTCCGAGAACCCCGAGGGTTAGCAACATGGCGGTCATCCATCTATAGATACCAATATGGCTAATCTGGATGCGGGTGATCACGGATTTGTGGATTTACATGCACATACTTTATTAGAATCACACACACAATGTATTAAACAAAGTCTACTTGTTCTTTATTAAAGTTTACAGACCATGCAAGAGACTCTTAACTAGTTGGTCGCTAGTTCAGGGTTTTAGAGTGTCCCGATTGATACTCCAAGGGCATCTACTCCCGAGGGATCAACTCAAGACACTGAAATGCCCGAGAATCAGGAAGTGGAAGCTATGCTCAAGAGCATGAAGCCTCCTGTTTTTCGTAGGGAAAGAAGGAGCACAATAAAGATGCAATGAACGCTTTTTCACAAAAGTGGACGGACTTGCACCTTTTGAAGCATTCGCCTGATGTTGTTCACACGCTCGAGGCAAGTCTCATGCTTGAGGGCAAGGCCTACAAGTGGTGGATGAGTCTCAGTGAGAGCGATCGTCCTACGACATGGTCTGCTTTTGAGGTACTTTTTTGGAAAGACTTCTTACCTAAAAATGAGAAGGATCACAATTGGAATGCTTGGGACAACTGTAAGATGGAAGGTCTTACGTTGAACCAATATATTTCAATGTATCGTGAGATCATTCTCAAGCATGAGGGTTTGGATGATTTTCAAAACGTACGAGGTTTTCTACATGGTCTAGATAGTGAATATAAGACGAAGGCTAAAACTCAATATCTTAAAACTTTACAAGAGGCCATAAAAAGTGCGCAAATCTTCGATGATAATATTGAGAAGAAACGCATGGCCAAGACACATTGGGTGTACATGGCCCTCTAAAAGGTTATGTACAAGGCATTAATAAATAATACATCCTCAACACCATTCAGAGCACATCAGAGCACATCAGAGCGCAGACTCTGTGCAACCGGAATCTTATTCTACAAGGCATTAATCAATAATACATCCTCAACACCATTCAGAGCACATCAGAGCGCAGACTCTGTGCAACCGGAATCTTATTCTAAGAATTGATTGTGGAAAGTAGAGAATTAATTCAATCATAAAAACCATTGCTTGTAAGCTTCAACTAAATCAAATCAATTGAAAAAAATTAAACACTTAAACAAAAATACTTAGCTCCAAAAAGACCATATTGGGTGCAATCTTCCCCCCTCTTGTGCGTGGCCTCTCCCCACACAAGAGTATTTCTTTATTAGCTTTCCTTTTCACCAAAATTAGGCCATAGCCCCCAAAATACAAGATGTGCTTTTTAGAGAGCACGGCACTCTTCTTTAACAAAAATAGAGTGTCAAATTGGGACTAGGGTAAAGCCATAGGCTTTAATAAATTCCACAAAAATAAATGTATCTTTCCTAAAGTTCAAAATGGAAAAATCATTTAATAAGGTTACAAGCTACTATGCTTGCCAAAAATGAAATGTGATGATCCAAGACATTTCTTCCAAAGTAAACTCTTCAATTCCCATAGTCTTCATCACCTGAAAATATAAGCCCAATTAATTATTAAATTAATCTCACAAATATTAAACAGGCACAAATCATCACCAACTCATGACTACCAGGCGTAAGTACCCCAGGAATCACCCTGCCATACAAACCTAACTGAAATAATCATAGGTGGCCTCAAACATACGTCATATACCGCACGTATTAATATTTATAGTAGTGTCACCCACGATATTAACCTAGCCGGCATGACGCAAGAGTAATCTAGGCGTCCCCAAATTACTCAAGAGGGGATAAATAATATTTTTATAGAGGACTTAAAATATATTCTCATGACATCCCTCTTGCTTGAGTTTGCAATTGTCCTCAATTGCGGATTTGCTGGGAACAGAATGAAGAATTTCAGGATAAACTCGGAAAAATTTCTCAAGCATCCATTTAGCATCTTCTTGTGGATGATTCTTAAAAGTCAAAAGATACTTGAAGTATTGATTACCTGTCCTTGTTGTTGTTATCTCTTGGTCAATGATAGCATCAGAAACTAATACTTCTTCCTCTCCTTCAATAAGAGGTGGTTCCTCATATGTTGGGTGAGTAGGAAGTGTTCCTCGAAAAGGTTTCAAGAGATGGATATGAAAAGAATTGTGGATATTCCAATTAGATGGAAGCTGTAGTCTATAGGCCACATCATTAATCTTTTGAAGGATTTTAAATGGCCCATAATATCTAGGCGCTAGCTTCACTGCAGGGAATTTGTCCACACTCTTTAATCGACGCTTTTCAATTCTCAAAAGTACATAATCACCTTCTTGAAATGAAAAATCTTTGCGCTTCCTATTTGCTTGAGATGTATACTTCTCTTGAGCTCTTTGAATACAATCACGCACTTCAGATAGAATGCGATCAAAGTCTCTAACATATTGGTCAGCTGCTTCAATCTTATGAGAGAGTCTAGTAGCCGGAATAGGCAATGCTCTTCCATAGATGATCTCAAATGGTGCTCGACCAGTAGCAGTATGAGGAGTATTATTATAAGCAAATTGGAGTAGGTGTATGTACTTATCCCATGCACTAGGTTGCTGGGAGACATAGGCTCTAAGCATATCTAAGATAGTGCTATTTGTAACTTCGGTTTGTCCATTCGATTCCGGATGGAAAGCCGTAGAAAAATCTAACTTAGTGCCTAAGTTTGAGAAAAGAGCAACCCAAAAGTGACTACAAAATTTAGAATCTCTATCAGAAACTATCACTTTGGGTAGACCATGATGAACAAATATTTTCTTAACAAATATGTTCGCGGCTTGCTGAGAAGTTAGTGTCTTTTTACATGGAATGAAATAGGCTTGCTTACTAAATCTGTCCACTATTGCCCAAATCATGTCATGGTGACTGGAAGTAGTAGGGAAGCCAGTAATGAAGTCCATAGACACTTGTTCCCATGGTCTATCAGGAATAGGTAGAGGCATAAGCAATCCTAAAGCTTTGTCTTTGTAGCTTTTGATTGTTTGGCAAATGTTACATTCAGCTACAAACTTAGCTACATCATTCTTCAAATGGGGCCAATAAAATTCTCGAGAAACTACTTGAAGTGTTGCGGAAACTCCTCTATGTCCCACAAATGGTGGTTGGTGCATCTCTTCCAAGACAAGCTGTCTCTGTAAGGTTGAGTAACACACAATCTTTTCTCAAAGAAAAGATATCCATCATTATGAGAATAACTTCCTTGAGGTGTCCAATTGTTTTCACGCAATTTGATCCATATTTGAGAAAATTCTGGATCAACTTCATAAGTTTCTTTCATGAGAACAAATGGTTCACTTTCAATTATGGAAATGTTGTTGATATTTGGTCTTCGACTCAAAGCATCGGCAACAACATTTTCTTTTCCAGGTTGATATTGAATCATAGGTTGGAAACTTTGAATGAAAGCTGCCCATTTGATATGTCTATATGAAATAAGAGGTTGCGTAAGCAAATGCCTAATGCTCTGTTGGTCTGTCTTAATAAGAAATTCAGAGCCCATTAGGTAATGCTTCCAGATTTTCAAAGCATGCACTACTGCTGCTAATTCCTTGTCATAAGTGCTATAATTTTGCTCTGCAGGCTTAAGCTTTCTACTTTGATATGCGATAGGATGGTTGTCTTGCATAAGAACAGCTCCAAATCCTTTGCCCCTAGCATCAGTCACACTACTATAAAGAATGGTCTTTGGAAATCAGGTAGTGTAAGAACTGGTGCTTGTGTTAAAGCATTCTTGAGTGATGCAAAAGATTTATCTTGCTTATCAGTCCAATTGAAATTTGTAGCTTTCTTAAGGAGTTCAGTCAAAGGATTGGCAATACAAGCAAAATTCTTGACGAACTTCCTATAATAACTACATAAGCCAAGAAAAGATCTAAGATCATGTATGTTTCTAGGCGTAGGCCAAGAAGCAATACATTCAATTTTCTTAGGATCTACACAAATTCCTTCAGCCGATACTATATGTCCTAAGTATTCAATCTCCTCTTGAAAGAAAGAACTCTTTTCAGGATTGACATACAATTCATTTTCTCTCAAAAGATTGAACACTTGTTCCAAGTGTTGTTCATGCTCTTGTCGATCCTTGCTGAAAACAAGAATGTCATCAAAGAACACTATAACAAAACTTTGAAACTTAAGGAATATACGATTCATCATACGGCTGAAAGTAGCTGGAGCATTGGTCAAACCAAATGGCATAACCAAAAACTCATAATGACCAGTTTGGGTTCTAAAAGCTGTCTTGAAAATGTCAGATTGAGTCATACGGACTTGATGATACCCAGACTTTAGGTCAATCTTGCTAAAGACTTTTGATCCTCTAAGCTTATCAAGAAGATCATCTACCCTAGGAATAGGATATCTGTTCTTGACAGTAATCTTATTCAATGCACGATAGTCTACACACATTCTCGGTAAGTTCCGTTCTTCTTCTTAACAAGAAGTACTGGAGCTCCAAAAGGTGAACTACTAGGTCGAATAAGGCCTCTCTCTAGCAAGTCTTCTATTTGGCTTTGGATTTCTCTTTGCTCTAAATTGTTGACTCTATAGGGAGCTTTACAAGGCGGGGAATTTCCAGGCAATAAGTCAATACTATGATCCTCAGGCCTAGACTTAGGTAATCCTGGAGGCAGATCTTCCATGAAACAGTCACTAAATTTGGAGATAAAAGAATCAAACTTTGGTCTTTTGGATGTGTCCAACTCAGTATCAAGCTGGTTAACCCATACCATATAAGTCTTATCTCTTTTTCTTAGAGCTCTCTTTGCTTGAGTGTGACTCAACAAAGGACTCATTTCTCCTTTGAGACTTGACACTGGAGGATAATGTTTTCATTGTCCTTTCTTAGAGAAATACTATGAGTGTCATAGTCTATAATAGGATTGTATTTGTGTATCCAAGGCATACCCAAAATTATATCTACCCCTTGTAAAGGTGCAACTAAGAAATCCCTCTTTTCTGTTAAAGGTTTGATGCATAAATCCAAATCTTTCACTACTTGCATGCAATTATACTTTGTTCCAGTAAATGCTGCTTTGACTTTATAATGCGTAGGTGAAGAATGAAGATTTAGTGCTCTAACTACCTTTTCAGAAATGAAATCATGTGTACTACCATCATCATGCAAAATAAGAACTTCATGTCCATTTATCGTTCCTTTTATTTTAAGCAAAGAATGAACATGAGGTTTACCTTCTTGTTCTGAGTAATCTGGATCGGAATTACCCTCTTGCTCAAATGATTCTTCTTCATTGTCGTCTTCTTCAATCATGTTGACTCGAGCTGCTACTTTGCTGGGGTTGAATTCTTGGTACGCTCCGGACAATTCGGTGCTATGTGACCTTCTTTGTGGCACTTGAAACATTTGATAGGAGATGTCTTCGGTTTGCCACCATTGACTTTCTTATTGGTATTCATGTTGCCTTTAGCTTCGTCCTTGCTTTTGTCATAACCTGGTTTATACATCTTCTTTGAAGCATAAAAAGATTTAGTAAATGGTTTAGAAGAAGTACCCTCATGTGCTTTAATCTCTTTAGGAAAACCATTTTTACGTTCTGAATTAGTTGCCAAAGATATTGCAGAAGATAGTGAATGAGGTCGAAACATATTCACATCGGCCCTAATGGTAGATCTAAGGCCCGATATGAACTTCCTTTTTTGATCTTTCTCGCTGACTCTATCCACAACCTGCACCTGTAATAAAGTATTCCAGAACTTTTTTACATACTGTGACATAGTTTCCTTTTCCAATTGATGCAAAGTGTCCCATTGGTGCTTAACTTTGGACTTGAATTGTGAGGGTAAAAAGTGCTTTTTAACCAGCCGTTGAAATCTTTTCCAAGAATCTGGCTTGTCACGACCTTGCTTAACTACACTCCACCATAAAGCTGCACTGTCTACCATATGATTGACTGCACATTTAATCTTATCTTTCTCTGAAAATTTTTCTCCAGAAAAATAGTCATCTAGTTGACTAAGCCAAGCTAAAATGACCCTAGCATCCTTCTTTCCATCATAATTTTGAAATGTGAAAGCTTTCCGACTAATCTTGGATTCTTTTTGTGACCTTTGTGCTTGCAATGTAGCATTTACAGCCCTTTGAATAGTGTCATCTTCGTCATCAAAAGATAGCGAAGAGTCACGCTTGCGTCTACGATTCGAGAGCTATCTCTCCAATTCAATACGCACAATTTGATGTTGTAAAGAAAGGAGTTGCTCTTGAATTGATGGCGAGATAGGCAAATCTGCCATAGTGCTTGTGCAAAAGATGTAGATAAATAAAATTTTACTTTATTTGATGTAAATAAATAAAGCAAAAAAAAATGAGTACTTATTTGATTTTTCTCCCGCAATTCGATCTTGGTTGAAGCTGAACAAGACGTTGTTCAATGGCTGAATTGAATTCTCGTCGCCTCAAACAAATCCCGAATGATTCCGCGTGATTCAAGAGTCTTGGGCTAGTCAAATTGTTGATGAAATAATTTTTCTGCACTTTGAAACCTGCTAA
The DNA here is from genome assembly GCF_041138505.1 of Cibotium barometz. NCBI lineage: Eukaryota > Viridiplantae > Streptophyta > Polypodiopsida > Cyatheales > Cibotiaceae > Cibotium > Cibotium barometz. The sequence goes on from NC_141066.1 coordinate 37,125,202, forward strand.
AACAGTCCTGTAAACCTTGCCCAAACTCTGTAATAATTTCCTGAAATTTTTAGAATTTTTCAGAAGTGATTTCGGAATTTTCTAGCCTTTTCTAGGCAATTTCCAAGCTTTTTAAAACCTGTAAATCACTTTTCTGCACCCAGAAATTTTCAAAATTGGAAAACCTTTGAATTTCTCCTCAAATTTGAAAACTGGGAAAAGTAGAGGTTGAAAAAGGAGTGATGTGACTTGCATAGGGATTGGGAAAAGTAAACTTGATTAGGATTAAGAAAAAATTAGATTATGGAGTAATTAGCTTTGAGCTAATCTTTTTTTTTCTTCTCCACTCCACGCTTTTGCGCCGGCAGGGTGCCGCCGTGCGCCCCTTCTTCCAAAAGTTTATTGAGATTTATAATATGGCTTTTGCATGGATTTATCTGCTCCATCCATTATAGATTTGCTCAACCTTGAAGCTTTCTGATTTCTGAGAGTTACCCGTGAGGTTTTTGGCTATGAGGATTTCATCCATACGGTCAGATTTTGATTTCACAGAGTATTTGGAAAAATCGCTTTTTGATTGAGAGGGATGGTTTTTGCAGGGTGGTGAGTGGGTTTGAGAGTAGATCTAGTTTTGAATCTTTGACCTTTGGGTAAAGACCTGCAAAACACCCTTCTGTCCACTGGATAAATTCTTGCACTTTCTTGATTTTTGAGAAGTTGAAGCCCTTTCCTACCTTCTCCACAAATCTCCTAGCCCAAGCTCTGATACCACTCCAACCGGAATCTTATTCTAGGAATTGATTGTGGAAAGTAGAGAATTAATTCAATCATAAAAACCATTGCTTGTAAGCTTCAACTAAATCAAATCAATTAAAAAAAATTAAACACTTAAACAAAAATACTTAGCTCCAAAAAGACCATATTGGGTGCAATCTTCCCCCCTCTTGTGCGTGGCCTCTCCCCACACAAGAGTATTTCTTTATTAGCTTTCCTTTTCACCAAAATTAGGCCATAGCCCCAAAAATACAAGATGTGCTTTTTAGAGAGCACGGCACTCTTCTTTAACAAAAATAGAGTGTCAAACTGGGACTAGGGTAAAGCCATAGGCTTTAATAAATTCCACAAAAATAAATGTATCTTTCCTAAAGTTCAAAATGGAAAAATCATTTAATAAGGTTACAAAGCTACTATGCTTGCCAAAAATGAAATGTGATGATCCAAGACATTTCTTCCAAAGTAAACTCTTCAATTCCCATAGTCTTCATCACTTGAAAATATAAGCCCAATTAATTATTAAATTAATCCCACAAATATTAAACAGGCACAAATCATCACCAACTCATGACTACCAGGCGTAAGTACCCCATGAATCACCCTGCCAGACAAACCTAACTGAAATAATCATAGGTGGCTTCAAACATACGTCATATACAGCACGTATTAATATTTATAGTGGTGTCACCCACGATATTAACCTAGCCGGCATGACGCAAGAGTAATCTAGGCGTCCCCAAATTACTCAAGAGGGGATAAATAATATTTTTATAGAGGACTTAAAATATATTCTCATGACACTCTGATTCATCGTGACAGCATAATGATTGCACAAACATCAAGAAAGACATAATAAACACTGAGCAAAGACATAGCAGAACTTCTCCTCCATTCATTAGCGATCAGAATCAACGTTCTATTCTTCTTCTCCCTAGGTACAACTGTTAGGGTAATAACTACTCGGTTCAGATCCCAAAGGGTACATCCACACGTAACTAACCCCCAAGCCCTTTGACTAAGGTCTTAGAATTACATAAGAAAGCCTTAACACTTGGCACAGCCTGGTGGCTAAATTTTTTCCAAAAATTTGACCTGAACCCATCAATCCCTGATCAGCAAAATCTGATTTCTGCAGATTTAGAATACATCCATATGGCTTCATACAAGCTAAAAAGGAAGAACCATAGATGAATAAGGATATCCATACTCCAAGAACATGGAATAGGACATAAGAATCTGCATGACTCTTCAGCATCTGCAACATATCTTGATGAAGATCCTCCAACATCTTCAACATGTACCAAAAATGGCACTCCAATGTACTTCAAACAAGTTAGAATCATGATCATCATGAACAATTGGTTAATTGAGACCATTGCATACATCTTTGGCTTCAAAAACTCATTCAGTAAATCAAAAATATGCTTCAGGAAATTTGTATTTTGAAAATTTTGATTTGAAATCTGAAATTCTAAATTCTGAAAATCTGCATCCTGTAACTCTAAAATCTGATATTCAAATTCTGAATTTTGAAAATCTGTAATAATCTTTGCTTAACCATTGTGTCCCATACATGCTTATCATGCGCAAGAGATACCGTGTATTTATGATTATTAAGGCTTTGTGGAAATTTTAATTTTTTAACCATGTGATAATTCAAAAAATTATGTGTAGCCCTATCGTCAATCATGACATAGACTCTTCATCCATTTTGATGTGTTCATGCATCCAAACAAAATCATAAGGCCTCAAAGAGGGTACCCACATCGTAGAGGTTACACAACACTCATGCGTGGCATTGGTATGGCATACTTGAGCTTTAGAAAGCTTTTGAGAATCTTGAAGTGGCAAGCATTAGGAAATTTTTTAGCTCATTTTGGGGCCCTATAAGGAAGTTTGACCGAAATATCCCCTCCAAAAAGGGGCACTGGATAAAATTTTTGCAAACGAACTCCAAATTTGTCGGACCTCACATATTTAGATTCTACTCTTCAAAAGCTATCCATTGATATATAACACGATAGGGTTCGGAGAAGGGACAAGATAGATACCTAGAAGATTCCTTTTTGCCTAGGAAAGATTCACGTTACGTGAATCTTTCCTAGGCAAAAAGGAATCTTCTAGGTATCTATCTTGTCCCTTCTCCGAACCCTATCGTGTTATATATCAATGGATAGTGTTACGTGAATCACGATAGGGTTCGGAGAAGGGACAAGATAGATACCTAGAAGATTCCTTTTTGCCTAGGAAAGATTCACGTTTAATTACCTATTTGGCCACCACCTTGGCCACTTCCACGATGTCTACGTGAATCTTTCCTAGGCAAAAAGGAATCTTCTAGGTATCTATCTTGTCCCTTCTCCGAACCCTATCGTGTTATATATCAATGGATAGCTTTTGAAGAGTAGAATCTAAATATGTGAGGTCTGACAAATTTGGAGTTCGTTTGCAAAAATTTTATCCAGTGCCCCTTTTTGGAGGGAATATTTCGGTCAAACTTCCTTACAGGGCCCCAAAATGAGCTCAAAAATTTCCTAATGTGCACCGTGTGTAGGTGACAGATTTCCCCTTTCCCGCTCAATTCAACAAAGCTGTCGTCTGGCACCGTACCTCTTTATATTTGTCGTCGAGGCCATGAGTAGTTTTTTCGTCGCGCCCAAGAGACCAGACTTCATGGATTGGGCCTTTGCCTCCACATGCAAGAGCTACTAGACTTAGAGTTTTCAGATGACACAGTAGCCTACCTTGTTGGGGATGTTGGGAATCTCTAGAGATTCGCAAAGGCGATAGAGATGAGTACGTTTTGCATTGTTAAAAATGTTAGGTCAATAAAGTTGAGTGTCTTAAGATAGGCAGGGCTATTACAACCCTTAGAGATACGTGATGGTAAGTGGGAAAGCATCTCTATGGATTTTATTATGGGTCTACTTACAACTAGCAGAGGCCATGATGCCATTTGGGTTGTAGTGGACAGGTTGACCAAGATGTCTTGGTTTATTCTGACTAAAACCACAATGAAAATGCTAGAGTTAGTGATGGAGATCAGAAGTTTAATGGTCACTTCTGGGGAGCACTGTTCAAAAGGTTAGACACAATGCTCAATATAAGCATCGGTGACCACCCCTAGAGTGATTGTCAGAAAAAAAAGTCAACCAAGTATATGCTAAGAGAATATGTGAGTAAATGGCAAACGAATTGGAAAGATTACTTACCAATTTTAGAATTTCCTTATAATAGTGCAAAGCATGTCACTGTGGGCTTTAGTCCTTTCATGATCATGTATGGGTTTCAACCCTGATCTTCAGTAGCTGTGGGGTTAACTGTTGAAGAATTTAAAAGGTTAAATATTTTCTACAAGATCATAACAGTATGCTGAAGATCGCTAAGAAAAATGTTAAACGGACCCAAGATCGTTACAAGAATTATGTGGATGAAGACCGTAGAGTGGTCACATTTGAAAAAGGTGACCAAGTATCTCTCAAGGTTCCTCCAAGTTCAAAAACTTTGAAGACGAACAAAGTGCCAAAGTTGTCATGCCGAGGTATTGGGTACCTTTCACAATACTTAAGTGTGTAGGTGAAGTTGCCTACAAGTTAGCTCTGCCAGAACATTCCAAGGTTCACCCAATTTTTCATGTTAGTCGTCTGCAAAAATGACTAGGCAAAGATGACAATGTGGGGGATACATGTGTTCTTGTAGATTTAATTGGGCCTCCAGTTTTACCACACAAGCCAGAGCACATCATGTATTTTCAAGAGAAGCAAACTTGTCACAAAATTAGACAAGAGTGTCTAGTTAAGTGGAAGGATAGATCGGTCAACTTGGGAGGACGTTAGTACTCTCAAGACCCGATATCCTACCTTTGTTTTCAAGAATGAAAGCTCTTCTAAAAGGGGGGAGTAATATCAAGACAAGGGTAGGACTAGGGGGAGTTAGGTGATTCAGGGGAGTCCGGACGTGTGGATGGCCATGGCTATCGTTAGCCGGCTAGGGTCCCTATATCTGGTGGTGGTTGGGTGGAGAGTTTCCCTACTCTTTTCTAGTCTGTTTCATGGAGGCCTCTCACTCATCATCAAAGTACACACCAAGTCCCTTTTGAGAAGCTTTGTACACTAAAAATAGATTTTTTGAAATTCGTGGTACATATAAAACATCATGTAAGGTGTTAGAGGAACCCAAGGAAATGTTACCAACACCGATGACATGAAGATAAGACTTGTCCCTAAAGGCCTCTCACTCATCATCAAAGTACACACCAAGTCCCTTTTGAGAAGCTTTGTACACTGAAAATAGATTTTTGAAAATCTGTGGTACATATAAAACATCATGTAAGGTGTTAAAGGAGCCGAAAGAAACATTACCAACACTGATGACATTTGAGGTTTGAGAGTCATGGTCGTGATCCTCTGTAGAATCACGGTAATGGTCTTCAGCCAAACAAGTCCAATGACTGTTCAAATGAGTTCCTTAATACACCTAGTAACTATTTTAGATGTATATCTTATCAAATTGTCATGTTCTTTCAGTTGTGATTGGTGATGTGGCAATCATGGCATGATCTATGATCACACAGGCATGATTTATGATGTGGCAGTCATATTCATGATTGAAAATGACAGGTTGTGCTCCTGATCTGTGATGATTAGATAAGATGAAATTAGTAAAAAATAAGGCACCTTTAATGTGCAATCTCGGATTTGGTGGGCAGCTAGACTTATTAGAAAATCACGGCATGATAAAAAATCACGGCCATGATTTTGCAAACTATGTAATCAACGTGATTTCATAGGTTTCGACCAAAGATCATTGATTTGAGGGTGTCAATCTTAATTTTTCTAGTTCATGTTTTCCAGATTGTTTCTTGCAACATCAATGGACAATCAAGCAGTGGAATCAATGATTTTTTAAGATTTTTAAAAAATATAGCAAATGGGTGTTCCTTACATAATCATGGTCATGATTATGGAGTTTTCACCATTTAAGTATTGATGCACATTCTTGTTTTGTTGCTTTACTAACTCTTAAACAATATAAATAACAACTTCAAATACTAAAACAATAAAAAGAGGCCCTTCTTTATCTCTTTTTTTCTCCTTCTTCACAACTTTATCCATAACATATCATCTTCCCTACCAATCACACAGCTTCAAGAAGCCATAGTAAGGGAAAAGAGACTTGTAAGAAGATATCAAGTAGTGCACATAAAGAAGAAAGATATTCGTGGATCCCTAGTAATGGTGCCAAAAATGTTAAAGCTACACTATCCTCTCCCAATGCAATGGATAATGCTTACTGTTGAGATGTCAAGCTCAACATGAGCTGACACTCACGAGGCACATGTATGACCGTTCGACATTTACATCACTGACGGGTTTGGTAGCTAGCATTGACATATCTTCGCCAGAGATTCTTACAGTTGGACTACACCAACTAATCCACACCTACCCACTCCACTTAGTGTGTTCACATTATGGACCACTTGTATATACTCTATTATGTGTGTTAGTCACTTTATCTTCTTTTTATACCTCTTTTGTTGTGTGAAGAAGAAGATTTTTCAGTCTCACCTTGTGTGTTCTCTTCTAGGATTTGTGTGAGTGTGTGTGTGCTTGCTTATTACAAAAACTCAACTCTCTTCTCCTCTACATCTTTTCATGGTATGAGAGCCTGGTTCATGCTAAGGGCTGAACATCAAAAAAGAGAAGCACACGAAGCGATACGAGGGCAAGAGCTTCATCTACTCTTCCCCCTTTGTGTTGGCCACTACACCCTTGTCTCAAGAGCTCTTTGGGAGGCATGGCAAACGAACTTTGATTGAGGAGCTTTCTTCATAGGAGTAGAGATACAGGGACACTATGTGTCCATTGGATAAAATTTTCAAGGCCATAAAAGCATTTCGGGCGTGTCTGGATCTCTGTTTTTTAGTTCGCAGAGCAGGCGTTCACGGGCGCTACGGGTAAGTTTCGATTCTCTACAGAACTTTGTTTTTAAAATTGCAGGAAGGACGATTGGTTGTGCAGATACTATGTGTACTACAAAGAGGTCTCAAAGTTTCCATTGGGTGTATGTATGTAAATTGAGGTCACTGGTTTGTGACAGTTTGGGTGTAGTATAGTACCGCTGTAGTATAGTACCGCTACGGAGAATACAACAGTTTATGCAGGTCAAACAAGAGTGTTGTTTTTGGTAAATTTGTGTTGCAGACAAGATGTCGAATAATGGAATAAACCAGATTATTACAGAGAATCTTAACAAGAACAACTTCTATGCTTGGAGAATTAGATTGACAAATATCCTAATTGGAAAAGTTTATTGGGACTTCATTGAAGGTGAACATGAGGAGGCACCAGAGATATCGGAGATTAATCCAACTGCTGTAGATGTAAAAAACTTTAAGGATTGGAATCAAAGAGCAAGGAAAGCCATATATTGGCTTTCTATCAACATACAAGACACTATGATTGGGCATATACAGGGTGCCAAGTCACCTAAGGAGGCATGGAACACCTTGGTGAAGCTGTATGAACCAACACCAAGGCACAAAAGATTCAATTAAAGAATGATCTTCATACTGTGGAGAAGAAAAGTATATCTGTGAATGATTATGCCTTGAAGATCAAGGGAATTGTGGAATCTCTTGCATCAATTGTTGGTGTTTTTGTTGTTGATGATGATAAGGTGGAAGTGTGTCTACGTGGTCTCGGGCCACAATACAAGTCATTCAAGACATCTATTTAAACTTGAGAGAACATTCCCAACCTCACATATTTGGTGTCAATGCTGATTTATTGAAGAGAAGAATTTGGGTAAAGATCAACAGTCTTCACAAAACAAAAACAGTTCAGAGGAGCATGCCTTCTACACAAGTTCTGAAACTCCATGGCTAGAGAGAGAGAGAGAGAGAGAGAGAGAGAGAGAGAGAGAGAGAGATTGCACACTTAACACAAGATATCTATTGCATTCACAATAAACCATACAATGATATAGGCCTTCTAGGCTTATCCCACTTCACACACCATCATCCATGTGACACTCCCTTTTCCACTCTTTTGGTCAACACTCGCACACCATACAATAGCACATGTGTCATTATTATCTTACCATAATATCTTACGCCTCTAGGGTTCTTTCCCTCACTCCACCAAATAACCCATTCATTTTACATTACACATTTCAACATGCAGAAGGCACAGGCAACCCACTCCCCACGTCGTGAAAACCACCTCGGTATCACGTGTGGAGGTGGCGAACTATAACCACCAGAGAGCCATTGCCAAGAACAAGAAGCCTTAGTGTAAAAGGGCAACTAGTCAGTGTAGATAGTGACGAGGGGAGAATATGGTGTTAGACATGAATAGAGATAGATGCTCAGATAAAAGGAATTTATGAACGTTAAAGTCATTGTATGCTCTTAACCAATAGTTGATAGTTGTTTCTTGAAGCTTGTTATTGTGAGATAAACACTCAGATAATGAAAGTCTTTGTTGGGCAATTGCTTTATATTAATCTGCAATACTTTTGAAATATAACTAAGAGTAAGCTTGCCATTTTTGCAATACTTCTAGAATATAACTAAGCAATCTTGCCATTTCTGTAAGATCCCCGTCCTCACCGCGCAACGGATTCTGGGTGCTAGTAGCGGAAGTAGCACATCTTGCACAAGGCAGGGTCCTAAACTCGGGGCCTCGCTCCCACGGATATCCGAACAAGTGACTAATTTCTCGGTTCTTCCAAAATTAAACTTAGAAAAACTTCCCTTGCCCGGAAAGCACAGGCGATTCCTCCAGGATAAAATTTTACTCTAACGTAGTCAGGGTCATTACTGACCAAACTGATCCAACCGAACCTAAAGTCACTTGGTCAGATCAAAAAATCAACTTGCACTTGGATCATAGAGATCAACACTTTTTTCCCCATCGAGAGGCACAGCCGTTGATTCCTTTTTCCATAGAACAATTACTATCCAAGATTTACTTCATCTAGCGTACTACAATAGAAATTGAGTCTCGATCCATCAGTCCAGCCTAACCCCATCCATGCCCATGGGTTAGCCAACCGCCCAACCACTGTAGTGATGGGATCCAATTTGGAATTTGGTTAGGTTTTGTCCCGGGTACCAGGGAAAAGAGTTCCGAGGCCCCCTAGCCGGATTTTCAAGCAAATTTAACTCCAGTCACACCACTTACACACCCAATATGAAATTGCCTTTTTTCTAGATCTAATGTATTTAATTCAGTCATTTAATGAAATCATAGTGTTAGTGATCATAAACTTCCAAGTATCCGGTTGAATCTTAATTTCCAATCATTCCTTCATCGGAGTATCTATGGCATCATTGGCAACCAGAACACTCACCACCTATTCACTCATGGGGCCTTTTCGATAGTTCCTAGCTCATAGTACCCGGCAGATAATCACTTATAAAAATCAAGATGGAATCGTGGTTGAAGATCAGCAAGATCAACCAACAGATCCATATAAGAGAGCTATGGACTCATACATCCACTTCCACATCCGCATTCATACATACATATCCATATCCACGTCCATACATCCACTTTCACATTCATACATCCACATCCACATCCACGTCCACATCCATACATCCATTTCCACATTTACATTCATACATCCACATCCATTTCCACATTTACATTCATACATCCATACATCCATTTCCACATTTACATTCATACATCCATTTCCACATCCACATTCATACATCCACATCCACATTCGTACTTCCACATCCATACATTCCCTTCCACATCCGCATTCATACATACATATCCATATCCACATCCATACATCCACTTTCACATTCATACATCCACTTCACATCTACATTCATATATCCACATCCATATTTACATCTATCTGATTCCTATCACATCTATTTATAGAATATAGGAGAATTCTAATTTTTTGATATAAAGATTCTTTACGTATCGAATTAGGCATAAAAACAACTTTAGTTAGAATAACACTTTTATAAAAATCCTTTTATGCATCTATTTAGGCATAAGTTCAATTTATAAGGAAAATAACACTTTCAAATTAAAAATAAACCTTTTATGCATTTTACTATGCATAAATTCCATTTTAATGAGAATGACACTTTTAAAATAAAAATAAATCTTTTATGCATAAAATCAATATTGATAAGAATAACTCTTTTGAATAAAAAATAAAATTCTTTATGCATCTTTCTATGCATAAAATCAAAATTGATGAAAATAACTCTTTTGAATTAAAAATAAAATTCTCTATGCATAAAATCAAAATTGATGAAAATAACTCTTTTGAATTAAAAATCAAATTCTTTATGCATAAAATCAAAATTGATGAAAATAACTCTTTTGAATTAAAAATCAAATTCTCTATGCATCTATTTATGCATAAAATCAAAATTGATGAGAATGACACTTTTGGATTAAAATAAATTCTTTATGCATCTTTCCATGCATAAATCCAATTTAGTAGGAATTACACTTTTAGAATAAAAGGATTTCTCTTATGCATCTAATTTATGCATAAAATCCATTTATGATGAAAATCACTATTTTAATATAAAAAAATATTTTTTATGCATACAAATAATTTATGATGAAAAACACTCTTCTAATATAAAAGAATTTCTTTTATGCATAAAAATCATTTATGATGAAAATCACACTTTTAATATAAAAAAATATCTTTTATGCATATGTTTATGCATACAAATCATTTATGATGAAAATCACTCTTTTAATATAAAAGCATTACTTTTATGCATCTAATTGATGCATAAAATCATTTATGATGAAAAACACACTTTTAATATAAAAAAATATCTTTTATGCATATGTTTATGCATACAAATCATTTATGATGAAAATCACTCGTTTAATGTAAAAGAATTTCTTTTATGCATCTATTTATGCATAAAAATCATTTATGATGAAAATCACACTTTTAATATAAAAATATATCTTTTATGCATATGTTTATGCATACAAATCATTTATGATGAAAATCACTCTTTTAATATAAAAGAATTTCTTTTATGCATCTATTTATGCATAAAAATCATTTATGATGAAAATCACACTTTTAATATAAAAAATATATCTTTTATGCATACGTTTATGCATACAAATCATTTATGATGAAAATCACTCTTTTAATATAAAAGCATTACTTTTATGCATCTAATTTATGCATAAAATCATTTATGATGAAAATCACACTTTTAATATTAAAAAATATCTTTTATGCATATGATTATGCATACAAATCATTTATGATGAAAATCACTCTTTTATAATCAAAATTATAATTTCACTATACTTCCTTCTATGCATAGAATTTAATTCTAAAGAAAGTAACACTTTTTTAATAAAATATTTTTAGTATGCATTTTCTTATACCCTAGGATGAAAATTACCACTTTAAGAATACATTTATGATGGGAATTACTCTTTTTGAATAAAAAAAGTAAAACCTATTTTACACAATTTTAGAAAATATTTTACTTTTTGAATAAAAAGTAAAACCTATTTTACACAATTTCAGAAAATATTGCCATAACCTCCTTTGTATGGCTGACCATTTTTTAATTTTTAATTCTCTAAAATTAATTAGAATTTCACCAAGAGTATTTAAATCATTCTAATGTAGACATTTTCTACTTATCAAAGAGAAACATTATGAAAAACTTGATTTCATCCATTAATCATTTATCTAGGATAAATAATGGTTAGATTTACTAAAGAAGAGAGGGGATTGCCTTTTTTCAATGAGGCATAACATCATTGTCATTTTAGAGAGGACAAAAATCATAAAAACCATTAAAATTAAGCATAAATAGGAATTTATGTATTTCCTTACTACCATTCATCAATTAACTTCAATAGCATTAAAAAGCCATTCCAATTAAGCTTCTCAAGCTTGAGAGGGGTTGAGAAGAGAGAAACATTGAGAAATTATTGAAAAAGATCAAAATTCACACTTTACCTTACAAATTGCTTGATTCTTTGATCATGGTAGAGGCCCCCAACCAATCAATTGGTTTGGTGTGTTGATGGAGCCACCAATGGAGATTGAAGAAGGAGGGAAGCTCCAATTTCTTCAATTTGGAGAGAATTTTAGAGAATAGTAAAAATTATCATTATTTCAGCATAATTCTAGCATAGTATAATTCTCCTATTTTTTTACAAAGGGCTCAGGTTCTATTTATAGGAGAGGGAGGCTCTAACCAAGACCAACTGATTTCTAGAATTTTCCAAATTCAGTTTGGTTAAATTTGGACTAGATTTGGACCTAGTTTGGTTCCTTTTTTATTCGGTTTTGATCCAAGAGAGAGGAGAGATAAAAATATCACATTATTTTTTAGTTTAAAACTCATTCAAGCATGTGAAGTAGGCGCCTCCTTGAAGGGACTCCCCTTCCTTACACGTGTCAAAATGAAATCATTATACCCAAAATATCTCATTTTTTTAGTAATACTCATAGTTTTTTACTAATAACCCTTGTACATAGTCAACTCTTCATCTTATGTGAGCATTTACTCATTTTTGGGTATTTTCTTTTACAAATTGGATTTATCTCCTCCCCACTCTTATTGGCCCATAGGAACCTTAATTTAAAATTTCGAAAAAATCTTGACCCTCAGGATAAGGCCTCTTGAACAGATTATACTTGATTTCTAATGTACCTTTTGAAAATCTTTTTGAACTTCTGTTTCGGGGGAACTTATTTTAATAAGAAGAGATATTTTTCCATCCAAAAATATTTAAAAATTGAATTATCACTCTCTAGAAGATTTTCTCTCTCTAGGCCAAAATTGGTAGAAACAAGATCTTTTATATTTCTGAAGAGGGATTTGACTACAGGGGAAGATACTGGACATCCTAAGAGGCTGGGGAGGAATCTTACATTCCACCCCACTTAAAAAACGCGAGATGTCCTCATCTCGTAGGTGGAGTATGATCTCTTTCATCTTCTTCTTCTTCTTCAATCACTTCCAGCGTTAGTGCCTTGGAAGTGGACGGCCAATTTGGGAACAACTCTCTTTGACTTCCCCTAATCTGATGAGGTGGAGGTCTTGCATTACTTTGGATTGAAACTGCAGGTTGGATAGAGGGTCTACCTCTAGGATTTTCCTGATTTTGGTGGATAGAACCTTGATTACTCTGGACAGAAGGGGTTGGAGTTTGGAATCTTGATCCGTGATTTTCTTGCCGCCCTGAAAACCTTGATCCAAAAGGGGTTGGGCAATCCATGCTGCCATGTCCAAACCCTTGACAGTTATAGCATTTCACTCTCTTGTTCAAGGTCTCTTGTTCAAGGGTGGAACTTTTGAAGTTGAAATCTAGGGGATTGAGTTTCGGAAAAAGGACATTTCTTCCATTCTAGAACTTCCCATATCTTGGGTTTGACCCTGATATCTCTTAGGCGGAGGAAGGTTGGAATCACCTTTTGGGAATAAAAACCTTTTGAAAGGTGATGGTGCTGGCTTTGACAGGATTTTGACATCAAAGGCTTTGGCGAAATCCTTCACCATCCGAACTGCTTCGGCCATGGAAATAGGTTTGGCATTCTTGACTAAAGTATCCAATGGCTCGTCCATTCCCTGAATGAACCTGGCCACCATCAGCTACTCTTCATCTAATTGAGGAGAATATTTAAGGAGAAGGGCAAAAGCCTGATGGTACTCTTCAATTGTCCGACTTTCTTGCTTTAGTTCCAAGAACTCATTCATCTTAGTTTCAAGAAAACCTCTTTCTGAGGTAAGCCTTGAAATCAGTCCACGTTCGGGTATTTCGATCGAGACGGTTTGTCTCGCAGTGGTTTCTCCATGCCCCTCTAGCTGTCTCCACTATCTTCAGCCTTGCAAGAGCCATTTTGCTCTTCTCATTGTACCCGGTGACATCGAAGTATTCTTGCATTGATTCGATCCATTTCTCTCCATAGCCTCGCCCAAGTTTTCCCCTTCACCCTTGAAAGGTCCAGGCTGCAAACTATGAAGAGTTTTACGAACATCTAGGTCGAGCTCTTCTTCATCGAGTTGGGGGTTAACATTTCTACCACGATGACCTCGATCCATGTTCCTATCAATACAAAAATTCTTGTTAAGTCTCTTTATTTATAATTCAATCCGATTTTTGATTCAACTGATTCGGGGGTTCTCTAAATAGGTCGGCTCTCCAGAAAATCAAGGGATAAAGATACTCATATAGAATGCATTATTTCATTCAAAATATTTCATTCATATCTTTAACACAATAATGGTCCATCAGACTGAATTTTTCCATCTGAACAGTCCTCCATGGGGATTTCAATTTTTCACATTTTTAATTTATCATCCCTTAACTTGATCCACTAATCAAAAGTTAACAGTAGTAATCTACCAGCATAATCCACTAATCTCATAGTGATTTGCTGTAGTCATTAACGTCATTCCAGTTATGAACATCATCACAGGGACTCGTCCCATTCATCCTCATTGCGGTTTGGCTCAGCTTATTATATTTCAACCAAATTTCACGAATCATCACTTTTCAATTAGAATCCAAATCAACTCATCAGTTCTCAACCAGAATTTAAAAATCATATCAACCACATTCGAATTCATCATCTGGATAGCATTAATGCTTATAATTCCAAGTCTTAGATTTACTCGTATATACTGCCAGTAAAGAGCTGCAGTTATACCCTCGGTATATACGGGTAGTCATGGTTCTTGGAACTATAAGGTAAATACCATCATGTCTAGGCCTCAAGCAAGTCAGGGATTCCATACAATTGCGGTACTTCCATTTGAAGACCCAAATACTAATTGAAAAATTTCAGTTTGAATATCAAATTGTATGAATTTTATCACACAATTACAACCTTTTTGTGCTTCTTGATAAATTTTTGACATATTTGGCTTCTCGATTGATCCTCATTAGCCAAATAGCTCTGATACCAACTGTAAGATCCCCGTCCTCACCGCGCAACGGATTCTGGGTGCTAGCAGCGGAAGTAGCACATCTTGCGCGGGGCAGGGTCCTACACTCGGGGCCTCGCCCACGGATATCCGGTCAGACAGGTGACTAATTCCTCGGTTCTTCAAAAATCGAACTTAGAAAAACTCCCCTTGCCCGGAAAGCACAGGCAATTCCTCCAGGATAAAATTTTACTCTAATGTAGTCAGGGTCATTACTGACCAAACTGATCCAACCGAACCTAAAGTCACTTGGTCAGATCAAGGAAAAACTTGCACTTGGATCATAGAGATCAACGCTTTTTTCCCCATCGAGAGGCACAGCCGTTGATTCCTTTTTCCATAGAAAAATTACTATCCGAGATTTACTTCATCTAGTTTACTACAATAGAAATTGAGTCTCGTTTTACGGATCCATCAGTCCAGTCTAACCCCATCCAGTCCCATGGGTTAGCCAACCGCTGTAGCCAACCGCCCAACCACTATAGTGATATGATCCAATTTGGAATTTGGTTAGGTTTTGTCCCGGGTACCAGGGAAAAGAGTTCCCAAGCCCTCTAGCTGGATTTTCAAGCAAATTTAACTCCAGTCACACCACTTACACACCCAATATAAAATTGCCTTTTTTCTAGATTCAATGTATTTAATTCAGTCATTTAATGAAATCATAGTGTTACTGATCATAAACTTCCAAGTATCCGATTGAATCTTAATTTCCAATCATTCCTTCATCGGAGTATCTATGGCATCATTGGCAAATAGAACGCTCACCACCTGTTCACTCAGGGGGCCTTTTTGATAGTTCCCAGCTCATAGTACCCGGCAGATAATCACTTATAAAAATCAAGATGGAATCCTTGTTGAAGATCAGCAAGATCAACCAACAGATCCATATAAGAGAGCTATAGACTCGTCAGTTGAGGACCAGCAAGGTCAATCAACTAGATCCATACTCGGTTTTAGAAAACAACTCTTACTCCTTGTTCTAATATCTTCCATGACGCACGTGTGGGTATCTTTGGTGACCTAAAGCCCGAGCACCGTATGGTCAGCATCCTCTAGGATCCTTCGCAGGTCACCTAGCGCTTCACTCATAGGCCGCTTCCTTGGTCCCTCATCCACTGTACCGGTCGAAAGCTCACCATTTAAATCGAACCGAGGCTGGTCAAGACCTCGACCGACCTTGCTACGCGAGACGTCCTCCATTGACTCTCCGTTAACAGTTGTAACTTTATCAGTTAGGTCTCCACGACCTTGATCACAAGACGGTCAAAATGCTTCCCCAGCATTCTTGACATAAAACAGTCATTTACAAACAGTTCACAAATACAATTTCTATATTGAACTCTCGTCTTTCCACATTATCCCACATCAATCCACATTACTTATTCCACATTCCATTCATATGTGTACTCATTCTTATCCAATCACATCATTTTCCATCTCATGACATCAGATTCATTCACATCACATATCATTTATTCACATGCCATCACATCTCATCCATTCACTCATATCGACGTCACATCATTTCTCATACACATTTACATTCATTATTCCACATACACATCCACATTTGTACTTCCACTTCCACATCCGCATTCATACATACATATCCATATCCACATCCATACATCTACTTTCACATTCATACATCCACATCCACATCCACATCCATACATCCATTTCCACATTTACATTCATACATCCATTTCCACATCCACATTCATACATCCACATCCACATTCGTACTTCCACATCCATACATCCACTTCCACATCCGCATTCATACATACATATCCATATCCACATCCATACATCCACTTTCACATTCATACATCCACATCCACATCCATGCATCCATTTTCACATTTACATTCATACATCCATTTCCACATCCACATTCATACATGGGTGTATGCATAAATAGGTGGACTTAATACCTATGTCCGGGAACACAGCTAGTACACTGATAGTAACCATCTAATACAAAGCAAAAAGCGGGTTGTTTAAAAAAAGAAAAAGAAAAAGAACGGTTTTTCGGTTACAAAGCAAAAAGTGGGTTGTTTAAAAAAAGAAAAAGAAAAAGAACCGTTTTTCGGTACTCCCCACGTCCTCTCTCTCTCTCTCTCTCTCTCTCTCTCTCTCTCTCTCTCTCTCTCTCTCTCTTTGCCGTGAACAACCTTCGATGGCAACTTCATATGTGTGTGTGTGTGTCTTGTGATTGCTGGTGGTAAGCCTTCCCCTCTATAGAAGAATCTCTCTCTCTCTCTCTCTCTCTCTCTCTCTCTCTCTCTCTCTCTCTCTCTCTCTCTCTCTCTCTCTCTCTCTCTCTCTCTCTCTCTCTCTCTCTCTCTCTCTTTGCTTTGAACAAGCCTCCACGGTGACGTTTGTGTGTGTTTTTGCATTGCAGGTTTCCTCGATTTCTTAACATTATATTAGCATCTGAGGGCCCCAAGCCAAGGCTCAGCCAAGGCACCAGCCAAGCCAGGGCGGCCCAAGCCACCAGTCTCGCGGCCCGCCAGATCGAAAAATTAGACAATGTTACAAGCAGCCCTTCTCAAAAATTAGAAGCATTGCAGTGCTGCATACGGGGCTTGTGGATAGCTACCTTTATCTCATCTTACAGTGTCTTTGAAGTTTTGATGGACAGGTGTGGGTCTATCTGACTCTCTTAAGAGCCTCATGCTATCCACAAAGTGAGCACATTTGACTTGTTGAACTCATCAAAAGGAGTTTTTTCAACATGGAAATAGTTCCAATTGCACAAGCAGAAGATGTTCAAAGCAGCTTATGTACATGTGCTGGCTCCTTCAAGTGTGCACCATGCAAATAAAAATTAATCAGGGAGTACGAAACAAGCTGGAAGCGTGCTTATCGTCAGAAGTTAAAGTCAAGGAAGTCACCAGTGAAACAAGTCAGGCTCAGCATCACAAAACAAAAGATGATTACTTCAAAAGTGATTAAGTGTTTCACGGAATACACACAAGGCCTTGACAATAAAGCAAAGGGTGAGATCGTCACAAGTATACTCAACCATCGAGCTTTAAGAGATGTACAGTTTAATTGTGCATCTCTTTTAATTGTCATCACAAAGCTAAGGAATCCACACAGGATAATAAGTTCTTGCTCCATGGATTACACAATACCCTCAAGGCTGTCAAAAGACCAAAAAGCTCTAGGGAATTGTTTGTTAAACGGGCAAGTATCATGATGGTCATGAATTCCACAAGTAGAAAACTAAATATAGTAGCTGCATCAAGGCTACTTGGAGTTTATCGAAGGAATTTTTATGCAGCTAGATCTCAAACGAAGCAACATGAGTCACAGCTGCCATTGCATTTGTGTGAGTGACAACGACAACATAGAAGTATAATCACAGAGGAAGTGAAAGATTTAGTCATTGCATATTAGACAAACAATACACGTGTGTCGCCGAACAAAAAGGATGTATGTCAAAAGCGTGTTGGACGAAAGCTGTATGAGAAGCATCCGGTGCATCTGCTTGAACAACCTCAGGTCTGTCTTCCTTGCTATGCCATGCTTTTTAAATGTCCCTAATTACCTCTTGGTTGTACATTGGTCGGTAGTGCAGGGCTGAAGTTAGGCACCAGCTTCATAGTGTGTAATACTAGTCTACGATGGTAACCCTTGTAGATAAGTAGCTACCACTTTCAATTACAGTTTCATCCTCGTAAAGGTGGCTAGCAAAGGAAGCCACCAAGGTGGTGGTAGGCTCACAGATTGGTAGCAAAGGTTTTGCTCAAGCTGATATGTTATTAGGCCAGCAGCTAGAAGCATCAGGTTAGGATTTCTGTCATACCAATGAACTCCAAGCCTGGGAGCTGATAAGAGTGGTATCTTCATGGTAGGTACTATGCTAAGAGTGGTGGCTCCCAGGCTTGGAGCTCAGGCATGAGACTAGGAGTGATTCAGGTGGTATCTTGATGATAGGTACTATGCTACTGTTCCAAAGCTGGTAGTTATCTTTCTATCCCTAAAAGCCACCATTGTCAACCTGGTAGCTTCCACTCTTAAGATGGTTCCAAACCTGGTAGTTACCTTTCTACCTTTAAAAGCCACCATTATCAACCTGGTAGCTTCCACTCTTAACATGGTTGTTACCTTACCTACCTGGTGGCTCTCTCACTCTATACAGGTAGCTACCACTGTTAACATGGCAGCTACTGTTCCAAAGTTGGTAGTTACCTTTCTGTCTTTAAAAGCCACTATTGTCAACCTGGTAGCTTCCACTCTTAACATGATTGCTACCTTACCTACCTGGTGGATTTCACTCTTAATAGGTAGCTATACCACTGTTAACATGGTAGCTACTGTTCCAAAGCTGGTAGTTACCTTTCTGTCCCTAAAGCCACCATTGTTCACCTAGTACCTTCCACTCTTAACATGGTTGCTACCTTATCTACCTAGTGGCATCCACTCTAACCAAATAGCTACCACTCTTAACACGACAGCTATTGTTCCAAACCTTTAACCTAAAAGCTATTGTTTATTTGTGGCATGAAAAATTTCTAAATTACCAAGTTAGTTCTAATTCTTTGACTTCTATAAGCTATATATGTTGGCTGATTTATTGTCCTGATTTATTGCAGGTAGAATTCTTTCTTGCAGGTAGAATTCTTCCAGAGGTACAGATTCACCAAAGAGCATTTGAAAAGCTGAAGCCTTATTTTGTACGCAAGCTTCGAGATCGGTACACTTGTTGTTGCATCATCACACATGTCCAGATGTCATTCTTATGAGATGCTATCAACCATTTACACCAAGCTGGTCCAGGTGTGCATGGACAAGAGTGTATATGTCAATGTAACATTTGTGGTGTTGGAGAAAAATGCACAGCTCACACACAAACGTACTCAAGCCTTACAAATTTGTGGGTTTGAAGCCTAGCAATTCAGACTTCTTTGCTTTGAATTGTTTGATGGGAGAGTTCCCATCTTGTGGACCCTCAAAGAAGCTATCGACATGTCCTATGGAGGAATCAAATAGCGTACGCACAATAAAGGTGAAGATTTTCGAAGACATTTAAATTGGTGAAACAGATTCTGGCAAGAAAAAGAAAAGAAAAATTCTCTCCCACAAGGAGATGCAACAACCTGGGGAACTATTTGACCTCTTTAGGGATCACTTACAAAAGTTCATAAAGCACAACTTTATCTACAAATGGCAAGCTGAGCAATTTAAAGAGTGTCTACGTGTATTTCTTGACGATGTGGTTGTTTCAGTTGTAGACTTTGCTGAAAATTATACATTCAAAGAACAAAATGAGATTCAATCAATGCATTGGTTTTCTTGCCAAGTTACAATATTTGTCCATATCACATATGTGCAGATTGCAGGAAGTCTTCAAAAGTATTATCATTTTTGCATTTCTGATGATAAAACTCATGATACTCTTTTTGTTCAACATTGCTTCATGCTCCATCATGGATGGTTGAAAGAGCTAGGCTTATCCCCCTCAAGGAGCATTGGGTGTGGTCAGATGGGGCAGCCTCGTAGTTTAAGGCAAAGAGGCCTTTCTACTTTGTTACCCGGTAAACACCATATTAGAGAATTTGGGAATCTCCCAATTCCCATTTTTGAATACTAAAAAAGGGGGACATGGATAACATGTTTGTAAGTTTCTCAAAGCCCTATCATGTGACCTATCATTGGAAAGCGCTTGAAAAGTGGGATCTAAAGAGCCATAAACCACTCATTTTGGATTAATGGTGTTCAAGTTATTGAAAATCCAAAGTTTTGACCACATGTCCCAAACTTGTGGGAAATTCCCATATTCCCCAATATGGTGTTGGTATGGGACTCTCACAGGGTTAAAGATGACACATCATTTCTCGAGATCTAGTCATGGGAAGGGTGAACATGATGGTGCAGGTGCTGTTATCAAAAGACATTTGACTCAAGAGCAGCTTAAGCCAGACTGTAGAAAATTGCAATGTGCAGAGGATGTGGTTGCCTTTTTAAGACAAACCATGTGGTTGGGGTTGCTGCTACATATGCCAGTTACCAGGGTGTTTTGGGAAGTTAAGGAAGGCGACGTGGATAGAAGCAAGAAGTGGGACTGCAAATCTGTGGATGGTGCTTATGGGATACAATGTGTCTCAGGTTACTCTTTAACAAATGGAAAAGCTCTCAGATGCAGGCAGCTATCATGCTTTTGCAATTCTTGTATGCAAGGCCTTTGGAGGAGGTGCTCTATAAGATTCCTCCCCAGCCTCTCAAAATGTCTAGCATATTCCCCTGTAATAATCAATTCCCTCTTCAGAAATATAAGAGATCTTGTCTCTGCCTGTTTTGGCATAGAGAGAGAAAATATTCTAGAGAAAGAATATTCAGATTTTGAATATTTTTGGATAGAAAAATATCTCATCTTATTAAAATGAATTCCCCTGAAACAGAAATTCAGAAAAAATTTTCCAATGTGCAATTGGAATTAATTGGAAATGGGTATAAAGGACCTTAGCCTAAGGGTCTAGATTTTCAGAAATTTTAGATTATGGTCCAATTAAGGTTCCTTTGGGCCAATAGCATCAATCCATGTGTAGGGAGGAGATAAATCCAATTTGTAAAAGAAGATACCCAAAAATGAGTAAATGCTCACATAAGATGAAGAGTTGACTATGAACAAGGTTTATTAGTAAGAAACTATGAGTAATATCAAAAATATGAGATATTTTGAGTATCCAAAAATGAGTAAATGCTCACATAAGATGAAGAGTTGAAAATGTACAAGGTTTATTAGTAAAAAACTATGAGTAATATCAAAAATATGAGATATTTTGGGTATCCAAAAATGAGTAAATGCTCACATAAGATGAAGAGTTGAAAATGTACAAGGTTTATTAGTAAAAAACTATGAGCAATATTAAAAATATGAGATATTTTGGGTATAATAATTTCATTTTTGACACATATGTAAGGAAGGGGAGTCCATTAAAGGAGGTGCATATTTCACATGCTTGAATGAGTTTTAAACTCAAAATTAATGTGATATTTTTATCTCTCCTCTCTCTTGAATCAAACCAAATCAAAATGGAACCAAACTGAATTTGGAAAATTCTAGAATTCAGTTAGCTTTGGTTAGAGCTTCCCTCTCCTATAAATAGAACATGAGTCCTTTGAAAAAAAATAGAAGAATTTTACTATACTAGAGTTATGCTGAAATAATGCTAATTTCTACTATTATCTAAAATTCTCTCCAAATTGAAGAAATTGGAGCTTCCCTCTTTCTTCAATCCCCATTGGTGGCTCCATCAACATACTTAACCAATTGATTGGTTGGGGGCCTCTACCGTGAACAAAGAATCAAGCAATTTGTAAGGTAATTAGTGAATTTTGATCATTTTCTATAATTTCTCAATGTTTCTCAATCCCTCTCAAGCTTGAGAAGCTTAATTGGAATGGTTTTTGAATGCTATTGAAGTTAATTGATGAATGGTAGTGAAGAGTTACATAATTTGATGAATGCTATTGAAGTTAAATGATTAATGATAGTTAAGAATTACATAAATTTTTATTTATGCTTAATTCTAATGGTTTTTATGTAATTTCTCTGTCTCACTCAAGAAATGGTCATACTCATGACCCATTCTCAATCCAAATGAAGCTTTTCATAAAGCTTTTCCTTAATCCAAGATTAATCTATGCTTGAGGTCAAATTAATGGCTTTTTTCTATGCTTTTAGTTTATGTATTTCATGAATATTGATGATTCAACCCATTATTGGGTTAATGATCCAATTAGGGATCATTCTAATCATTTTCTTAATGATAAGCTTTATCCTTCAAAATAAATTGAGATTTATCAGTCATAGTAGCGGAGCTATGGTAAAATTTTTATAAAAATTACACATAAAATAATTTTATTCAAAGCATGAAAAGAGAACTTCCTACCATATTCTAGGAATTATCATCCTAGATAAATTGAAAGAATTTTATTGTAATCATGGAGAAATTGATTTTTATGTTATGCATAATTGATGATTATTTTATTGTAAAAGTGTTACTTTTATCATATTTGGATTTCATGCATAGAGGTATGCATAAAAAGAATTATTATTTTAATATAAAAGTGTTTCTTTTATCATATTTGAATTTCATGCATAGAGGTATGCATAAAAGTTGATTTCTTTATTATAAAAGTGTTACTTTTATCATATTTGGATTTCATGCATAGAGGTATGCATAAAAGTTGATTATTTTATTATAAAAGTGACTTTTAGCATATTTGGATTTCATGCATAGAGGTATGCATAAAAGTTGATTATTTTATTATAAAAGTGTGACTTTTATCATATTTGGATTTCATGCATAGAGGTATGCATAAAAGTTGATTATTTTATTATAAAAGTGTGACTTTTATCATATTTGGATTTCATGCATAGAGGTATGCATAAAAGTTGATTTTTTATTGTAAAAGTGTGACTTTTATCATATTTGGATTTCATGCATAGAGGTATGCATAAAAGTTGATTATTTTATTGTAAAAGTGTTACTTTATCATATTGGATTTCATGTATAGAGGTATGCATAAAAGATATTCTTTTTATACTAAAAGTGTGATTTTCATCATAAATGGATTTTATGCATAACTTAGATGCATAAGAGAAATTCCTTTATTTTAAAAGTGTAATTCCTACCAAATTGAATTTATGCATAAGAAGATGCATAAAAGAAATTCCTACCAAATTGAATTTATGCATAACTTAGATGCATAAGAGAAATTCCTTTATTTTAAAAGTGTAATTCCTACCAAATTGAATTTATGCATAAAAGATTGATTTTTAAATTCAAAGTGTCATTCTCATCTAAATTGAATTTATGCATAGGAAGATGCATAAAAGAATGGAATTTCAATTCAAAAGTGTTATTCTCATCCAAATTGAATTTATGCATAGGAAGATGCATAAAAGATGGATTTTTAATTCAAAAGTGTCAATTCTCATCTAAATTGAGTTTATGCATAGGAAGATGCATAAGAGATGGAATTTTAATTCAAAAGTGTCATTTTTATTTAAAAATGAATTTATGCATGGAAGATGCATAAAAGATTGATTTTTAAATGAGATGTGATAATATGTGATAAGATGCGTATGGAAAGTGATAGGATGTGAGAAGAGGTGAATGAGATGTGATAAGATGTGATAAGATGCGTATGGGAAGTGATAGGATGTGATAAGATGCGTATGGGAAGTGATAGGATGTGATAAAAGAGGTGTATGAGATGTGAAAAGATGTGTATGAGATGTGATAGGATATGATAAGAGGTGTATGAGATGTGATAAGATGTGATAAGATGCGTATGGGAAGTGAATGGGAAGTGATAGGATGTGATAAGAGGTGTATGAGATGTGAAAAGATGTGATAAGATGTGTATGAGATGTGATAGGATATGATAAGAGGTGTATGAGATGTGATAGAATGTGTTAAGATGAGTTAAGATGTGTTAAGATTTGTATGGGACGAGGTAGAGAGTGTATCTGATGGGATAAGATGTATATGGGATGTGTTAGGGCGAGAATGGATGTAGTATGGATGTATGGATATAGATATGGATGTATGTATGTATGTAGATGTGGATGTATGAATGAGGATGTGAAAATGGATGTATGTATGTAGATGTGGATGTATGGATGTGAATGAATGAAGATGTGGATGTGGATGTATGGATGTAGATTCGGATGTAGATGTATGTATGTGAATGTGGATGTATGAATGAGGATGTGAAAATAGATGTATGCATGTAGATGCGTATGTATGAATGTGAAATTGGATGTATGTATAATGTGGATGTATGAATGAGGATGTGAAAATACATGTATGCATGTAGATGCGTATGTATGAATGTGAAATTGGATGTATGATGTGGACGTACGAACATGGATATGTATGTAGAATAATGAATGTGAATGTGTATGTGAAATAATGTGTAGTCTATATGAGTGAATGGATGAGAATGAGTACACATTGAATAGAATAGGGAATAAGTAATGTGGTCCGAGAGTGGATAATATGGAAAGACGAGAGTTTGTTATAGAAACTGTATTTTGTGACTGTTTGCAAATGACTGTTTTATGTCAAGAATGCTAGGGAAGCATTTTGACCGTCTTGAGGATTAAGGTCATGAAGACCGAACTGATAAAGTTGCAACTGCTGACGGGAGAGTCAATGGAGGACGTCTCGCGTAGCAAGGTCGACAGCCTTGGTTCGATTTAAATGGTGAGCTTCCGGTACGGTGGATGAGGGACCAAGGAAGCGGCCTATGAGTGAAGCGCTAGGTCACTTGCGAAGGATCCTAGAGGGTGCGAAGGATCCTAGAGGGTGCTGACCATACGGTGCTCGGGCTCTGGGTCACCGAAGATACCCACACGTGCATCGTGGAAGATATTGGAACAAGGAGTAAGAGTTGTTTTTTTGAAACCGGGCATGGATCTGGTTGATTAACCTTGCAGGTCCTCAACGGATGAGTCCATGGCTCTTTTATATGGATCTGTGGGTTGATCTTGCTGATCTTCCACGGAGATTCCATTCTATTATATGAATATATTGCCGGTTACTATGAGCTAGGAACTATGGAAAAGGCCCCTGAGAGTGAACAGGTGGTGAGCGTTCTGCTTGCCAATGATGCCATAAGTACACCGATGAATGAATGACGGGAAATAAGGATTCAACCAGAG
Source organism: Cibotium barometz (assembly GCF_041138505.1). Lineage (NCBI taxonomy): Eukaryota > Viridiplantae > Streptophyta > Polypodiopsida > Cyatheales > Cibotiaceae > Cibotium > Cibotium barometz. Next base: position 37,150,620 of record NC_141066.1, read on the forward strand.
ACTTTGAGGATTGTCATCAGTGACATAATGGTTCATTAAAGGATTGTTTGAAAGTTAATTGATGCTGAGAAAAAGGCAATTTCATATTGGGTGTGTAAGTGGTGTGACTAGTTTTATGTTTGTATGAACTTCCGGCTAGGGGGCCTAGGAACTCTTTTCCCTGGTACTCGGGACAAAACCTAACCAAATTCCTAATTGGATCCCATCAGTACAGTGGTTGGGAGGTTGGCTAACCCATGGGACTGCTGGATGGGGTTAGGCTGGACTGATGGATCCGTAAATCAAGACTCGATTTCTGTTATTACGATAGATGAAGTAAATCCCGGATAGTAATTGTTCTATGGATAGGAATCAACGACTGTGCCTCCTGATGGGGAAAAAAGCGTTGATCCTAATGATCCAAGTGCAAGTTTCGTCCTTGATTGACCAAGTACCTTTAAAGGTGCAGTCGGATCAGTTTGATCAGTAATGGACTTGACTACGTTAGAGTAAAAAGTTATCCTGGTGGAATCGCCCGTGCTTTCCGGATAAAGGAAGTTTTTCCGGGTTCGGTTTTGGAAAAACCGACGGATTAGTCTTTTGTCCGGATATCCATGGACGAGGCCCCGACGAGTGTGGGACCCTGGCCCACACTCGGGGCCCCGAGTGTGGGACCGCGCAAGAAAGGCTACTTCCGCTGCTAGCACCCCGAATCCATGCGCGGTGGAAACACGGATCTCACAGTTGGTATCAGAGAGAATTGGATAATAAAGATCAACTGAAAAGCCAAATATGTCAAAAATTTATCAAGTAGCACAAAAAGGTTATAATTGTGTGATATAATTCATACAAATTGATATTCAAACTAATTTCATAAATTAGTAATTGGGTCTTCAAATGGAAGTACCGCAATTATATTGAACCCTAACTTGCTTAAGGCTTAGACATGATAGTATTTACCTTATAATTCCAAGTATCATGACTAATCGTATATACCGAGGGTATAACTGCAGCTCTTTACCGGCAGTATATACGAGTAAATCTAAGACTTGAAATTATAATCATTAATGCTATCTAGTTGATGAATTCGAATGTGGTTGATATGATTTTTAATTCTGTTTGGAAATTGATAAATTGATTTGGATTCTGATTGAAAAATGATGATCCCTGAAAATGGGTTGAAATGTAATAAGCTGAGCGAAACCACAATGTGGATGATTGGGACGAGTCCCTGTAATGATAAATGATGAAAATGATTTCAGCAAATCACTATGAGATTAGTGGATTGTGCTGTCAAATTGCTACTGTTAATACTTGAGAACGGTAGATCAAGTTAAGGGATGACAACTTGAGAACTTGCTTAACTAAAATTCCCGTGGAGGAATGTTTAGAAGGAAATTTTTCGGTCTAATGGACCATTATCGTGTTAAAGATATGAATGATATGATCTGAATGAATTGTTATTTAATGATGAGTTCTATATAAGGGATATTTATCCCCATATTCTGTTGGGTTGACCGGAATATAAGGAACCCCAGAATAAATTGGATCTTAACCAAAAGAGTTGTCCTCTACTTGCGAGATGAGGACATCTTGCTTTTTAAGTGGGGTAGAATGCAAGATTCCTCCCCCAGCCTTAGAAGTATACATGAGTAAGAATCTCCTTTTCTCATCTAATAATTATTCCTTCTCTAAATAAAAGAAAGATTTTGTTTAAAAAGGGAAGACACTTTCCCAGAATACCTTCTCAGGAGCCCACCTGTTTTAAGGATTCAGAACGATGAGTTCAGAAGTGAGAACCGGTATTTTGGATGCCAAGGTTTTGGTCATCAGTTAAAAGACTGCCTGACTCCTACCATGATAAGGGAACAGGAAAATCTAGAACCCAAATTCAGAGACCAATTCCTTCATACAATCTAATCAGAGTCCGTCTCGGACAAGATTGCTTAACTCCATTAACCAGGTCGTCCGAACCATTGATTAGGGTCGAGATGACCAGTCAAATGCTTGGCGACATAGAGCAACAAATGCAGGCAATTCATAAAGATATAAACGCTGCCCAGGATCGACAGAAACAATATACAGATAAGAAGAGGACATGCAGAGAATTCAAAGAAGCAGATATGGTCTTCATTGAGTACGGACCAAAAGAAGTTCTTTATCTCTTGGGGAGTATAAGTAGTTATCCCCCAGATATTGTGGAGACCAAAGAAAGTAAGTGACTTAGCCTACGAACTTCTTTTATCTCCTCATCTCAAAGTTCTTAATGCCTTCTATAGAAATATGTGTCAAACCCAAATCATGGAAAGATGGTAAAACTTCAGTGGCAAGATACCGCTGGCTTCTAGGTTATGCTAGCTCCTTCCTTTATATAAGTCGTAACTTTTACTTGTCGCTCAACAGCAGTAATCTTACTTCCATCGATCTCCTTTCTTTCTTAATCTCCTTCATGGCTTGGCAATAGGAATTAGTTTTATCCATGATGATTTCTCACCTTCAAGACGCAAGCAAGTCTGTGAAGAAGGATTTTATAGAACTGTATGAGCGCTCACTTTTTCCTCACTTAGGAACTTCTGTAGCTCAAACCAAATGGCGGACCTATCAAGACATAACTAGGGTAACACCATGGGGTCAGCAGCACTTTCGTAACAATGTCCGCTTGGCCATGGTTATTGAAGCTTTGGGTTTGGGTCCCTATACTACTGCGTCATGAGATCAAGGCATATTGGGTTTTCTGAGCGGGTCTTCTTATTGGCGTGTTTTCTTCCTCATCAGAAGATATGCCTTTATCCCGTTTTTGGCTTGCCTCTCAGAGGTCCTTTTGTTAGGTCACCTCATACCACTAAGATAGGTGCGGCAATAACCAACAGAATTATTCCCATAGATGAGTTACCTTATACGTGCGCAGCTTGTGAGTGCTACTTTTGTGACCATATGATGGACGGGCTTATGGAAGTGTAAAGAGTTCTATCTTTATCGTATATGTTCCAAGAATGAATAAAGTTGAAATCTTGTTCTTGTCTTGAATCTTGCTCTCTTTGAGACTTTTTTTTGGTGGCTATTCTTAATTAAATTTTTCTCTAAGTCTCATATTCGTGCATCTTGCGAAATTATCCCAAGTTTGTGAGATGAGCACATCTCACGTTTTTCAAGTAGAAGAGAATGTAAGATTCCTCCCCACGAGCCTCTCAAAATGTCCAGCATACTCCCCTGTAATCAATTCCCTCTTCAGAAATATAAGAGATCTTGTCTCTGCCTGTTTTGGCATAGAGAGAGAAAATATTCTAGAGAGAGAATATTCAGATTTTGAATATTTTTGGATAGAAAGATATCTCATCTTATTAAAATGAATTCCCCACTATAACACAGGAACCAGGGATTCATCGGCGCCCCGACGTACCCACATCTGTACATGGAATTATCGGTGTCCCGAGTTACCCATATCAACATAGAGAGTCATCAACGTCTCGATGAGTCACATATGTCCATCCGTAAACCATCAGGTTGATTATATAAATCACCTAAAGTTCGAAAGTAGAGAAAGAAATGCCAACAAAGGAAAAATCCAAATTTCCTTAATCCGAACACAACAAGATAAACTTGTTGAAATTTAAAGAAAGAGATTTCAACAAGTGAAAATGCCAACGAGATTACACTCATCAACACATGTAGGCTATAGATAAAAGAAGTTTATTTCGAGAATGCCCACATAATAACTTCTAGTGAATTTAGAATGCCCACATAATAACTTCTAGATTAAAGAAGTTTATCTAGAGAATGCCCACATAATAACTTCTAGTGAATTTAGAAAATGAGATTGTCTTTGAATGTTGAGGTTAGCATGCTAAGTGATGTAAGCAAAGCAACAATCTTGAGCCCAAATTATCCCATAAGATAATATATGTGAGGGATCACTAGCGTCCCATACCACCATTATACTACCCATACGTACCTTAACAATTTGAAACTCCCTAATATGCCATCTAGGAAAATATGAATAAAATCCTATATCAAAGGAATAAAATGGCCTTACCCCCATACTTTCACATACTAAAACCTACCTCTATATACCTGAGACTACATCAAGGAATAACTCTTTTCGAGTACATCATTAGAAAAGAAAATGAAATATTGGCGCCTTTCTAATGATAGCTACCCAATAAACACAATAAAGCTGGGGTAGAAAAATAACTCACCTAGATACATAAGCAACTAGGTATCCAAGTTGGAATATATACAAGAGTACAAGCAATATACTCCAAAATTAAGTGCCAAAAACGAAGGCAAATGCTACCCTCAAAGCACAAGATATTATCCAAAAGATCAAAAGATCCTTATAAAACCATGGATAAAAGCATAAAAGCTCCTTGAATCCATAAAAACCATAGTTGATCATAAAAATCAATGCATACCATCTAATGGTCATTAATCATGCTAAAAGAAGCATTAAAATTGGTGGCCAACTCATCAATCCTGAGTATATGAACATGTTATTGTTCAAGCAAAACTCCAAAGTAAGCAAGTGAAACACATGTATGTAACACTCAATAAAAAACCCCTAGACACAAGTGATCTAGGTAGAACCTGATGAGTCCATATAAAACTTGGAAAACATCTAATATAATCCACCAAAATAAACCGATCAACTGACCCATGATAGAATTTATCTTCGGCTTAGGAAATTAAGCATAGACTACACTTAAATAAGTGAAAAATAAATTATCATGAAAAAGTGTCAAAGGTGAAACACACTTTGAACGCAAATAATAGCCATCAAAAGAAATTAAGGAATATGTCCAAAAAGAATGGCTAAACAATGGTAAAAAATCATGAAAACATCATTTAAAATTAATCCAAATAAAATTAACTACTAATACGAGATACAATCGTATTAATAATATACCAATAACCCGCATCTATCTAATGTCAGCACGAGAAGATGTACTTCAATATTAAATAACCCTCAAAAATAATAAATTCTCGAGAAAAAGAATTATCGTGATTTTTTTCTAATTTTTCCTAATTTTATAGGGCCTCAAAATATGATAATTTTAAATTCCACCAAACCTATCTTATGGCATTCCAAACCTATATTTTTTCAAAAAAAATTTAACAATTTAATTTTTTAAAATACCATTGATATTTTAAAAATACCAATATCCAGGTTTTCTAAAAATAATTTCTAAAAATTTCCTAATTTCTCTTGAGAATCCCATCATTCACAAAATTTCCAATTCCGCCTGACAATTCTCAAATCCAATGAAAATTTATAATTTTAATGGATTTTCTAATTTTCTGGGTCAAAAAATATATTTTAAAGGAATTTGAATGGTCACGAGTGTCCGAATGGACACACCACATGCCAAACACCAACCCCACATTTTCCAAAAATTTTAATTAACCTTTGTCTAATTTTTCACTAATTTTCAAGAATTTTTTAAAATTTTTAATTAACCCCGAATGCATTTAGAATATGAACGGTCAAAAAAATGTCCATGGACATGATACTGCGTTGGCGCACTATCTTGGTCGGCTTCTTATGGATGGAATCACTATTATCCATGGGGATCTTTACATATTTTAGAAGATATTATTTGGGATTTTTCTACCATTTTTAGGCATTTTACAGCGTTTTTATGCTACTGGACAGTTGTCGGCCTGATACAGCTGGTCGACCAAGTCTCATGAGGAATATATAAGGGGTGCTCACCCTTCCCCTTAGTTTTTATCTCATTCTTGCATATCTATTGGAGGTCATTGGCTATAGAGACAGTCTCTTATGCTTGTAAGCACCTACGGGCTTCCCTCGTGCTCATTTTCAACAATAACAAATTGTTCCTAGCCTTCTACATTTTGTGGTTTCAACCTACAACCTGTGTTTTCTCATTCTTTCAATAGCCCTCTCTTCGGGCTCTGGTGGGTCTCTGTGAAGAAGACAATGTCCCTCTCTATGCTTATACCATGCAAGCAGACGGCCACAGCAGAAGATATAGCCGGTCTTTTTCTCCAACATTGGTATCCAGTTTGTGGTTTGCCACGGACCATTTCTTCAGATTGGGACACAAAGTTTACATCTCACTTCTGGTGAGCTCTGTTTGACAACTTTGGTACCAAATTACAATATTCAAGTGCATTCCATCCCCAGATCAATTGGCCAAACCGAGATTTACAATCAGTTAGCTTTCGATGTGCTTAAAGCGTACTACCATGATCGATAGTCAAAGTGGGAGCTGCATCTCTCATTTGTACAGGTGATTCATCTCTCATTTGTACAGGTGATTCATCTCTCATTTGTACAGGTGATTCTCAATGTGCTTAAAGCGTACTACCATGATCGATAGTCAAAGTGGGAGCTTCATCTCTCATTTGTACAGGTGATTCATCTCTCATTTGTACAGGTGATTCATCTCTCATTTGTACAGGTGATTCTCAATGTGCTTAAAGCGTACTACCATAATCGATAGTCAAAGTGGGAGCTTCATCTCTCATTTGTACAGGTGATTCTCAATGACACTCACTCATCCAGTGTTGGTAGAACTTTGTGTACGAGGCAGTCTTTAGTCAAAGATGGTCCCATAGACCCCACGTCCCTATTTGGGATGCTGCTCTATGAGATGATGACTTGCCCATGCCCATGCCTGTATACTGCCCATTTCCTCGCCTTTTCAGCCTCCTCCACCTTTGGGCATGTTTTCCCGTCTGTGATCTATGAGGAATAAATTAGTCATTTATCTAAAATTTTGACTTCGATAGTTTTTCTGAATTTTCTCATTACCATCCTAGAGAATATAAAACGGTATAATTTTCCTTCACCGAGTATTTACTTATTCATTTTTCCAATATTCATGGGATTTAAACATAGGATTAAAGTGAACTCTTATTTTGGTAAAAAAAATTCTTTTATGTATCATTTTATGCATAAAAATCAATATTGGTGAAAGCAAAACTTTTGTAATAAAAAAATCTTTTATGCATAAAAATCAATATTAGTGAAAGTAACACTTTTACAATTAAAAAAATTCTTTTATGCATCATTTTGTGCATAAAAATCCATTTGAATGAAAGTAACACTTTTATAATAAAAATATTCGTTTATGCATCTATCTATGCATAAAAATCCATTTTAATGAAAGCAACACTTTTATAAAAATAAAAAATATTCTTTTATGCATCTATTTATGCATAAAATCCATTTTGATGAAAGTAATACTTTTATAATTTAAAAAAATATTCTTTTATGCATCTATTTATGCATAAAATCCATTTTGATGAAAGTAATACTTTTAAAATAAAAAATATTCATTTATGCATCTATTATGCATAAAATCCATTTTGATGAAAGTAACACTTTTGTAATAAAAATAATAATCAATATGCATCTTTCTATGCATAGCATTTAATTCTATTGAAAATCACTCTTTTATAATAAAAAACTAATCAATATGCATCTTTCTATGCATAGAACTTAATTCTATTGAAAATCACTCTTTTATAAATAATCAATATGCATCTTTCCATGTGCATAGAATTTAATTCTATTAAAAATCACTCTTTTATAATTAAAAAAAAATCAATATGCATCTTTCTATGCATAGAATTTAATTCTATTAAAAATCACTCTTTTATAATAAAAAAATTATCAATATGCATCTTTCTATGCATAGAATTTAATTCTATTAAAAATCACTCTTTTATAAAAGAAAAAAAAACAATATGCATCTTTCTATGCATAGAACTTAATTCTATTGAAAATCACTCTTTTATAATAAAAATAATCAATATGCATCTTTCTATGCGTGAAGGAAAATGACACTTTTAGAATACACAAACGATGGGGATTACTCTTTTTGATTACTAAAAGATAAAATTTATTTCACAAATTTTTAGAAAATTTTGCCATAGCCTCCTTTGTATGGCTAACCATTTTTCAATTAACCTTAATCTACTAAGGAATTATCCCCAATTGGTTTAAAGCATTCTAAACTAATCAATTTTTACTTTTAAGTGAAAAACAATATGAAAAGTTTAATTCCAACAATTAGATCACTTAACTAGGATAAAGAAGGGGTGATTTTAAGAATGAGAGAGGGGGAAAGCCTTTCCAAGAAGGCATAGCATCTGTTTACCATTTTAAGATAACAAACAACTCACAAAACCATTAAAAGAATAAGAAAAAGTTAGATTTCTTACTTACATGAAATTTTGGGAGCTTTCCTTTGGCTTCATGGTTTAAGGGATCTACTCTTGTTTGCAACAATAGTGGCCACTAATGCTTTAGAAGAGGGAATGGTCAAAAACTAGTAAATTATTAAGAAATTCACAGTTCTTGGCTCGTGGGTGGGAGGAGTAGAGTAACAGTGCATAAAACACTATTAAGTTTCAACAAAGGGGGAGGCTTCCATTTAAAGGAAAAAGTGAGCTTCTAACCAAGCAAACTGATTCTAGAATTTTCCAGATCAGTTTGGTCAATTTTTGACCATTTTTAGGTCATTTTAGCTTACTTTTTGGAACTAGACTTGAATTAGGAGAGAGGAGAGATGAAATATCTCGATTTTTGATAATTTTAAACTCCACCACACATGTGAAGTAGGCACCTCCTTCATGAGGGGGGAATTCCCATTGTGAGGTGTCAAAAATCCATTTTTTTAGTAATTCCTTTGGTCCTTAGTCCATTCTTCATCTTATGTGAGTATTTACTCATTTTTGGGGAGATTTTCTTTATTTCTTCTATTTATCTTCTTCACACATTTGGATGAATCTGATTGGCCCCTCAAAACCTTAATTTAAAATTTTTCAAAAATCTGGACCCCAAGGATAAGGCCTCTTGATACTTAATTTCTAATGCACTTTTTGAAAATCTTTTTGAACTTCTATTTCGGGGGAACTTATTTTAATAAGAAGAGATATTTTTCCATCCAAAAATATTCGAACTCTGAATAACCTCTCTCTAGAACATTTTCTCTCTCCAAAACAGGTAGAAACAAGATCTTTTATATTTCTGAAGAGGGGATTGATTACAGGGGAAGATACTAGACATCTTGAGAGGCTGGGGAGGAATCTTAGATTCTCTCCCACTTGAAAAACGGGAGATGTCCTCATCTCGCAAACTGGGGATAATCCCGCAACAGTTCATCGGCTTCTGTCTCCCAGGTGGCATCTTTAAAAGGATAGAACTTCCATTTGACCAATAATTCTCTCAACATTCTATTCCTGAGAACCTTTTCTCGAACATCAAGGATTTCTTAAGATTGGAGTTCCATCTGCCCTTGGGTTGAAGAAGTTAAAATTTCATCATCAAGTACATGATTTGGACTTGGTACATACTTTTTAAGAAGGCTGACATGAAATACATACTTGGTACATACTTTTTAAGAAGGCTGACATGAAATACATTATGTACTTTGAGATTAGGAGGCAAAAGAAGCTCGTAGGCTAAGTCGCTTCTTGTACTTCCCAAGAGATAGAGAACTTCTTTTGGGGCGTACTCGAATGAAGACCATATCTGCTTCTTCAAATTTTTTGTCTGTCCTCTTCTTATCTGCATTCTTATCTGCATACTGCTTCTGTCTATCCTAGGCAGCTTTTATATCTTTGCGAATTGCTTGCATCTGGTGCTCCATGTCGTCAAGCATCTGTCTAGACATCTTGACCCTAATCAATGGGTCAGACCAAGTTAATGGAGTTAAGCAATCTTGTCCATATAGAGCTTTGAAAGGACTCATCCCAATACTTCTGTGAATAAGAAGCATTGTAGGTGAATCGACTAGGTGCAGATAGCTTAGCCACTTCTTGGGTTCCTTGCCACAGCATGACCGAATTATATCTTCGATTACTTGGTTCACCCTTTCAGTTTGACCATCAGTCTCAGGGTGGTAAGCTGTGCTGAGATCCAAGAAAGTTCTTACTGCTTCAAAAAATGCAGTCCAGAATCTTGACGTGAATTTGGGATCTCGATCACTTACTATTCTTCTGGGTAGGCCATGCAATCTAAAGATTTCTTTAAGGAACACTATGGCCACATCCGCTGCAGTGTAGGTTTCTTTTACTGGAATCAGATGGGCAACTTTGGTTAGTCTATCAACTACCACGAAGATGGAGTTGTAACCTGATTGCACTGAAGGTGATCCAACAATGAAATCCATACTGATGCATTCCCACTTCATCTGGGGGATGTCTAATGGATGTAACTTCCCAGGCATTTTTACTCTCTCAGCTTTGACTTTCTGGACAGGTCAGACATTGACGTACATGATTAAGTACATCCTTTTTTAGACCAGGCCAAAAGAAGCTTTTCTTCACAGACATGTAGGTTTTGATGAAACCTGGATGTCCTGCAACAATAATGATGTCATGTGCTTTATTCAGAATTTGACCCTTAGCTCCCTCATCATTGGGAATGCATCGCCTGCGACGATTATAATACATAATTCCATCATCCAGGCACCCTTGAACTCCTGTGGAGTTTTGCTTTCCTGCATAAGTAGGGCAGCAATAGGGCCAAAGAATCTATCCTGCATGATCTTCTCTCTTGCTTCAATAATCAAAGGATTTGACACTACAGTAATTGCAAGCAAGGAGGCTTTTCTGCTGAGGGCATCTGCTACCACATTTTCTTTGCCTGGGCGGTACTTGATTTCAAAATCAAATTCCTGCAAGGTCTACATCCACCTTCTCTGGTGCATGTTGAGATCCTTCTGAGTGAAGATCCACTTTAAGCTCTGATGATTTGTCATCAAAGTGAATCTTTGACCCAGTAGGTAATGTCTCCACAACTTTAGGGCATATAGTACTGAAAGTAGTTCCAGGTCATGGACAGCATAATTTCTCTCATGCGTTTTGAGTTTTCGGGATTCATAGGCCACTACATGACCTTCCTGCGCATGAGTGAACCTCCCAAGGCAAAACCATTGGCATCAGTTCCTACCTCAAAGGGAAGAGAGAAATCTAGCAGCTTCAGAATGGGATTGGTTTTACCAAGGCGGTCTTGAGCTTATCAAAAGCACTCTGGCACCTCGCAGACCATTGAAACGGGATATTCTTCCTCTGACTTCTTTCACTGTCTTTGGTTCAGGCCAATCTATGACTGCTTGGACTTTCACGGAGTCTGGAGAAATTCCATCTTTGGATACTAGAAAGCCCAAGTATTCAACATGGTCGGTAGAGAAAGTGTATTTGCTCTTTTTTGCAAAGAGTTGGTGCTTCCTTAGAATCTCAAGAACTTTTCTGACATGAGCTTCATGGTCAGCTGCATTCTTTGAGTAAATCATAATATCATCAAAGAAAACAAGAACAAAATCATCCAAGTATTCTCTGAGAATGTCCTGCATTAAGCGATTGAATGTAGCTGGGGCATTTGTCAATCCAAATTGCATGACAGTGAATTCATAATGCCCATACCGAGTATTGGCTGTCTTCGGGAACTAACATTTTGTACGTGTGCAAGGCTATTGGTGTACGTGTGCAAGGCTATTGGCTGAGCTCTGGGGGTCAATTCTATGACATGATCTACTCCCCAAATTGGGGGCATCTCTGTTAATTCTACTGGGAATAAATCATCATATTCACTTAACCATTCAGGTTCTTTAGCTTTTAACTTTGAGTCTACCGGATTCATTTTGGCAAGATAAATGCGTTGCTTCTTTCTAAGTCCTTTTAGTAACTTAGAAGCTTTTACTAACTACAGACTAGGGGATCCTGAAATTTCGGTTCCTTGAACTTTGTTTCCATGAAGGTCACGGAAGGAGATGGTTCCATCAGTGAGAATCTCAGCTTGATTTTTGTGGAGCCAATCCATTCCAAGGATCTCGTCAAAAACTCCCAAAGGTATAACTCTAAACTGACAGCCAATTAAATTCCCATCTAGATTGAACTAAATACGATCTGTCTCAAGGTGAGTGAAAAGAATCTTCCCACTTGCCAATTCAACTTGCATAGGTTTTCTTGATTTCTGATCTAAGACTAGCTTACGCAAGCATTCAAGGGAAATGAAAGAATGAGTACTGCCTGAATCAATCAAAAGCTTAAAAGGCTTACCCTGATACTCAGCTGGAGTATGAATGACGAAGAATTAGCGGTTTGGCCCTTGGTTTTCAATTGCAGCATAAATCTATCCTCTTTCCTCTTCCACTATTTCTGCAATTGTGACTGCTCTGGCGGCTGCAGTCTGAGGCAAGACTCTTTCTCTTTGGTTGCCCCAGTTCTGGGGGAAGGAGTTCTGAGGCTACTCTGGACAGAGGTAGACGGCTGAGCTGGAGTTCTTTTGGGATTTCCCTTATTTGGGCGAGATGGACCTTGATTTGACTGATAGAGGAAGGGGTTGGTCTTTGCACTCTCGGTCCTTGACTTCCCTATCCCCTTGACATGGCAGGAGTTGGGCAGTCTTTTAGCTGGTGACCAAAACCCTGACATCCAAAACATATGTTCTCACTTCTGAGCTCATCCCTCTGAATCCTTGAAATAGGTGGGGCTCCTGAGAAAGTGTTATGGGGGAAGGGTCTTCCTTCACTCCTGAAACTTCCCGCATCCTGATTCTGATTTGGGCCTTGCTGCCTCTTAGGGGGAGGAAAGTTTGAAGTACTTCCCGGGGTTTGGAATCTTTTAAAGTTAGAGGATGGAGGCTTTGGCGGGACCTTAACAACAAAGGCTTTGGCAAAGTCCTTTGCCATTCTTACTGCTTCGGACATTGAGAAAGGTTTGGCATTCTTTACTAAGGTGTCCAATGGCTCGTTCATTCCTCGAATGAACCTGGCCATCAGCTGCTCTTCATCCAACTGAGGGGAATATTTGAGGAGAAGGGCAAAAGCTTGATGGTCCTCTTCAATTGTCCGGCTATCCTGCTTTAATTCCAAGAATTCATTCATTTTAGTTTCAAGGAAGCCCGGAGGACAAAACCTCTTTTTGAGAAAAGCTTTAAGATCGGTCCAGGTCTCGGTATTCCAGTCAGACGGTTAGTCTCGGAGTGATTCCTCCAAGCGACCCTGGCCGTTTCCACAATCTTTAACCTGGCCGTTTCCACAATCTTTAACCTGGCGAGAGCCATCTTGCTTCTCTCATTGTAGCCAGTTACCTCAAAGTATTCCTCCATTGCTTCAATCCACTTTTCCACTACTTCACCTGACTATTCCCCTTCACCCTTAAAGGGATCAGGTTGGGATCTGTGCAGGGCTTTTCAAACATCCAGATCTAACTCTTCGTCATCGGTTAAAGGATCCGATTGCCTTGCACGGGCCGCGCGCCTCATGACTCTGACAAAACGAGATTTTCGTCAACTTAACTTTGACAACAAATTTATGATTATTTAATTTTTACGAAATCTTTATTCTTTAAACAAATAATTATTTCATCATACTTCATGAAACAAGATTAACCATATTCACAATCATGAAAACAATTTGGAATTTTTTTACAAAACATCATTTATTATCAAAAGTTTTCGATATATACATAGAGCAGCACGGCTCCCAAAATCATTGCCTCAATCATATTCGCATAAAGAAGCAAAACTGCAAAGGAGACATGCCATGGTACACACGATTCATTATAGAAAGAGATGCTGTAATTCTATCTCAGGGATAAAGCGGCTAAGAAGCCTAAAAACTCGGCATGAAGTTGTGAAGTTCCTGGGTGAATGATCAAAGAGTTGCACATGCTGAACAAGCCCTAGCCTTATCAGAATCATGGCTAAGGAAATATTCTGCCTGAGCCTCTAACACTGAATGGTACTGACATTAATACATCGTCCTCCATAGAACCACATATACCGACATCGCTCAAGAGGATCAGGAAAGTAAAGACTCTCAAAATTACGTGCGAGTCTAGCAGAGTTGATGAGGTGGTCGAATGCAAAGGCTATCATATCTTGACTCTGGGAGAGTTCAAGAATGCCAGATAGATTCGGGGTATCCATCTATAAATTTCCAATCCAATTTATGAGTTTTCAAGTATTAACAAGCGAAAACATAATATTAACAAGCGAATATATTTTTTTTTCTAGATTTACTTTACAATTCTTAAGCAATTTCTGTTGCTGTTATGTAGATTATAACAGCGCTCTGATACCAAACTGTGAGATCCCACCGCCCCCTCCGTGCACCGCGGACTCCCGAATTGTTGGCAGCAGTGGAAGCAGCTCCGTCTTGCGCGGGGCAGGGTTTCCCACTCGGGCCTCGCCCTCGAATGTCCAGACACAAGACTAAGCTAATGGTCATTCCGAAAACTGAAACCGGAAAATTTCCCATGCTCGAAAAGTGGACACGATTCCACCAATTTGAATTTCTTAATGAATTTTTCTAATGAGGTCAAGACTGAACTAACCTTCATCTGAATAAACCGGATAGAAGGGAAACTATAACAGACTTAACTTGAGGCTTTTTTCCTAATTGAATTAGGCACAGCCATTGATCTATTCATTTGAGAAGTATTCAGGTTATTATTTAACTATTCGAGTTCTAAGCGTAATATTATTAATCAATTTTATTATTAAAACTCTATTGATTCCAGCCTAACCCCATTCGGCCCATGGGTTAGCCACCACCCAACCACTGGAATAGTAGAACCAGACAAGTACTCACCCACCCATAATTGAAAGCCTTCTTAACTTTTACTTTAGAATACAGATACTCACACACTCCTCTTTAAACTTTAATTTATAAAACAATCCATTGACAAACAATTACTGGGTACAGATGTCACAACTCAAAATTTCCATTCAATCCTTGTTTCTCACAAAACAGTATCACTCTAGACTCTCCATTGAGACCAGCAGGTCAACAACGAGATCCAGTAAGATTATAATAAGTTTCTCGTCATCATACATATATATCTTCCACGACATATGCATGGGTGTCCTCGGCACCGCGAGCCCGTGCATCGCCTAGTCAGAACCCTCCAGGATCCTCCTTAGTTGTCCTGGCACTTCACTCAGGGACCGCTTTGTCCGCTCTCGTCCATCGTACCGGAAGCGCACCATTTTAACCATACCGAGGCTGGTCAAGACTTGGGCAACAGGCTTTGCCCAGTGAGCCATCCTTTGAACACTCCCCGCCACAGCTGTTTTGCAACCGAACTTCCCTTAGAACACACACATACCAAATGCTCCCTCCAGCATTCTGGTGTAAGATAGTCCTTTAAGAAAACATTTTATGCAAGTTTTCAATTCTGATTTTCTCTTGAATACAATGAGTATATCTTAATTCCGTATCCCAAGGCTTCTAGACCACAGGTCTGGATTCCCAAACAGAATTTCTTGAATTCAGTAATCTTGATCCTCAGAACAAAATCAAAGGTCTCAACTTAGTTTCGGATTCGGTGGGTGATTTGAGTGTAAATTACTGAACTGGTCACATTGTCATTTCTTGAAACTGACGAAGGAGTTACGTCTTGGTCATAGTCTGATTCAGGGTTTGAGACTGGAAAGGTTCTCATTGAACTATTTCTCGAAGGTAATATTTCAATTACTACTTTACTGAATTCAAAACTAAACACGAATTCCTATGAGGAATAACTTAGTCATTTTTCTAAAATTTTGACTTCGATAGTTTTTCTGAATTTTCTCATTACCATCCTAGAAAATATAAAATGGTATAATTTTCCTTCACCGAGTATTTACTTATTCATTTTTCCAATATTCATGGGATTTAAACATAGGATTAAAGTAAACTCTTATTTTGATTTAAAAAAATTCTTTTATGCATTATTTTATGCATAAAAATCAATATTGGTGAAAGCAACACTTTTGTAATAAAAAAATTCTTTTATGCATCATTTTATGCATAAAAATCAATATTAGTGAAAGTAACACTTTTACAATAAAAAAACTTCTTTTATGCATAAAAATCCATTTTAATGAAAGTAACACTTTTATAATAAAAATATTCTTTTATGCATAAAAATCCATTTTGATGAAAGCAACACTTTTATAATAATAAAAATATTTTTTTATATGCATCTATTTATGCATAAAATCCATTTTGATGAAAGTAAAACTTTTATAATTTAAAAAAATATTCTTTTATGCATCTATTTATGCATAAAATCCATTTTGATAAAACTAACACTTTTGTAATAAAAATAATAATCAATATGCATCTTTCTATGCATAGAATTTAATTCTATTGAAAATCACTCTTTTATAATAAAAAAATAATCAATATGCATCTTTCTATGCATAGAGCTTAATTCTATTGAAAATCACTCTTTTATAATAAAAAATAATCAATATGCATCTTTCTATGCATAGAATTTAATTCTATAAAAAATCACTCTTTCTTAATAAAAAATAATAATCAATATGCATCTTTCTATGCATAAAACTAAAAATAATCAATATGCATCTTTCTATGCATAGAATTTAATTCTATTAAAAATCACTCTTTTATAATTAAAAAAATAATCAATATGCATCTTTCTATGCATAGAATTTAATTCTATTAAAAATCATTCTTTTATAATAAAAAAATTATCAATATGCGTCTTTCTATGCATAGAATTTAATTCTATTAAACATCACTCTTTTATAATAATAAAATTATCAATATGCATCTTTCTATGCATAAAATTTCATTCTATTAAAAATCACTCTTTTATAAATAAATAATAATAATCAATATGCATCTTTCTATGCATAGAACTTAATTCTATTGAAAATCACTCTTTTATAATAAAAATAATCAATATGCATCTTTCTATGCATGAATGAAAATGACACTTTTAGAATACACAAACGATGGGGATTACTCTTTTTTATTAATAAAAGATGAAATTTATTTCACAAATTTTCAAAAAATTTTGCCATAACCTCCTTTGTATGGCTGACCATTTTTCAATTTTTCTAATTTTTTTTCCATCTTCCTAGGGGGTGCTTCTCTGGCTTCTCCGAGCTTGCAAGCACATGTTTCTCCATATTATCAATGATTACATTCAATTCTAAATGTAGGGCCTCCCATTTTTGGGATCTCTTCATCTTAGTGCAAGCGAGAGAGAGAGAGAGAGAGAGAGAGAGAGAGAGAGAGAGAGAGAGAGAGAGAGAGAGAGAGAGAGCTCAGTGCTTTTTGTATGTGTGTATGTGAACTTATGTACAAAGTATGGTTTTAACTTCTAAAAGAAACATTGTCCAAATCTTAGACCTTTCAAAATGACACTTTAAACCAGAGAGAGAGAGAGAGAGAGAGCGCACGCGAGAGAGAGAGAGAGAGAGAGAGAGAGAGAGAGAGAGAGAGAGAGAGAGAGAGAGAGATCAAGGCTTTTTGTATGTGTGTATGTGAACTTATGTACATAGTATGGTTTTTAACTTCTCAAATGGACATTGTCCAAATCTGAGACCTTTTGAAATGAAGTTTTAAACATTATAAAAAAATTAATTTGTAAAATAAACATGAGTGTAAGAAGGTATTAAATACACCATAAGCATATATATTCTTTGCTCTTAAGTCACATCCTACATTGGGCTTGTTTCCTTTAAAAAACAAGCTACACAGTGGACAATTGGCTACAAAGTAACTAAAGAAGCACTAATTAGCTAATGTTACAAACAAAATCAAAAAGCTTACTAGCTAGGTGGTTGATTTTCCAGGAAGAATCATCTCCTCAAAGTCATCGTGCTTGAAACCATCACGTTGGCTGAAGAAAAACAAGTGAGGTAGTGATGTGTAGAGAAAACCAATGAGCTTATTGGGGCTAGGTAGCTGCTAGCTTTCTGATTTGCCAACCATCTAGTTAATATTGTGCTAGTTAAAGAAAAACTATTACAAAAAAGTAGCAAGCTTGTTAATCCTAAAAATCATTATGCTGGTTAAAGCAAAGCCATGATGTAAAGAAAACTAGCAAGCTTGCTAGTTGGTTAGTTGATTTGCCAAGAAGAACCATCTAGTTAATATGATGCTAGTACACACATCAATATGCTTTTGGCTTAAGATGTCCATAATTGAATTTGTTTTAAAACAAAATACATGTCATATGGCCACCACCACTCACTATGGTAGTGTTATGAATGCTAATATTTAGCAATCAAATAGTAGTTGTTAGCTTGTGTGTGTACACTACATGGGAACCACTGTTAGCCGCCATAACTCTTCACCTACCCTTAGCAGGCCAAGAGTTGCTCCCCTCCACATCAGACGCGACAGCAGAGCAACAAAGTAGCAAATCAAACCTTGAGTTGCACCCTTGCCATTCTTCATGTCTAAAAGGCACGGTGCATTTAAGAGGGGGTTCAAGTGGGATGGACGGCTGGGGGGGGGGCCCAATTTTGGGCAGGATCCCCGAAAGTAAACTAGGGCCGCCCGATAGTAAACTAGGGCCCCAAAGTAAACTAGGGATGTCCCACATAATAAAAGAATATATTAATATGGGCTGGATACACTAGCTAGCAGAAATTATAGCCTAATGGTAAGACTAGGGTTTCCCTAGCGGCACGTCGTGGGCTCAAATCCTTTCTTTTGCATTTTGAGACTTAGGCAAAAAATTTATAAGTCCAAACTCGGGAACTGGAGTAAACTAGGCAATATGACAAGCTCGACTTTACTACGGAGCGGCCCTAGTTTACTTTGGGGCCTTAGATCTAACTAGGGGAGGCGAAACATGACATCTTTTGCATTTTGAGACACAGGCAAAAAAGAATCTAAGTCCAAACTCGGGAACTAGAGTAAACTAGGCAATATGGCAAGCTCGACTTTACTGTGGGGAACGGCCCTAGTTTCCTTTGGGGCCCTAGATCTTTTGTAAACTAGGGGAGGCAAAGCACGACATCTCAAAAAAAACTTGGCGATCCGATGGCCCAAATCGGCCCCGCCCAAAGGCCCCTTAGCCGTAGATGCCACGTCCTTTTCCTATGTGTCCGCAGACTCTCCCTAGCTCTCAGACCACTCCAAACTTGAAGGGATATCACCTCATAGGCTCTTTACTACCAATAGTTACAAGCCCACAGCTAACTCCGAATGACTTTCCTCTTGAGGATGACTAGCTCTGACCTAGATGAAGTAGAATCTCTCTTTTCTGAGTGAACTAGCACTTCTAGTTGCTCACACCACACAAAATCCCATCACAATGGATACTCAATTGACAGCACCTAAATCACTCTGCTGCTACATAGAAAGCACTCAGAACATAAAACCTTCCTACTGCTAATAGTAGGCTAATAGCTCTGACTATCATACGAGGCCCAAAAACACTTCTTACACACTCAGACAAGTCAGCTCAAGATCCTCTTACTCCCAGATGATGGTTCTGATGTTCTACTTACACAGAACTAATTCTATATACTTTCTCTTCTAATTCTAACTCAGAATCAGTTTTGGCACAAAAGACACTTAATTTGCCCTCTCAGAGATCCCTTCTCCATCATCTCACTCAACTCAACACAAATAAATCATCAAGGCACAAAAACTCACCAAACTACAAAAAAACACAAGCTCAAAATACTCTACCCTTCATTCAAACCAAACAAACAATCTCAACAAGCCTGAGACCTTGGGCTTCAAAAAAAAGAAAGCACTAGAAACTTTCTGGATCTGCCACAAATAGACCCGCAACTTCAAACTTCACATCATCAAACCAGCTTTCAACTAACAAATAGGTATAGTCAAAGAAGTTCTAATCTGGATCACGTTTGTAAGAGAGGTTTTGCTTAGAGAATCCAAGAAACATCTTGGCTAATCCTTCGCTCGGCTACCTCCTTGTGCTTTGATCCAAACACTCCTCCCTCACTGCATCTGACTCTTCTTTGTAGACCTAGAAAGACATGTAGGCATCTCCAGCGTGCTACACTGAGACCTGCAAAAGCCCACACAACTGCAGTTCTTTCCTAGTGGTCTCTCCAACCTTACTGCTATCAACCACACTCAATTAATCACCCCTTTTCCTCTTCAAGCCCTGTTGTTGCCGCCTTTGTTCTCTTCTAGAAGATTATGCCGCCTGGCTTCCATGATTGCCCGTATTGCTTCTATTTTGGTTTAGCACATTTGCATTTTTCCTTTGCCTGCCACACGTCTTTGGCTACCTTGGATTCACACAACACTATCATACACACAATCTATATATACACACATCATGTTTGTGAGGGGCTTAGATTTCCCTCACAACATGCCAAACTAGAAATGCGCATTCTGAATGCATGTTTATAAGTTTGCAGATATCCAACCACACATGTTCATATCTCGGGATGCATGTTCATAAGTTTGCAGGTATCCAACCACACATGTTCATATCTCGGGATGCATGTTCACAATTATACTGGGCCACACATGTTCCTAGGTCCCGACACATGTTCCTAATGCCATGAATGCACGCTTATAAACCTTAGAATATCCAAGATCACTAAGGTCACCCCTATAAGAATGATATATACCAATCCATGATGCTCCTATATGGCCTACATCCCAAGATAGATCTATCTCCAAAATGGATCTAAGTACATATCTAGATCAAATGAAAATCTCTCTAGATCCATATGCATAATCCTCTCTCTTCTACGAGGTCTCACCTCAACAAAATTGTGGCTATGCTCATGTGCAATGCCTGACTACCCAAACATATGCACTAAACCTAAGTGAATGCTACCAGGCAGTATGCTATGAGAGCTAGGAGTAGAGATAGAATCATAGATATCCCCATGAATAGAAGACCTAAAAGAGTAGCCTGACTTATCTAGCACTAGGAACTTAGGTCTATGCTCCTCATCAACATGTAAGGTATCATCATCCCCAATCTCAAGCATGCCAATGGATGCATCACTAATCAAAAATTGATCCACATGATAGTCTAATGCATCCATACCTCCTAATGCATCACTATGATTGACTGGAAAGTAGGTAGACATAGGCGTATCATCAATCATAATGCTCAGAATGTTCACTACATCCCTCCCATCAAGATCATGCCCACATGATCTAACTCACACACATTACTCTCACTATCACTATCGCATGCATCATCATCATGTGCATATGTGTCAGTGGCATCATGTGCACATGTATCAATCATCATTTGTATGTGTGTACGATAACATCAATATCATCAATGTATGTTTATGTGATACAACAATATCATCATGTGTATGTGTGCATGATACATCATCATGGTCATCTAAATCTAAGTCGGCATAGTCTACATCCTCGAAAACATAGTCGTAGAGGCTCAAGAGTGTGGGACACTCAAACAAGGAAGACCCATCCCATGTGAACAATGCCGCACCATCTATATTAAGGTGGCACTGAAATAATAAAATCGCCATGACCACAACATGTGGACCATCTGTCATGTACACTCACCTCATGAAACAAATACCTCGAGTGCCTCAAGCTCAAATAACCACCGATGGCATGAGTAATCTGCCGCATCATAGCATGAAGTCGGTAAGTAAAGGTCTAGAGGTCTGAGTCTCAAAGTGCCAAAGGTATACGTCAAAGCGGCGAAAGATATGTGAGACAAAGCACAAAATGGCAAGTCAAAGTAGCGATCCAGTAACCACAAAGATAGTGCCTTAGCTGATCTCATGCAATTGGGATTAATAATAGAATTAGGATTAG
Source organism: Cibotium barometz (assembly GCF_041138505.1). Classification (NCBI taxonomy): domain Eukaryota; kingdom Viridiplantae; phylum Streptophyta; class Polypodiopsida; order Cyatheales; family Cibotiaceae; genus Cibotium; species Cibotium barometz. The sequence continues at coordinate 37,172,120 of NC_141066.1, forward strand.
CCACAAAGATAGTGCCACAGCTGATCTCATGCAATTGGGATTAATAATAGAATCTAAACTGTATACAGAGTGTTGATCATAAGAGGGATATAGGTAATAAGAAACACCCATATCTACATGTAAACACTCCCCACAAAGCACACAATATGTGTAAACACACTCACAAAGCACTAAGCATGTGAATAATACCCAATGAAAGCTTAAAATGTACGAGCACTCCACAAAAAACTATGCTCGTGTATGAACAAGATCCAAAACCACATAGGAATCACCACACAAGTGCCCAAAATCATGCAAATCCACACCACAAGGTAGGGCATGTGTGAACACTCCCAAATACACCAAATCGGCCCAATGTGTGTAAATAACCTCATCGAGGCTCACCCCATGTGAACAAGCCTCAAAACTACCACATTGTGCATGAACAACCTCCTCGAGGCTCAAGGCAAGTGAGCGAACTCAATCATTGCATGTGAACAGCCCAAATCCATGTATCACTGTGGATGTGAACTACCCTTTGCTCCCAAAAAAAAAGGTAGATGAGTAAAAGTGTGGAATGAAAGATTAATGGCTGGGATATGTGAATAAAGAGACCAAAGGATTAAGTGGAAGGTGGACCAAAGTATAGAATGGCTCCCTTTTCACCTCACACTGGCAGCAAACCCTAAACTGATAGAGCTATTAATGTTTTTATCCTCCTTCCTCACTTCTATCGCTAGAGCAAATAGGCTCAATCTCTCCTGTCTGTGCTAGAACAAACAAGCTGCCTAGCTCTCAGAGCCATCGGATCGCCAAAAGTAAACTCGGGCCGAAAAAAAACTCGGCCTATAAAGTAAACTAGGGATCCTAGTTTACTTCACAAGCCGAGTTTTTTTTGTGACGTCCGCACTTGGCTTGTGAAGTAAACTAGGGATCCTAGTTTACTTCACAGGCCAAGTTTTTTTTTGAGATGTCGTACTTCGCCTCCCCTAGTTTATAAAAGATCTAAGGCCCTAAAGTAAACTAGGGCCACCTCGCAGTAAAGTCGCGCTTGCCAAATTGCCTAGTTTACTCCAGTTCCCAAGTTTGGACTTCTAATTTTTTTGCTTAAGTCTTACCATTAGGCTATAATTTTTGCTAGCTAATGTATTCGGCCCATATTAATATATTCTTTTGTTATATGGGGTAGCCCTAGTTTACTTTGGGGCCCTAGTCTACTTTCGGGAATCCGACGGCCCGGATCTACCTCGCCCAAAATCGGCCCCCCAGCCGCCGTCAATCCTACTTGAACCCCTCTTAAATGCACCATGCCTTTTAGACACTAGGCTCGTCATAGCCCAAAGCTTAGGCTTCACCTTCGCGCTTGATTTAGCGTGTCTGCAATCGAAACCCTAGCCATGGCGGTCGAGACTGAAACCTTTGCCTTCCAGGCCGAGATCAACTAGCTTCTGAGTCTCATCATCAATACCTTTGCCTACTTGCTGTTGGATTTGGACCACACCAAGGTCTACAGTTCCGGGAGTAGATTTTCATACCTCTGAAGATGTGCTGCAGCGGCGGCGGGTAATCTTTCCGGGCAACCGGCAACCCACTGCTGCAGTTCGGGACAACCTGCACTCCGAATTCCGCCAACCCGGATTCCATATTTCTCCGCCACCCGGACTGCCTGGAATACCGCTTCAGGATGCAACCCGGACTGTTCACTCCGATAGCACTCCGCAAACCACCACCTAACCGCCACCCGGCACCCGGAGGCTCATTCTGCACATCCCGGACGCTAGAAACAGCCATGCAATTCGGACAGTCACCTGACTCCGCGCCCTCCCAGACTACTATTTCCGGTAGAAACCCCACGTTTAGATTCCGGACTACTCATTCGCACTTCCCCGGATTGCCGTTCTCTGCCTCCACCCACGGCGTGCTAACCCCAACGCTCCCAGACTAGTTAATCTAAAAAGTGGAAAAGTCCTCCGCTTTCTAACCAAAAGCCACGTGAAGCACTCGTCATCATTCAGGTAGCCAGACCGCCACCCAAACCGCGCAGCAAGCAAGCGAGAGGTGGCCTGGTGAAGAACACCATGGCACTCAACACGCCAAGCAGCAAACAGCAACAACCGGACTAAGGTTTGCAAGACAAAGAGAGGTGCATATCTGATGCTGCTATGGCCTTGCGAAATCTAAGCTACCGGAGTTTTGAGACTTGCTGGCAAAAAGGATAGCAGTGGCATCACCACGGAACTGTTCGCTTGCTACCCCGACACCTACCTAGCCCTGAGAGTACCCCGACACCTACCTAGCCCTGAAAGCACTCCGTACAGTGTGTCAATCCAGTGATCGAATTCTACAATATGCTACCCGCATCACCCAGCTGAGTCTGCAACCATAAGCCACTGGAATGTGGGTTCCATCCCGTAGTAGACTGGAGCAGTCCAGATTGGTTAACTAGAAGTCAAGGTAAGCAACCCGATTCCACCAGATCCGTATGCAAAGTATGCGTTGTAAAGTCAAGTAGCCCTCAGTAATGGGCCAGAAAGCATGTAAGCACTTCGACAGGTAGAAGCATCGGTCCAGTGAATGTGTGACTTGCAGGCAATGTGGCTAACATGGCCATCGAACCAATGATTGCTTGTACCTTGATTGCTTGTACCATGTATTTGGCCAATGCGGATTCCAGGGTCACATCTCTTCTGTGTGCCCACATGCATTGTTGGAACAGTTTGAGAATGTGCAGCACCAATGGCTCAAGCGGAAGCATGCCCGCCGCGAAGTTGACCGCCTTTTAAAAAGTAAAAAGGATCTCAAATGGTTTCTCAAAGATACCGCCTTAGCACCGGAATGGCACCCTCGAAGAGGAGACTCCTTGTTGCAGGATATGGCATGGATGGTAATTGCAACCAAAAACTTCTTGTCTAATGTCAAGCATGCAATTGCAACCCTTGAGGATGAGGACACTAGTTCGAACAGCAGTCCAGAGAGTGACTCTAAAGCTTCTGATGCTAATCCAGATGCTCATTTTATGGTTGCCCTCATAATGGAGCAGATATTTGACCATCCAAATAAGGAGCTTTTGGCTGCCTGGAATGTCCTTGAAGAGCAAGCAGCAGCCCATTGATTATATTCCCCATGTTAGTGATGGTACATGGCATAAGTTGAATGAGCAGCCCATCCCTCTTCACTCATGATGAGGATGATGCTATATCACTTCCCGAAAGAAGCCCATACCAATGATGAAGTAGATGTATGGCACATGTTCTCCCCAAGCGGGGCAATAGAGGTCATGAACACTTGGGCTAAAATGTTTCCAAATTCCAGCTTTGTACCTCCTACATACCGACATCCACATGATTTATCTGGATTGGGTTTTGGCCTAGCCTTGGAACCAGTATTGCCAAATGGACAAAGTCCCCATGTGACGAAGCAAGATTTTGCAGAGTCTCCATCCTATGCACAATTGATGGGGGAATTCCTAGATGATCCGGAAGAGGAGGCTCGCTATAGATACACATCATGTATGTGGGGAAGGGTTGCTTTGGGATCCTTTCAATTTGTTTAATGGTAAGATCCTTTCAATTTGGTTAATGATAACCCGAAGGCATTGGCAACCCACATAGAGATGCCCCAAGGGCATGCAGCATTGGTGGATGCCTATGATATGGTTCATGGTGATTTTGTTGACCTAGTGGTTCATCCAGAAAATGTGGTGCCCAGACACAACGAAGCGAAATCACCAAAGGTTAGCCACAAGAGCCAACCAAAATCTTAATATGCAATAAAAAATGCTCAAAATCCCGATGGATATGGTAGGGATCTTACCTATATCCTTGCCAAGCGGAAAGCTCTATGTGATATGCATTCCATAGAGTCATGGTCATCAGATACATGAAAGGGGGAGGAGGACGGAGATGTCCATGCCACTTCCTTGAATGTGCATTTCCTTGAACCCCCATATTCTCATATTCAGGCTATTGTGGATCAGGATGATCTAGTTTCAAGTGATGAGAAGGTTCTCATCAAAAGGTTTCTTACCAAAGCACAAGAGGTGTTTGATACACTATTGGTCCAAGAAGCATTCTCCTAGAATGCTTTGATCTCTAGATATGCTAATAAAGGGCTCAATAAGGAAGCACTGGATTGCTTCAAACAAGTGCAAAGTGCCATGATGGTGGAAGGAAGAGCAATGGACAAAGACAACCTACAAGGAGATTTCTCGGATGCTATAGTTGCCATGGAGCATCATGTTAGGGATGAATTGCTTGTATGTAGTCTTAAGCCTGTTGTGAGTGAGGAGCACCAAACTCTTTTTGAGATCAAAGATAATGCTGATCTACATGAGCAAAGGTGGCTGGAAAGCCCCATGACACCAAAGATGCAGCTCAAGCAGCATCATGGTTACTGGATCATGCTCAAATGAAGGAGCAAGATGCAGCTCAAGCAGCATCATGGTTACTGGATCATGCTCAAATGAAGGAGCAAGATACATACATGATGGATGCTCACATGAATGATCAGGATGGATGCTTTGAAGATGCTCGGATGGATGAGCAAGACGGGTTGCAGCATCATGAACCCATGGTGGATGAGGAAGAGGGTGAGGCAGTGGAGGAGCTGTGTGGCCGAGAGAGCCCGGGAATGCCCTCACATGACGACACCCCTCAAACAAATATGCAAGACAGCATGGAGGACGATCTCTAGGATGCTTTGATGCATCAGGAAGAGGGTAAGGCAGTGGAGGAGCTGTGTGGCCGAGAGAGCCTGGGAATGCCCTCACATGACGACACCCCTCAAACAAATATGCAAGACACCCCTCAAACAAATATGCAAGACAGCATGGAGGACGATCTCTAGGATGCTTTGATGCATCAGGAAGAGGGTAAGGCAGTGGAGGAGCTGTGTGGCCGAGAGAGCCTGGGAATGCCCTCACATGACGACACCCCTCAAACAAATATGCAAGACAGCATGGAGGACGATCTCTAGGATGCTTTGATGCATCAGGACAAGGGTGAGACAGTGGCTCTGCGAAAGCCCAGAAAAGCCCTCACATTTCAAGATCCCTTGGGGATGGATAAGCAGGTGAATACCCAGAATGCAGCTTATGCTCGGATGATGAACAGAGGAGATTTAGATTATCCAGATATTAGTCTTAGCCATGATAATGGGATGGTTATGTTGAAGGTTGAGAGAGCATGGAAGGATCATGGAGGCCGAAAGAGCCAGGTGATGCCCTTGGATGTCTCTAACCTTGCATCAAGTTTCCCACATGGTGTAGATAGTCCGAAAAATCCAATTTCCAATTTCGGTGAAGATGATGACATAGGGTAGTTTGACATGTTTCTTGCCATGATGACGGTGTGCCTATCCATGGTGATAGCCTTGCAAAGGTTGATGCAGCTTGGTCTGACACCCTGCGGCAAGAGGATGTGGATCATGTAGATAATGCTTGTATGCCAGATGTAATAGAGCAAGGACTGAGTATTTTTGTTGAGTCTACACAGCATCATGAAGATGTGGATCAAGTGCTTTATTGGCTGATTATGCACACACTCTTGTGCTATTTCATTGGCTGATTATGCACATCATGAAGATGTGGATCAAGTGCTTCATTGGCTGATTATGCACACACTCTTGTGCTATTTCACATATTTCTTTGTGCCATGTTCATTGAGCCGAGCTCGAGGTGTTGTGCCATTTGGTGTACATCAACATGTAGCAGATGCTGGAGCTTCATCGACATATCTTTTTGATGGGGGTAGGGTTATGCCGACCCCTTGTCTACTCTTTGCCAATGGAGTGTGGACATTCTTATGACCACATGGTTCTATGTTTTCATTTTTTATGATCATGGTTGGATGGTCTTGTATCTAATGGGTTCCCAGCCCTAGCATGTTGCATTGTACTTACACTAGATACATGTTGTGTTGTGCACGACACTAGCATGACCCTATGATTGTGGGTTCGACTCATCGGATTGGGAATCCAACCCAACGGGTGTGCCAAGTGTTAGCCCATGTGCGTGCACTGCATGGGAACCACCCTTAGCCGCCATAACTCTTCACCTACCCTTAGCTAACACCCTTCACCTACTTTTGGGTCAGCACCTACCTTATGATGGTGTGATTGTTGTAGTGTGGGTATTATTCGTAACTATGGATTTTTGGGAGAGTGTGGACACTTCTTTGGTTTTCTCTATCTTTCTTCTTTTGTTTTCTCTGTTAGGGCAAGAGGCCACTAACAGTAGTATAAGATACATCTGGCTCCTTTGGACACATTTTTGTTTTCAATCTTGTAGTTCATGAAATGTGAGGCTTCCAATCCTCTTCTTGGTTGCTATCCTCAGAACTAACCTTCTGGGATTTTCCTTTGGTTCATCCCTTGTGTATGGCTTTGTTTCATCTTCTTCGTCTAGATAGAGTCAATTGAGGTTGGTTCATCCCTTGTGTATGGCTTTGGTTCATCTTCTTCGTCTAGATAGAGTCAATTGAGGTTGAATTCATGGGATTATCATTAGCTAGGGCTTTAGCAATCTCATTTCAAGTCATCAAAACTTGACTTCTTTATGTGATCCTTCCAACTAGAACATAACTCCTTCAGTGGCTCTTAAGACTTTGACATATTACAAATAGTGCTCTTCATCATTGAGGCTTGATGGGTCCCTAGCAGGGATTTCATTAACGTCTTCACAATTTCGTGATCACGTTAACAAAACCTGTTGTTAACATAAAAATTCTTGTGATCACAATGTATATTCACGGGCATTTTTTATGACCTGCAAAAACCTTCTCTGCCAGTAATCCCGTCGGGGAAATAAGATTTCCCGGCGGGCCCGCCGGGAAAACCCATTTTCCCGGCGAACAAATAAAAAAAATAAAAAAAATAAAAAAAAATAAAAATGATCATGTTCACAGTCATTCTTACCATTTTTGGGCCTTCTGGACTCATTTATGATGTCAAAAGTTCAAAATTCTTGGCACAAAAAAAGTTTTGTATAATTTTCTGGCCTTAAGTTCAATTGACACACCAATTAAATCTAACTATATATACATCAATTGACTCAATTGTCCATGACATCATTGCACTCAATTGAGCCCAATTGGACTCAATTACACTTGATTTACACTCAATTGATATTAGTTGGGTGTCAATTGTGCCTAATTCGACGCAATTGAGCCCAATTTACACCAATTTGCATAAATTGGGTGTAAACTAAGTATCAATTGAGTCGAATTGGACTCAATTGATAATAATTGGATGTTAATTGATATTAATTAAGCCTAATTAACTTCAATTGGGTGTTAATTTATTACAATTGGGTGTCAATTGATATCAATTGGGTGTCAATTGATATCAATTGGGTGTCAATTTATTACAATTGGGTGTCAATTGATATCAATTGAGCTCAATTGGGCTCAATTGCACTCTCAATTGACACTCAATTGGGTGTTAATTGCATCCTATTGTGCTCAATTGAGCACAATAGGATGCAATTAACATTAATCGGGTGTCAATGGATCATAATTGATATCAATTGGGCTCAATTACACTCAATTGTGTGATCGATTGTGTGTCAATTGATGTCAATTGAGCCTAATATGATACAATTGAGCTCAATTCACACCCAATTGGATGTAAATTGAGTGTCAATTGAGCCGAATCAGACTCAATTGATAGCAATCAGGTGTTAATTGATATCAATTAATATTCAATTAACATAATTAAAGTCAATTAAGTCTAATTGACTTCAATTGGATAATTTGGGTGTCAATTGAGCTCAATTGGACGTAAATGACATCAATTGGGTATCAATTAACATCAATTGAACCTTATTGACATCAATTGGGTGCCAATTAACATCAATTGGACTCAATTGACATCAGTTGGGTTTCAATTGAGCCAAATTGGATGTAAATGACATCAATTGGGTGTCAATTGATTACAACTGAGCTGAATTGGGCTCAATTGCACTCAATTGATATTAATTGGGTGTCAATTAAACCTAATTCCATGCAATTGAGCTCAATTGACATCAATTTACATCAATTGCTCTCAATTGATATTAATTGGGTGTCAATTGATGTCAATTGAGCCTAATTCGATGCAATTGAGCTCAATTCACATCAGTTCACATCAATTGGGTGTCAATTGAGTAAAATTGAGTCTGATTGGGTGTCAATTGACATCAGTTCATATCAATTGATGTCAATTGAGTAAAATTGAGTCTAATTGGGTGTCAATTGAGTCAAATTGAGTCAAATTGGGTGTCAATTGATATCAATTGAGCCAAATTGAGTCTAATTGAGTCTAATTAAACTTAATTAAGCCAAATTGAGTCTAATTGGGTGTCAATTGATGTCAATTGAGCCAAATTGAGTCTAATTGGGTGTCAATGGAGCCTAATTGACATCAATTGGGTGTCAATTGATGTCAATTGAGCCCAATTGAAGCTAATTGTGTATCAATTGACACACAATTGATGTCAATTGGGCTCAATTGACATCAATTGGATTCAATTGACACACAATTGATGTCACATGGGCTCAATTGACATCAATTAACACCTAATTGATGTCAATTAATATCAATTGGGTGTCAATTGATTATAATTGATGCTAAATTGAATGAATTGAGTCCAATTGACATCAATTAAGTCTAATTGGGTATTAATTGATCAATTGGGCTCAATTGATATCAATTGACACCCAATTGGACTCAATTGGGTGTTAACTGATGTTAATTGAGCCCAATTGAGATCAATTGGGTGTTAATTGAGATCAATTAGGTGTTAATTGAGCTCAATTGGACACAATTAACAATAATTGGGTATGAATTGAACTCAATTGACATCAATTAGGTGTCAATTGAGCCTAATTGTATCCAATTGAACTCAATTGACATCAATTGGGCAAATTGCATCCAATTTAATTCAATTGACATCAATTAAGCCTAATTGCATCCAATTTAACCCAATTGGACTCAATTGAATCCAATTGGACTCAATTGAGATCAGTTAGGTATCAATTGAGCCTAATTGTATCTATTTGGACTTAATTGACATCAATTGGGTGTCAATTAAACCCAATTGGAGTCAATTGATATCAATTGGGTGTTTATTGATGTTAATTGAGTCTATTTGACATCAATTGGGTGTTTATTGATGTCAATCGAGTCCAATTAGATGCAATTGGACTCAATTGGGTGTGAATTAGACTCAATTAATATCAATTGGGCTCAATTGATATCAATTAGGTGTGAATTGATGTCAATTGAGCCCAATTCGATGCAATTGATATCACTTGGGTGTCAATTAGACTCAATTGGCACCCAATTGATGTTAATTGAGTCCAAGTGGATGTCAATTGATATCAATTGAGCCCAATTGATCAATTGACACCCAATTAGACTTAATTGATATCAATTTGACTCAATTAGGTGTTAATTGATATCAATTAGACTCAATTGGGTGCTAATTGATGTTAATTGAGCTCAATTAGACTCAATTAACATCAATTAGATGCTAATTGAGTGTAATTGATGTCCATTAAGCCCAATTTAGCTTAATTGACATCAATTGGATATCCAATTGACTACATCAATTGGATATCAATTGACTACAATTGATGTCAATTGAGCTCAATTGACATCAATTGGGTGTTAATTAATGTCAATCGAGTCCAATTAATATCAATTAGGTATCAATTAAGTCAAATTGATATCAATTGGGTGTTAATTGAGCCCAATTCACATCAATTGGGTGTAAATTGAACCTAATTGGACTCAATTAACATCAATTAGGTGTGAATTGATGTCAATTGACCCCACTTGGATGCAATTGATATCAATTTGGTGTCAATTGGACTCAATTGGCACCCAATTGATGTCAATTGAGTCCACTGGGATGTCAATTGATATCAATTGATGTCTGAGCCCAATTGATCAATTGACACCCAATTAGATTTAATTGATATCAATTTGACTCAATTGGGTATTAATTGATGTGAATTGAACTCAATTGGATGTTAATTGATGTTAATTGAGTCTCAATTGACATCAATTGGGTACCAATTGAGTGCAATTGACGTCAATTAAGCCTAATTTGTCTCAATTAACATCAATTGGGTGTCAATTAACTACGATTGATGTCAATTGAGCTGAATTGACATCAATTGGGTGTTAATTGATGTTAATTGAGTTTAATTGACATCAATTGGGTGTTAATTGATGTCACTTGAGTCCAATTAGATGTAATTAGACTCAATTGGGTTTGAATTAGACTCAATTGATATCAATTGGGTTGAGTTAATTGGGTGTCAATTGAGCCCAATTGACATATTGGGTGTGAATTGAATGTGATTGGACTCAATTGACATTAATTAGGTGTGAATTGATGTCAATTGAGCCCAATTGGATGCAATGGATATCAATTGGGTGTCACTTGGACTCAATTGGCACCCAATTGATGTCAAGTCCAATTGGATGTCAATTGGTATCAATTGAGCCCAATTGATCAATTGACACCCAATTAGACTTAATTGATATCAATTTGACTCAATTAGGTATTAATTGATGTCAATTAGACTTAATTAGATGTTAATTAATATTAATTGAGTCTAATCAGACTCAATTGATATCAATTGGGTGCCAATTGAGTGCAATTAATATCAATTAAGCTCAATTCGGCTCAATTGGCATCAATTGGGTGTTGACTACGATTGATGTCAATTGAGCTCAATTGACATCAATTGGGTGTTAATTGATGTCAATTGAGTCCAATTAACATCAATTGGATGCCAATTGAGCCCAATTGACATCAATTGGGTGTGAATTGAACCGGATTGGACTCAATTGACATCAATTAGGTGTGAAATCATGTCAATTAAGCCCAATTGGATGCAATTGATATCAATTGGGTGTCACTTGGACTCAATTGGTATCCAATTGATGTCAATTGAGTCCAATTGGATGTCAATTGATATCAGTTGAGTCGAATTGATTAACTGACACCCAATTATACTTAATTGATATCAATTTGACTCAATTGGGTATTATTTGATGTCAATTGGACTTAATTGGGTGTTAATTGATGTTAATTGAGGACTCAATCGACATCAATTGGGTACCAATTGAGTGCAATTGGTGTCAATTCGGCTCAATTGGCATCAATTGGATATCAATTGACTAGGATTGATGTCAATTGAGCTCAGTTGACATCAATTGGGTGTTAATCGATGTCAATTGAGTCCAATTAAGCCCAGTTGTGTCCAATTGTGGGTGTCAATTGATTGAATCCAATTAAGTCCAATTAAGCCCAATTGAGTCCAATGGGGTGTCAATTGATGTCAATTGAGCCCAATCGATCAATTGACACCCAATTAGACTTAATTGATACCAATTGGACTCAATTGGATATTAATTGATGTCAATTAGACTCAATTGGAAGTATAATAAGATCTAATTGATGGTAATCGAGCTTAAGGTGATAAATTTAGAGATAACTTTTTTTGTACAAAGAATTTTGAACTTTTGACATCATAAATGAGTCCAGAAGGCCTAAAAATGGTAGGAATGACTGTGAACATGAAAATATTTTGACCGTTTTTTTAACTTTTTTTCTCGCCGGGAAGACAAAAAGCCCGGCGGGCTTCGACAGGTTACCAGGTCACTGGTAACCTGCTATTTTGAGAACATGAAAACATGTGAACATGTGAATAACATGTTCACAAGTGTTATTAACAAAAAAAATCTTGTGATCACGTGAATATAAAATCATTGGTCCCTAGTTCTAATCTAGATCAATTTTAGGAACTTTTTAGGTGAGATTCTCCTTGTTCAAGGAATTCTTTGGAGGGTTGCTAGGGGTTTTGCTGGCACTTCCTAATCCTTCTAATTATTATCTACCCATCTTGGGGTGTAACTAGGCTTAAAGCCTACACTAAAACCTTTGAGCGAGATGACTATGTCCTTTGAGGACATAACGTCTTCCTTCAGCCTACACTAAAACCTTTGAGGAGCGAGATGACTATGTCCTTTGAGGACATAACGTCTTCCTTTAGCCTACACTAAAACCTTTGAGTGAGATGACTATGTCCTTGGAGGACATAACTTCTTCCTTAATATCTCTTGTTACTCCATGGTTTTTAGGTGATGCAACCCCTTTGGATTCTAGGACTTAAGGAAGATATGGTTCAGATTGGAATGATGTCACAGAACTGGGTTCCTATGGTTCTTGTAAAAGTGGCCATTGTAGCCAATAGATGTTGTATCTAGTTTTCCTCCTCATCAGGATCAGGCACACATGTTTATAATTTTTGAATTTGTAGTCATGTCATACCCTAATTCATCATAGGCATCCTAGTCATATCTCTATTATAATGGTTCTTTTTAGGTTTACCACAATGGTACTATTTTCTTATCAAAGCTAGATGTCATCTCTTCCCCAATTCTGGATTAACATCATTTGACACATGAATGGGTGTTCTAGAATTATTTGATGCATGAATGGTTATCTAAGAATCGCATGAATTGGCATCCTCAAGAATCACATCATAATTTGTAGGGTTTCCAAATTCAACAACATCAGATTTCCCCATCGCGGGGCTAACTTGAGGATTACATCATAATTATGCCTCTTCCAAAGCCGACAACAACAAATGTATGTTTATAGGTTAGGCTACATGACATTATTTCTAATTCTTTTAGAATTCTTATGGGTCTTCCTAAGTTGCCATTGGCTAGCTTGAGAAAAATATTTGAATGTTTAGGGGGCTTGCTCTGTCATTTTTGCCACATGTCTTTGGTGGATATTATCATGTTGCTCCCCCTTGTCTAGGATCCTTTGAAGGTTTGGACCCCATCCAATTTGATTGGAATGGTAGCATTTATGTCATCACCTTCAAAGAAATACTTACCTAGTACACTAACTAGAATGTCTTTGTATAATTTTCATGGGTTTTCCTTGTTTTTTTGGTTGATATCATCTAAGTCCCCAAACAATTTTGGCTGATTTTTCATCCATTTATGGACTTCATTCTAGACTTCTAGTTTCCTTGTTAAGTATTCAACCATTGTGATAGTCATAGGGGCAAAGATGATTTCTCTTAAGGCTCCCATTTCTTCTTTAAGCTCTGGCCACATTGGCTATGGTCACAAACTCGTCATCTAAGCCAACATATGAAGCCATGGTCTACAATGATTTTCTTTTTGTGACACCCACACCCATTCAGATACATTCCCTTCTATGTTTATTCCTAGCGATTAAGTGAACACAAATCTTTGCATACCAAGTTTTTGGCTTCTTACCCAACAGCAAAGGATCAAAGAGAGGAACAAAGTAACTAGTATAGATTGTTAGAAAATAGATGAGGTTACAATACTAATGATGTTAATCACTTAGATTAAGTAAAAGCTTAAGCATAAACAACCTTGTACTTGAGAATACACAATGATAATGACCTAGAGTGAAATAGATGCACTAAGCATGTAAATGATTAAGCAATAAACATCATAAATGGAAATGATAAATGATAAACAACATGATTACCTCAATGCAATAGAGAAAATATTTTTTCGCACAAAGGAACCACCGAGTATGTTACCAACAAGTGGTGTGTAGCACAAAGCTATATCATAGTATCTCTCTTACTCAACAAATGAGTGTATAGAACACACTTATATAGGTCTCCAAGAGGGAGGTGCATAGAATCCATAAATCACCTCCATTTGCCCCAAATTATCTCACCTAACCTAGATTAGGGGAAGTACCCACACCATGCCTACCTGGGATAACCATTGTTGAGATCGATGACGCTCCAGGACTCCAAAATTTATCCACCAGCTCAGCATGGATACGCGGATCATGTGAGAGTGATGAATAAGTAGGACACATAGCACACCGCTACCCCACTACACATAAGATGCAGTGTGTGTGGGCTAGTGTTGCCATATACTAGGCACACTTAGCCATTTTTAGTTGTAAGAAAGTAAAAGAGAGCAGAGCACACTAAATATAATCATAGCAGAGCTCAAGAAGCACTCTTTCTCTTCATTACTGTGTCAGTGTGTATGTGTACATGGTACCTATCACAAATCTTGACATGATATCAGAGCTCATTAGCAACTAAGTGGGTGTGTGAGTTCTCACAAAATTAGATTTTCTTCATGCTTAGTGAGCAACTTCTAGGGATACAGCACATGGATCTTCCTGGCATGAAGGAGGAGCAAGAAGGAATCCCTTTGTGGAAGAACAACCTCATATTCGTGGAAGGTGCTATCTTCAGTCGAATCAGGTGCTTGTGGATCAGACCTACCTTGCTGCAAGGCTTGAGAGCCTCAAAAGAAGATTTTTTTAATCCTACATTAAAAAATCTACAGTACAGGAGGCAACGCTATTCTTCTTGTAAGTGACTAGTTTTTTACTTGTTGCATCTTAGTTACTTGCCCATTTTACTAGTTTTTTACTTGTTGCATCTCAGTTACTTGCCCATTTTCAGAACTGATAGCATATTTGAGGCCCTGGCAAAATCTACTTCATGCCACAAATCCATCATAAGAGAGTCTCTACACATGTTACCTCACACGAGTCGACATGTATGGCATAATACTCTACAATGTGCCTTCTTGTCTTGTATCCACCCCCATTCCCTACTCAAAATCATCAATACCAAACGTTACATTTGGGCTGAAAAACTCATCTACACGGGGGTGAACATTAGTGCTACCAATTCCATGCGACTAAGGGATTTTTGAAGCCAATACCGTGCCACTAAAATCACTGATTTGGGGCTCATTTACAGCAGTAACATCAGCCATACTCCTTGCATTTCTAACCATGCTTTGTTGCCTCACAATACTCCGAAGTCTGTCCGACCAATGCTTTGCACTTTCAAAGCTAGTGTTACGCGACTTCCGTTTAGTGGATGACGCACTGACATGTGGCTATCCACCATAAGCTTGATTTCAGCTAACACTTCACATTAGGAATTTTTTGGACCCAAAGAGGGCCTCTTGGATTAACTTTTGATTAGGAATGGACCAAGAAGAGGGCTCGGTGCACATTTTTGACTTCTTTGACCCTAGGGGGCCTAGGCTTTGGTTTACCTAATTACTACTCTTGTCCCCCTACCTCATGGGCCCAAACTTAGAGGTCCCCTCACCTAGAATCGAGCATATGAAAAACCCTAAAAATTGAAAATTTTTATTTTTTTGCAGAAGTGTGTTTTCCCTCTCAAACTTCCCCCCAACATACTCTAGGTTTGAAAAGCTCATTTTGAACCTCTTTCTTCCTCTTCTAAGCTCTCCATTGCTGGTGCAGAAACTCCATACCTCTCAAGCTCTCCCTCCTTGTCAAGCTCCCTCAGTCTCAAGCTCCCTCTCCCTCTTTCTTCCTTTTCTAAGCTCTCCATTGCTGTAGAAACTCCATCCCTCTCAAGCTCTCCCTCCTTCTCAAGCTCCCTCCCTCTCAATCTCCCTCTCTCTCTCTCTCTCTCTCAAGCTCCCTCCCTCTCCATTGCTGTAGAAACTCTATCCCTCTTTAGTCTACCCTAGGTTCAGGAAGCCTATTCTCAAACTCTAACCCTCTTTTAAGCTTTCCATTGCTGCACTGAATACCCTGAACTTTCTCTCCTCTCCACTCTTCTGTTGTAAAACAAGCTTTTCTTTTCCCTTCTTCTCTTTTCTTACCACCATGGCCTCTTCCAGTAATGTGAGAAGACCTAGGGAGAAGGTGGAAGAGCTTGTGGTGCATAACACAAGAGATGAGAATGGAGTTTGGGCTCCAATAAGATTCAGGGTTGGGGCTTGGGTCTACATACAGCCAAGCTCTAAGGGACCACATCGAGTGCATCAAACTGGGGAATATGCTACATCATTGGAAGGGGCGGCTACAAGGCTTCAAGCATACTAAGAAGGAAGGATTGGTTGCCATAGTGCAACATGTGTATACCCTTGGAGACCTATACATTCAAGGCCAACGACCAAGGTTTCCTTCAAATTGTCAGTGTAACATAAACACAGCTTTAACAACATGCTAATATTGGATTTTTTGTTTCTAATTTTCTTATGATTCTCCATTTTCTTATGTCTCTCTGCAGATATTTTTCCCTCTAATTATGTTGAGGACCAACCACTACACTGAGCCTCACTGGAGTTTTCTATGCTATGCATGCATCCATTGGAGAGGCAATGTTTGTATCTCAAAGCCCAAGTGATCTTGTACAGAACAATATCTTTTTCTTTCCTCACTCATATTTTGTAGATAAAAAACCAGGTTTATTTGGCAAGAGATCCCCAACCCCCCTCTTAACAATCCTCCCGAATGGGCCAAACTTGATGCTTGGACCATCTTATGCTTAAAGTTTAAGATGGTAAGTGATATCAAGACATCACTCAAGTTTTCAAAGGCATCTAGGTCAGTAGGGATAAATTGGTTTTGTCCTTTACATGTTTTTGTGCACATGTTCAATTCCATGCCAATGCACCAAACAAAAATAATGTATATTTGTAAGAAGGTACGGTTTGACCTCATTCAAGGATTACTAGGAGAGGGTTGGGAGGTTAATGAGGGGTCACATCAAGGTGATGTGTACAAGTGCAAAGTAGTAGATTCTACAGTGTCTTTCAAGTTCTTAAAGGCACGCTCTATTTTGTACATGCGTCTGCACTACCAAAGATGGATGCAAAAGCACGGGACATGGATCCCACTTCAAGCCTCCGAAGAAGAAATTATGCCTATTGAGGTAGCTGTGATGATGTAAAATGGATGGATTGAGCGAGTGGCACAGCAAGCAAGCATTCGAGCCTAGCAGACCTGCGTCAAGACTTTAGCATCATGGGCTTTGACAATGTGGAAGAGTCAAGTTTCAAGTTGATGAGAAGAAAGGTATATCTGATTCCACTACATGTCTAGAGTTAACCCTTACACTTTCTGGTTATTGTGCCACTTTCTATATTTTTACAGATTGGGAAGCATAAGGAGGGGACAACCATGGTCTCAGAATCATGGCAAATAGGGGACCTTGAATTTTCAATAGCAAGGTGCATAGCCCTACCAACACATAGTAGGCATGTGGAAGAGCTTGAAGATAAACTGAGTACATGGGAAAATAGCCTCTGTTCTGATGCATGTGAGGGGCAAGAGTTTCAGGATCGAGGTGAAGGCAATGACAAGCTTTTAAGTCAACAAGGAGATGGAGATCAACATGAAGTAAATGTCACAAGAGGGGCAAAAAATGAAGACATTATAACAATTTTAGATTAGATGACATGCTTGTAATTTTGTAGCAGGCTCTTTTTTAACCAATCTTTATTTAATTGAAATCTTAATATTTTTGCAAACTGTAATTTTTTTGTCTAGCGGTCTAGTGTGAAAAGGCCAAACTTTAAATTTTAACTATAAATAGCCAAAGGTGCCTTCTTTCTCATTTTCACGCGATAGAAACCAAGCACGAGCTCACACTATCTCTTTGCATTCACATGGCTACCCACTTTGTGAGTTCCTCTCCACCACCCCATGGGTGGCCAAGAGCAAGCTCTTTGTCATGTTCTCTCGTGAAATCAACTTTGAAAAGTCGCTCGCCCTTGCGTCCCAACATTATGAGATGCAGATTGCATACATGGAGCAATACTTGGCTCCCCACTCCATCTCCTTTTCCCATTTCCCCAATGATCGATGGGTGCCTATTGAGCTGCTTAAGTACATTCAACAATATGCCCGCCCCTACATCCAGCGCCTTGAACGCTTCATCGACATCTGCATCCCTGCAGGAGCTTACTGTACCTTCAATAAGCAGGAGGTGAAGAGGTTGGGGAAGGGCAATTTAGGAACTAGGTTCCTCTCGTGGCTCGCCACTTTTGCGTTCTTGGCGGCGAGATGAGGATTCGGATGAGGAGGTAGAGATGCCTGCATTGCAGTTGACAGGGTATTTGAGGGATGACAAGGAAGGGAAGGCATCTTGCATCAGAGCACTTTCCAGAGGGTGCACAATCTACAGCTGAACAGCCCACTGTAGTAGAAGATGCGGGGCCATCTTCCCCACACCAGGAGAGCAAGGTGCTTCCAAAGCTTGAGATCAATCTCTTGAGCACCATTGTGGTGGAAGGTGAAGAATACTTATTTCTTCATGACCTTGAAAAAAGACAGCTGGCTTGAGAATGGATGAATGCCTGGGAATTATATGCACGCGATGTGAGGTGGACCTTGATATGTCCAACCTCGGTCCTCACCTAGATAGTGCTATATTACCCCTTGGAGAATCTATCGCGCAGAGACAGTTGCTTTGGTCAAGGAAACTGTGGTTGAGACCGCGGAGCAAGCCCTAGTTCCAGAGGAGGAATTCACAACCTTACAAGACAAGCTAGAGGGCTGAAAAGGATACCCTTGCTGCTGGAGCAATGGAGGAGACCAAAGCACCAAAAAAGGATGAGGCTAAGTCCTCAATTGACCTCTCCGCTCCCACCAGCACTTTGGCAAAAGAAGACATTGAGCAAGAGGTAATAATCGACCTTTTACAACCTAGAAACCTTCGTAATTATGTATAGAAAAATATTTTGATTTTTCCTTTGATTGTAGAGGGTGGTTAAAATTGACGCATTTGCTCTGGGAGAGGCGGCGGCAGAGACCAGGCCAAGGTCCATGGACATGATGCTGCGTTGGTGCATTATCTTGGTCGACTTGCTGTGGATGGCATCGCCATTATCCATAGGGACTACACCCCTCAATCTACCTTCACTCTCTTCTTTTTGAAAGCCCTCTCTAAGGTGCTCTTTGTAGCCTCTATGGCACAGAGCACCAAATGTATAGTTCTAATTAAAAAATCCCTTGCCATTGATGTTTTTGGTTCTGGATTTATGGGTAAGCTTCTTGCTCATATAGGTATAGCCAAAAGCATAGGCATAGAGGATCCTCAAGAAATAGCCCAATCACTCCTTGAGCACACTCTGCCCAATAAACAAGAGAAGGAAGCTCAATATTGTAAGCAAGCTTTTGTAAAGATGATGTATCATTTCTTATTATGAATACAATACAATTTTTGCAAACTTATTTTCATCAGGTATATCATTGTTTTTTTTTGTTTGTACCATCAATGTTTTTGTGAATGCATCAACAATGACCCTGGGAGCCTGGGGGAGTAGTGCCAGAACAGCTTCCCTAGTCCTTCAGGAGCAATTCTGATACATTGGATGATAAATAATGTATTTTCACATATAATTAAAGGTATTTTTATCTTGTAAATTACTGTTTCTCATAATCAATGTACTCAACTTGATTATAAATGCATCAAAAATGATTCTGAGTGGATGGGGGAGCAGTGCCAAAATAGTGCAAATTTTGAGCCTACACCGCTGCTATAGAGCCCAAATTCGCACTGTTCTGGCATAGCTTCCCTAGCCCTCCAGGAGCAATTGTGATGCATTGGATGACAAATAATGTATTTTTATACATGATTAAAGGTATTTTTATTTTGTAAATTACTGTTTTTATAATTAATGTACTCAACTTCATTATAAATGCATCAGAAATGATCCTGAGTGGATGGGGAAGCAGTGCCAGAACAGTGTGAACTTTGAGCTTGCACCGCTGCTGCATAGCCTAAATTCACACTGTTCTGGCATAGCTTCCTCAGTCCTTCAGGAGCAATTCTGATGCATTGGATGACAAACAATGTAATTTTACACATGATTAAAGCTGGTTTTATCTTATAAACTATTGTTTCTCACAATTAATGTACTCAACTTCATAATAAATGCATCAGAAATGATCCTGAGTGGCTGGGGGAGCACTGCCAGAACAGTGCAAATTTTGAGCCTACACTGCCGATGCAGAGCCTAAATTTGTACTGTTTTGGCACAGCTTCCTCAGTCCTCCAGGAGCAATTTTGATGCATTGGATGATAAACACTATATTTTTACACATGATTAAAGGTGTTTTTATGTTATAAACTAATATTTCTCACAATTAGTGTACTCAACTTCATTATAAATGCATCAGAAATGATCCTCAGTGGGGCTGGGGGAGCAGTACCAGAACAGTGTGAATTTTCAGCCTGCACCGCCGCTGCAGAGCCTAAATTCACACTGTTCTGGCATAGCTTCCCCAGTCCTCTAGGAGCAGTTCTGATGCATTAGATGATAAATACTATATTTTTATCTTATAAACTGCTATTTCTCACAATTAGTGTGCTCAACTTTATTATAAATACATCAGAAATAATCCTGAGTCACTGGGGGAGCAGTGCCAGAACAGTGCAAATTTTGAGCCTACACCGTTGTTGTAGAGCCTAAATTTGCATTGTTCTCGCATAGCTTCCCCAGTCCTCCAGGAGCAATTCTGATGCATTGGATGATAAATACTATATTTTTACACGTGATTTAAGATGTTTTTATCTTCTAAACTACTATTTCTCACAATTAGTGTGCTCAACTTGCATCAGAAATGATCCTGAGTGGCTAGGGGAGCAGTGCCAGAACAGTGCGAATTTTGAGCCTGCACCGCCGTTGCAAAGCCTAAATTCGCACTGCTCTGGCATAGCTTCCCCAGTCCTCTAGGAGCAATTCTGATGCATTAGATGATAAATACTATATTTTTACACATGATTTAAGATGTTTTTATCTTATAAACTGCTATTTCTCATAATTAGTGTGCAACTTTATTATAAATGCATCAGAAATGATCCTGAGTGGCTGGGGGAGCAGTGCCAGAACAGTACGAATTTTGAGCTTGCACCGCTATTGCAGAGCCTAAATTCGCACCGTTCCGGCATAGCTTTCCCAGTCCTCCAGGAGCAATTCTGATGCATTAGATGATAAATACTATATTTTTACACATGATTTAAGATGTTTTTATCTTATAAACTGCTATTTCTCAATTAGTGTGCTCAATTTCATTATAAATGCATCAGAAATGATCCTGAGTCGGCTGGGGTAGCAGTGCCAGAACAATGTGAATTTTGAGCCTGCAGCACCGTTGTTTGCAGAGCCTAAATTCGCACTGTTCTGGCATAGCTTCCCCAGTCCTCCAGGAGCAATGATGCCCTTGGTGCATCCTTCTCCTTGGAGCTCTCTGTGTTGTGTTAGTGCGTTGGCGAGGTTGTTGGGACTTCCTTGGCTTGAAGAGCTTGACCTTTTTATGCTTGCGTGCACTTACAGGAACCTCCTCTTCGTCTCTCTCATAGTTTGAATCCTCCTCCTCCTGTTGCTATGGTACCTGTGTATCAAGTTCCTCCCGAGTAGGTAGGGGATTGTGTCTTGGTAGTAGGGTCTTGCCACCTATGGTGCTGCGCAATGTAGGAATGTTTTCACCAACCCAGTCGAACTGCTCATCATTGGCCTCTCTGTCTTGATCTCTGGGGTGGCTGCATTGTGGGGTCTTCTTCACACGCTTTCTCCCACTAGAAGGGCCTGCATGTGTGTGCACTGGTGTTACTGTGGGAGGAGGGTTGGACTCTGGTGATCCCATTGAGAGTGTCCTAGAATCCAAGGGGTCACTCTCTTAAATTGAGTCTCATTTTACGGATCCATCAGTCCAGCCTAACCCCATCCAGTCCCATGGGTTAGCCAACCACTGTAGTGATGGGATCCAATTTGGAATTTGGTTAGGTTTTGTCTCTAGGGTACCAGGGAAAAGAGTTCCGAGGGCCCCTAGAGTAGCCGGATTTTCAAGCAAATTTAACTCCAGTCACACCACTTAAACACCCAATATGAAATTGCCTTTTTTCTAGATTCAATGTATTTAATTCAGTCATTTAATGAAATCATAGTGTTAGTGATCATAAACTTCCAAGTATCCGGTTGAATCTTAATTTCCAATCATTCCTTCATCGGAGTATCTATGGCATCATTGGCAACCAGAACGCTCACCACTTGTTCACTCAGGGGGCCTTTTCGATAGTTCCTAGCTCATAGTACCCGGCAGATAATCACTTATAAAAATCAAGATGGAATCCTCGTTGAAGATCAGCAAGATCAATCAACAAATCCATATAAGAGAGCTATGGACTCATACATCCACTTCCACATCTACATTCATACATACATATCCATATCCACATCCATACATCCACTTTCACATTCATACATCCACATCCACATCCATACATCCATTTCCACATTTACATTCATACATCCATTTCCACATCCACATTCATACATCCACATTCACATTCGTACTTCCACATCCATACATCCCCTTCCACATCCGCATTCATACATACATATCCATATCCACATCCATACATCCACTTTCACATTCATACATCCACTTCATATCTACATTCATATATCCACTTCATATCTACATTCATATATCCACTTCATATCTACATTCATATATCCACATCCACATTTACATCTATCTGATTCGTATCACATCTTATCACATCTATTTATAGAATGTAGGAGAATTCTAATTTTTTGATATAAAGATTCTTTACACATCTAATTAGGCATAAAAACAACTTTAGTAGGAATAACACTTTTATAAAAATCCTTTTATGCATCTATTTAGGCATAAGTTTAATTTTAAGGAAAATAACACTTTCGAATTAAAAATAAACCTTTTATGCATTTTACTATGCATAAATTCCATTTTAATGAGAAGACACTTTCAAAATAAAAATAAATCTTTTATGCATCTTTCTATGCATAAAATCAATATTGATAAGAATAACACTTTTGAATAAAAAATAAAATTCTTTATGCATCTTTCTATGCATAAAATCAAAATTGATGAAAATAACTCTTTTGAATTAAAAATAAAATTCTTTATGCATAAAATCAAAATTGATGAAAATAACTCTTGAATTAAAAATAAATTCCTTATGCATCTATTTATGCATAAAATCAAAATTGATGAGAATAACAATTTTGGATTAAAATAAATTCTTTATGCATCTTTCCATGCATAAATCCAATTTAGTAGGAATTACACTTTTAGAATAAAAGAATTTCTCTTATGCGTCTAATTTATGCATAAAATCCATTTCTGATGAAAATCACACTTTTAATATAGAAAAATATCTTTTATGCATACAAATCATTTATGATGAAAATCACTCTTTTAATATAAAAGAATTTCTTTTATGCATCTATTTATGCATAAAAATCATTTATGATAAAAATCACACTTTTAATATTAAAAAAATATCTTTTATGCATACAATCATTTATGATGAAAATCACTCTTTTAATATAAAAGCATTACTTTTATGCATCTAATTTATGCACAAAATTATTTATGATAAAAATCACACTTTTAATATAAAAAAATATCTTTTAGGCATATGTTTATGCATACAAATCATTTATGATGAAAATCATTCTTTTAATATAAAAGAATTTCTTTTATGCATCTATTTATGCATAAAAATCATTTATGATAAAAATAAAACTTTTAATATAAAAATATATCTTTTATGCATATGTTTATGCATACAAATCATTTATGATGAAAATCACTCTTTTAATATAAAAGAATTTCTTTTATGCATCTATTTATACATAAAAATCATTTATGATAAAAATCACACTTTTAATATAAAAAATATATCTTTTATGCATATGTTTATGCAAACGTTTATGCATACAAATCATTTATGATAAAAATCACTCTTTTAATATAAAAGCATTACTTTTATGCATCTAATTAATGCATAAAATCATTTATGATGAAAATCACACTTTTAATATAAAAAATATCTTTTATGCATATGATTATGCATACAAATCAATTATGATAAAAATCACTCTTTTATAATCAAAATTATAATTTCACTATGCTTCCTTCTATGCATAGAATTTAATTCTAAAGAAAGTAACACTTTTTTAATAAAATATTTTTAGGATGCATTTTCTTATACCTAGGATGAAAATTACCACTTTAAGAATACATATACGATGGGAATTACTCTTTTTGAATAAAAAAAAGTAAAACCTATTTTACACAATTTTAAAAAAATTTGCCATAACCTCCTTTGTATGGCTGACCATTTTTTAATTTTTAATTCTCTAAAATTAATTAGAATGTCACTAAGAGTATTTAAATCATTCTAATGTAGACATTTTCTACTTATCAAAGAGAAACATTATGAAAAACTTGATTTTATCCATTAATCATTTATCTAGGATAAAGAATGGTTGGATTTACTAAAGAAGAGAGGGGAATGCCTTTTTCAATGAGGCATAACATCATAATCATTTTAGAGAAGATAAAAATCATAAAAACCATTAAAATTAAGCATAAATTTATGTAGTTTCTTACTACCATTGATCAATTAACTTCAATAGCATTAAAAAGCCATTCCGATTAAGCTTCTCAAGCTTGAGAGGGGTTGAGAAGAGAGAAACATTGAGAAATTATGAAAAAAGATCAAAATTCACACTTTACCTTACAAATTCCTTGATTCTTTGATCACGGTAGAGGCCCCCAACCAATCAATTGGTTTGGTGTGTTGATGGAGCCACCAATGGAGATTGAAGAAGGAGGGAAGCTATAATTTCTTCAATTTGGAGAGAATTTTAGAGAATAGTAAAAATTATCATTATTTCAGCATAATTCAGGCATAGTATAATTCTCCTATTTTTTACAAAGAGCTCAAGTTCTATTTATAGGAGAGGGAGGCTCTAACCAAGAACAACTGATTTCTAGAATTTTCCAGATTCAGTTTGGTTGAATTTGGACTAGATTTGGACCTAGTTTGGTTCCTTTTTTATTCGGTTTTGATTCGGTTTGATCCAAGAGAGAGGAGAGATAAAAATATCACATTATTTTTTAGTTTAAACTCATTCAAGCATGTGAAGTAGGTGCCTCCTTGAAGGGACTCCCCTTCATTACACATGTGTCAAAATGGAATCATTATACCCAAAATATCTCATTTTTTAGTAATACTCATAGTTTTTTACTAATAACCCTTGTCAGTTTTTGCCATTGCATTTGTGTGAGCGATAATGACAACATAGAAGTATAATCACAAAGGAAGTGAAAGATTTAGTCATTGCATATTGGACAAATAATACACGTGTGTCACCGAACAAAAAGGATGTATGTTGAAAGCGTGTTGGAGGAAAGTTGTATGAGAAGCATCCGGTGCATCTGCTTGAACAACCTCAGGTTTGTCTTCCTTGTTATGCCATACTTTTTAAATGTCGCTAATTACCTCTTGGTTGTACATTGGTCCGGCAGTGTAGGGATGAAGTTAGGCACTAGCTTCTAGGCACCAGCTTCATAGTGTGTAATACTAGTCTACGATGGTAACCCTTGTAGATAAATAGCTACCACTTTCAATTACAATTTCATCCTCATAAAGGTGGCTAGCAAAGGAAGCCACCATGGTGGTTGTAGGCTCACAGATTGGTAGCAAAGGTTTTGCTCAAGCTGATATGTTATTAGGCCAACAGCTAGAGGCATCAGGTTAGTATTTCTGTCATACCAATGAACTCCAAGCCTGGGAGCTGATAAGAGTGGTATCTTCATGGTAGGTACTATGCTAAGAGTGGTGGCTCCCAGGCGGCTTGGAGCTCATAGGCATGAGGCTAGGAGTGATTCAGGTGGTATCTTGATGATAGGTACTATGCTACGAGTGGTGGTAGCCACCACTGTTAACATTGCAGCTACTGTTCCAAAGCTGGTAGTTACCTTTCTATCCCTAAAAGCCACCATTAAGTGTTTGATGGGAGAGTGCCCATCTTGTGGACCCTCAAAGAAGCTATCGACATGTCCTATGGAGGAATCAAGTAGAGTACGCACAATAAAGGTGAAGATTTTTGAAGACATTCAAGTTGGTGAAACAGATTCTGGCAAGAAAAAGAAAAGAAAAGTTCTCCCCACAAGGAGATGCAACCTGGGGAACTATTTGACCTCTTTAGGGATCACTTACAAAAGTTCATAAAGCATAACTTTATCTACAGATGGCAAGCTGAGCAATTTAAAGAGTGTCTACGTGTATTTCTTGACGATGTGGTTGTTTCAGTTGTAGACTTTGCTGAAAATTATACATTCAAAGAACAAAATGAGATTCAATCAATGCATTGGTTTTCTTGCCAAGTTACAATATTTGTCCATATCACATATGTGCAGATTGCAGGAAGTCTTCACAAAAGTATTATCATTTTTACATTTCTGATGATAAAACTCATGATACTCTTTTTGTTCAACATTGCTTCATGCTCCATCATGGATGGTTGAAAGAGCTAGGCTTATCCCTCAAGGAGCATTGGTGGAAGTGGTCAGATGGGGCAGCCTCGCAATTTAAGGCAAAGAGGCCTTTCTACTTTGTTGCTCAGTATGGGACTCTCACAGGGTTAAAGATGACACATCATTTCTCGGGATCTGGTCATGGGAAGGGTGAACATGAAAAGACATTTGACTCAAGAGCAGCTTAAGCCAGACTGTAGAAAATTGCAATGTGCAGAGGATGTGGTTGCCTTTTTAAGACAAACCATGTGTGATGGGGCTGCTGCCACATATGCATCCAAAGTAAGACCAATTACTAGGGTGTTTTGGGAAGTTAAGGAAGGTGACGTGGATAGAAGCAAGAAGTGGGACTGCAAATCTGTGGATGGTGCTCGTCGTGGGATACATTGTGTCTCAGGTTACTCTTTAATAAATGGAAAAGCTCTCAGATGCAGGCAGCTATCATGCTTTTGCAATTCTTGTATACAAGGCCTTTGGAGGAGGTGCTCTAGGAAGTCACATGTCAAGAAGTGGGAGTATGTTACCCTTGAACCTTCAGAAGATGTCAGAGATGCTAATGAAGTTGAAGATTTTGCAGATGCTTTGAGTGATGCACTTTGCATTGGTGACAATTTTGCTGTCATAGCTCCTCATGACAATGAGGAGCTTGCAGATTTTTATGTCTTGAAATGCACAGCTCAGAAGCAAAAATCTGATGCTTGCTAAGCTAACAGATGGCTGGGGGAATGTTTGCCTTGCTGTTCATTTGTTGTCAAGGGAATATGGTACAAACAAGCGAAAGGAAATCCCTATGAGTATAAGCTTTACGGCACAAGCCTGAAGCTATTTTGCCATCCCACCTTGTAAGATCCATCAAGTTCCCAATGGAAAAGGTTCAAGGACGTGGGATGAGATTTTTGATATCCCCAGAAGCATATGAGGCTATTTACAATACCACTACCTTTGATGTATAGCTTGCTGAAAATAATTCAAGCTGTTTCTTTTGGACATACTTGTTTTTTTTTGGATCCTCGTCTACTCATGCTAATCTCTTGCAGAAGCAAGCAAGGGTCACCAAGAGCCACACCAGGCTTGTGGGTGTCTGTGAATGATAATTAAACTTGCCGGATCTTTTTTAGTGATGCTCAAATTGTGGTACATGGTAAATCTTACTAGGCACATTCCATACATGTCAAGGTATTCTTTTACACTATGGGTCTTATGATGTGGCATGACCATATTGCTCAAGATGCACAATTTTAATGAGCTTCTAAAGTATACCACTATACCAGTACCTAGCAGGAGGACCTTGGTAGCACTTGGTAGTAGGCTACAAGCACCTAGGTAGCACCAAGATAGCAGAAGATAGTGATATGGTATCAAGCAGGTAGTAGTATGGTAGCACCTGCATACTAGCCTGGCAGCACCTGGGAATAAACCAAGCATATGCATACTAACCTAGCAGCATCTGGAAATAAATCTATCACCCACCAGTATACCAGTACCTAGCAGCAGGAACTTGGTAGCACTTGGTAGTAGCCTGCAAACAACAAGCACCTAGGTAGCACCAAGGTAGCAGCCTACAGATTATACTAGTGTTTCAAATTTAGTAGTGCAAAAACATTATAGCAGAAATTGAAAAACTTTACATTACACCAGTGTTTCAAATTTAGACTAAATGATACCTATAAATCAAGACAATAACTTATATATCCAGTCTATATCTTTGCAAGAGTGCAAAAACGGCCATCGCATTATGTTAGTTAGAACACTTCTACAACATATACAAGGTTCCAAAGTGGACTCCATAATAAAATTACATTTAGTTTGTTGGGAACATAATGGGCTGATCACACAAGTCTCGCTATACTACAATTCGTTCATATGTTCGTACATCCACCTCCTTCGCACAGCTATGCTATCATCATCTTTCATGATTGGTAGCGGCGTATCTATAGTATAGGTGACGCGATCCTCAACACACCAAGCCATGTATCAAGCCAGCCGCTAAGGACTATCGTAAGATAAGCCTGCATTTCCCTAGGGTCTTGATCTTCCATTTTCTTTACTATACATGCGATTCCTTGACGATTCATAAAGTTTTGTACTCGCTATCATCCACCATGATAGTGTCTGTTGGTGAATACTGAGGATAAGCCTCCCAAAACACGGTCAACTTCTTATAAAACACTGGTTTCTTGGTAATTCTCTGGAACTTAGTCTCCATTGACCTTGCTAGCATAAGTCCATATAAAGACATCAAAGCGTTCCAAGCACCATTGCACAAACCTCTCAGCATCATGCTTTTGCCCTAACAGCTTCCTACCACCCATATCTGTCACTTCAAGCATATTCCAACAAGGGGGTTTGTGCATATCTGCAGTCAACCGTTGTGAGTAGCACTCCATTGAGATCCAAAATTAAAGCTGGCCGTAATTGAAATGAAGGGCTGGTTGGATCCTCCCAGGCACGATACATCTTTGCATTAGGATGTCTCACACTACCACCTGCAAATCGATTCGATATCATCTCTCAGTTCAGTTCTCTGATTACTCTCATGCTTTTCAAACAACTCTGATGCTTTCTGATCAACAGCAATATGGGCACTTACATCACCCTCCACTGAAGCTATGTCTTGTGCCTCATAATGCTCCTTGAACACATAGTTCTTTGCTGGTTCATTTTCTGAGCTCTGAGAGCTGTCCTTTTCAGTCCCACATTCACCTTTTACCTCACTTTTCCCCTGAAATGCATCATAAAAACTAACAGCTTGTGCTTTAATCTGTCTTAGCATGTCAGCAGCATTGTTTACAGGAACACCACAATCCTGTGTTTTCCTTGCATTCTGTACTATGGCTGCAAGGCATGATGTCTGGACAAAACACCAAAAACCTGCCTTTTCCCAGACATCATTATCCTCCTCTGTGACTTTATTACCATCCTGCATTGTATCAACATCCTGCACTTTTTCACCATCTTGCACTTTATCACCACCATCTTGCACTTTTTCACCATCATCCTGCACTTTATCACCACCATCTTGCTTTTTATCACCATCCTGCACTTTATTTACACCATCATGCACTTTATCACTATCTTGCAATGTATCACCATTTTGGCTTGTGAGGACATTGCCAGATATTTCAGCTAGTCCATCCACACTGACAGTGTCTGCAATGATAAATTTCATACATTGGAAAAGAAATGAATGAAATACATAACAATGAGCGATATATAAGAAACAAAATAGTCGGACTCTTTTCATTCATTAAATAGAAAATGTCAACAATTTGGTTACACAGCCAGAATGGCTATTGATGGGACAAACCCAAAAAAGGGGGGTAGACATGCATTCATGGGGAGAACTAGCAGAATTTAGGGTTGCAATCTTTTTTTGACTTTAGCATAGCACCTTTTCGTCCCGATCCTTCAAAGATATTGGCAGGTTTCGGAATCCTTGTCCGGTTGATCATCTGTTATATTGGAAGCTTTATCTAGGTCCTTATTGCTTGAAGTTGGAGGACGCTGGCTAGAAGATCCTCCTCCATGGAAAACAATCATTAGCAAGTGAAAACATATTAGTCTACATTCAATTATGAAAGTGAACACAACCTTTTGTTTTCCTCTTTCTTCCCCTTTTCAACATTTTAAAGGCTTGTCTCTTGATGATTCTCCTTGTCCATGTCACTATCTAGAGGACTTTCTACACCCAAGTCCACAAGTTCTCTCTCCTTGATAGTGTCATCCTTTGGATCAGGTTCCTTGTTTTTTCCAAGGAAATTTGCCACGGTCTCAAGTTCCGTGTCCAAACTGTAAATTTTCTACATTACAACCTGGTGTTGAAAAAACTTCATCCATTGGCTGAATGTTTTTGGCATCCTCATTATCTGCAATAAATTCAATCATTAGAAAATATTTTCCCACCTTAGTAGACAGTAAACCATACCAAATTGAAAGTAAACCCTCACAACTTAACACAAGCTCTACCGATTCTAGCTACAAAAGTTACATACTAGAAGCTATCATACTTACCGTCAAACCTCCCAGGCCTTGGTAGCTTTCAGCATGCCTTAACATCTTGGTATCCCTTGGTAGCTTTTAGCATGGAAGACTCAAGCATATCTTGGTAGCTTTTGGGCATCCCTTGGTAGCTACCAAGCTTCCAAGGGTAGCTATTAGGCTTCCAAAGGTAGCTACCAAGCTTCAACAGGTAGCTATCAGGCTTCAAAGGGTAGCTGTTAGGCTTCCCTTGGTAGCTACCAGGCTTCAAAGGGTAGCTATCAGGCTTTTAAGGATAGTTGAGAGGCTTCAAGGATAGTTACGAGGTACCTACCAGGCTTCCATGGGGAAGCTCTCAGGCTTTTAAGGGTAGCTGAAAAGCTGGAAGGTAGCTACCAAGTAACTACCACGATTCCAAATGTAACTTTTATGATATTAAGGGTAGCTGACAGGATTTGAAGGTAGCTACCAAGCTTTCAAGGGTTAACACCAGTCTTCAAAGAGTAGCTATCAGGCTTCAAAGGGTAGCTATCAGGCTTTTAAGGGTAGCTGACATCCTTTCCAAATAGCTACCTGGTAGCTATCAAGGCTTTTAAGGGTAGCTACCAGGTAGCTACCAGGAATCTAAGTAGCTCCCAAGCAGCATAAAATAGCTACCTTGCTACCAGAATCAACTGCCATGATACAGATGACAACTCTAGGTGGTACCATTTATCCACGTGCATTTTACCCTCACCCACCTTACAAAAAGGTACACAAAAAAACCAGTAATGAAGACAAGGGTTAGAGAGCATAACGGTATGGTACATACCGTCATGGGAAAAGCACGATTTGGCAGCAGTGTTTGGAAGCATGGAGGGTACTGTGCTTCGTGACTCCCTTGCATAACCAGGGGTATCAATGTGGCCAAGCATCACCAAAGACCTTGTAGCAGGCGAGATCATTTGCGTGCATCCCATAGCCATGCAAATCTCTTTGCTTGTAGCAAGGTGAGCAAAACAATAAATATGATAAGCATGACCACAAGGAAGTATAAACATGCAAAGACCATCTGCATCATACATGACCAATCCACAAGCAAAACAAATATTGTGCGCATCTGCCGATAAGCCCAGATCTGCATGTGGTAATTTAGGTGTTGGCAAAGATAAGAACACTTTGTTCCTTCTTGCCTGCATGTCTTTCACAAAATCCACCTGAGTATGCACATGCATCTCTATTTGTTTTGCATTTTCTAGAAACTCTTGATTTTCACAGCCCGCACTAGCAGGAACAGTACCCATAACAACTCCATCCACAGTTTGGATGGTCAGCGACAATCTGTCCACTTTCATCCTCAGCTCCTGTAACTTCCCAGCATCTGCTGGGTCTGACGCATTTTCAACCTTTTGCAACTCAGATTGTGCATCTTCCAACTGTCTTTTCAAACTACTAACCAGGAGCTATGCCCCTTCATCTCGATGCATATCCGCTTTGTACTTGTCAACTTTTCTCGTAGCTTCGTTGAGCTTTGACAGTGCATGAGCATATTTCCTTTCAAGCACCTCAATTATTCCGTCCAACACAGCAATTGCCTCTGAGTCCACATGCATATTTTGTACTGTCTCTGATTGCTCAAGAGGCTTCACCTGTTCAAACCTGGAGGTATGCGGTGCAGAGGAAGCATGGAAAATAGACCATCGGTGCTTCTTTTCTTGTAGCTTCTTTGCATCCATAGCCGCTAGCATGCTCTCAGAAAATAAAGCCCAATCGACTGGCCCTTTTGTACACTCATGCACAAAACCTCTTGCAAATGCCTTGGTCACCTCCATCCCATAGTTGCTAGGAGGTTCCTGATATACCGAAGTAAAAAGGGTGTAGAACCTGGGCCACAACTCTAGCTTCAAAGTCCTACATTTTACTTTACTGCCCCTTCTTGGCACCTCATCAAAACATGATAGCCAATCTGCATTTGTAAAATTAGCCTCACCCAATGTTCGCGCATCCACTCCAGAATTTGAAAGACCGTAGACTTCATGTTCTTGGGCTTTGGTCATACAGAAAACTGACTTTCTTTCAAACTGGACATATGGAGGGTACCAACACGATTTGCCCTGCAACATTCCATAGCACAACTAGAATCAGTCCAACACATTTATACTAACATGTTTTCATGTATGACCTGCTTGCTTTGGACATGCACCTTCCATATATAAGCATGAGGATACCAGTATGCTTATGTTAACAATGCTTGTGCGCATGTATAGAAAGTGTGGGAGTATCAAAGGTGTAGAAAATGTGTTCTCCAGTGTGTTGTCAACATGCAATATGCAATGTAGTGTCACTAAAACTCAATAAAGCACTATTGCCCACAACTTGAATTTTTCTAGGGATGTTTTGGTATGCAACACACATTACAATACACGACAAGTGAAGAGTCATCATTGAAGCAAAAAATTTATTTTGTAAGGTATTCAATAGGGACATTGTTTCATGGATGACATTGTGAGCACACTCACTCCATTACCCCCTAGAACAGCATGGTAATACCCTAGCATGCATGTGCAACACACCTCTAGAAAAATTCACACAAGCCAGGCACCTGAACAAAAATTGGCTGCACAACAACATGTGTAAAGATGCTCACCTCTATGCTTGGAGTGGCATCTAAGCCCAGCTGCATGTTGAACTTCTTGCGTGGTGTAGTAGGTGATTTGGGTGAAAGAGTTTGAGAAGTTGGAAACAACTTTGAATCTGAGTTTCTCAGATCATCCTCAATCTGATGGCCAGACTTAAAGGGTGAATCAGACTTCGAAGGACATGCTTTGTGCATATGCCTTCAAAAGACAAGGTTCATGGGAGGATTATCTTCCTATGTTAGAATTTGTATACAGCATTACTAAGCATACGAGTACAAGTTTTATTCCGTTTATGCTTATGTACGGATTTCAACCGAGATTGTAACATGCGAAAGCTCTGGGAGTCTTCTTTCAGCCCTAAACACCATCTAGAACATGCTGATGCAGAAAACGCAAACAGAAGAGAGGGTAGAGAGACAGAGAGAGAGAGAGAGAGAGAGATAGTTGGAAATTCAGTAGTACAAAAAGGTACATGAATCCTTGCAGCCATGGGCTTCCTTTTGGAAAAGGTGGAATACCCTAATACTAGTCCTATGTCTAGACCCACACCCAAGAGGGAGTGAATCACTAAAACGATGAGCTAAAGTGCCTTTTATAGGCCATTGGAAAGACTAGAGAACTGGTCAGCTCGTGGCCGGCTAGTTGCTTGGCCACCAGTCTCATAAATGAAGTACTTGACCTGCTTAATGCAGCCGACATAGCCTCTTCTTGCATTCCACGCAGCCGACAGGTCATCATGTCCACTCCAGTCCATCACTTGCCATAACTTGCACATCCATGCTCCAAAATCTTCGTTCTATTTGGTTCTTAATCCTTCTTTATCTGGTTGCACTCTAGGATTAGTCTTGAGATTAGCATGTACATGTGTAATCACATGACACAGATCACCTGTTATCGTGGGATTTTCAGGACTTCAACATGATGCAGCACGTGTAACTTGGTTGAACACAATGCTAATCAATACACTTAAATACACTAAGATTTGATGGACACTTGCTCAAATACAACTCTAACTTGTTTTCCATTATAAATATTATGTGAGCTTACGAGCCCATCTTTTTTTATGTGATTCAATCTAGAGAGATTGATCAGCTTCAATAGATCACTGCTAAATCACAATCAAACTAGAGGCCTAATCACATGAAATTTAAATAAGACACAAGGACTTAAAAAACACAAAGATTATTCGATTCACATAGGTTTTTTGAAATCAATTAACAATTAAGCATTTTGGGGTCTAGCACACTATTCAAGAGTCATGGGTGACTATGATAATGAATCCTTGACCATAATACATGAAATTCATAAACCTATTATAAACCTCATGCAATTACCTCTTAGGACTTCAAACACACAAGAAGCATGACCCTACAAGCATAGCTAAGTATGTAAGTAAACATGCTATAATTCACTATGTACATTTAGGATTTATGAAGTGAGAAAGGATAATTCACCACATTGTAAGAAAGCTTTTGTATTATTCTACACATAACTGAGAAACATATTGGAATTTAATGCTCCATCAATGTGTAAGCACCAATCTCATGTGCATATGGATCCCTTTATAAGCAGTACCATTTGTAAATTTTTCACTTAATTAGAGTATGATGGGAAATTTCATGCTTCTTGT
Source organism: Cibotium barometz (assembly GCF_041138505.1). Lineage (NCBI taxonomy): Eukaryota > Viridiplantae > Streptophyta > Polypodiopsida > Cyatheales > Cibotiaceae > Cibotium > Cibotium barometz. The sequence goes on from NC_141066.1 coordinate 37,206,498, forward strand.
TGGCATTGCTAATTGCATTTAACACATGATGTATTTTCTTATAGGGTACCACATCAGCGTGTTGCTACTTAACTCCTTTGCTAGTTATTGCTGCCAAAGAGTACTTTAAAAGAGATGACATCTTTTGCATGATTCCAAGCACCACCATTTGATTTTGGGAAAACAAACTTAACAACTCTAATTATCATTAAGGTCATGATCCTACAATGAGCTTTGGAACACACATTATTGATTTTGATGTTCCCTCCATCCTAATAGTATATGAAAGAAAATTATGAACCATCTTTTGTTTCCCATCATTGATTTCCACCTCTATATTGTGCAAGGATTTACATCATGTAACCCAGCATTGGATTTGATGTTCACTCCATCCCAATAGTATGTGAAAGAAAATTATGCACCACCGTTTGTTGCCTATCATTGGTTTCTACACCATCACCACTATTGTGCAAGGATGTAACATCATGTAACCTATCATTGGTTTTGATGCTCACTCCGTCGTCTCAATAGTATGTGAAAGAAAATTACACACCACCTTTTATTCCCCATGATTGGCTTCTATGCGATAGCAAGGATGTAACACATATAACACATCATTGGTTGGCATCAAACACTTCCAATAATGTTGTAAGCCCCTCACTGACCAACATAAGAAGGCTGCAGCTTTTGGAAGCATTGGAAGAATATTTCGTGGCTCTCCAAAAGCACTATGACCAACTGCAAGATCAGCTATTCACCATCATGATGTCCTCCAACGACCAGTCAAGAAACATGGGAAGAAGTCAGTACTGGAGCGGGTTGTTTCTTCCCGATGTCCGCTTCCGAGAATCAATCCTCAAAATTCATCTCATGGAAGGCATCCTTCAAATTTCGCCTTTCGGATCGCGACGTCCAAGGTGTAGCTATAGGCCATGAACAAAACCCCCCATAATATAGAAAGGAGTTAACATTCTGGGAACTGTCAACAATTTTTGGTTTCAGTCCGTTGGATTGGGAATCCGACCCACCAAGCATGCCAAGTGTTAGCCATAGGCTAAGGGTGGGCATGGACTTATGACCGTAGAGCAATAGCCAATTAGCTGCCCTGCCACAACTGTACCACTAGTGACAGCCGGATGGTAGTTAAAAGGTCATTATCACTTAACGACGCCTTCTACACACCTCACCGGCACATCTTACCATCTTAATGTCCTTCGTGATATATTTCATCAAAACATCTAGAAATCCCTTGTAATTGGAGTCACGAACAATAGCCAACATGTCTTGCTTCTTAATGTAAGCTTTCAAAAGACTCTGGGTATGTGTTTGTGAATTCCCCACCGATGCATCAATCAAAAAGTTCCTCAAATATAAACATTGAAGAAAAGTATTAATTGTAGAACTCTTATTAAAATTATTAAACACTCAATTATTTTAAAGCACCTTGTTGCAAAATCAAATATTTAAATTCTCTTCTCTCTCTCTCTCTCTCTCTCTCTCTCTCTCTCTCTCTCTCTCTCTCTCTCTCTCTCTCTCTCTCTCTCTCTTACACACACACACCCACACACAAGAAAAAAAAATTCAATATGGCATACGTTAAAATGTAGTCATATGCTCTCATCTTATACCAAAAAGTAAGAGAATGATTTTTCCAACCCTAGTGTGACTTGTATTAATTTTGTGCTAAGTTAAAATATATGCAAAAGAGCCCTAATGCTTGACTATTTCAACAGCTCTCCTCAATCTGACTAGAATAATCCTTACATAGGGAAAGGTGAATGATTCCATTAGGTGTTTTCCTTTCATAATTCTCACAAATAGGTCACATTGAGCGTCTCTCCCAGGCTCAACAAAATCTCCTAACTCCTCGATTATGAAGGCAACAGTAGTTTGTTCATCATGAGGTGGTTCAAGACCATGGTAAGGCGTCTCCACGCATTTAAACCTCTTTGGTTGCTCAAGCCATGCAAACTTATCTCGTTGGTGGATTCTCATTTCTCCTTGGACCTCTATGTGGTCTTTGATTAATGTCATTTATTGGTTGACAACTCTACATCTCTAGAACATAACCTCATTGGCTAAATTGTAGCAATCCTCCGAGTCAATTAGCTTGAATGTTTTTCCAATTCACATACTTTACATACTTTTGTATTCTATCCACTTTGAACTTCGAAAAACCTGTAAGAATACTTTGGGTCTACATATTTTTTAACCACTGAATATTAACATGGACAATGCGTTTATGTCAAATGTTAATGTCTGCAATCACACCTATACCATGTGCAAACAATTACAATCTTCACTCTAGGTAAGGTGGAGGATCGAATGCAGAAGATTGAAGCAAAATTGAGCCAAACCTCTTATACCCATGTTAGATTAAGTCATAACTAAGAGGCCTATCATGTCAATGGTGTAATGCCCTCTCCCCAAAACCCCTACAAGCAGGCGGCGCTTTTATTTACAGATTCTTGGACAGTTTTCATCATTTTCAATCATATTTGATCATTACAAGGTCTTTTCATGAGGTTAAAGCCACTTGGATCTTAGAAAATACTTTTTTGGAGCTGACATTAACATTTGGGAAGCTTACTTGAAGGATTTGGAGCTCATTCAACTCAATAACCAGTCATTAACAAAATTACAGAACTGTGTTACAGAAACAAAGCTTCACTAATGCAAGCATTAATCTCTACCTGTTGAGAATTGGACTAATTCCTTTGGTACAAGCAAGGAGCAAGGTGTTGCTAAACTTTTGAATCAAAAATTTTTGAATTTGGTTCAGATTTGAAGATTCTAGAGCAATTTATGTGAGTGCTGGTACCTGACATGAGCAGAAATAGTAGACCAGAGAGTCGGTAAAATTGGTGGTTCTCTTTCATCTTGAAGAAATTGATCAAACCCTCTTAGGTTTAGTTGGAGCAATGTGTTGGGAAGACAATGCAAGTTGAATCATTGCATTTGGACAATATTTGAAGGATTTAGAGCATAATCTTTGACTGGTTTACTGGCGAGAAATTACTAGCGAGAAAAAAAAACCAGAAAATTTTTTGTGAAGAAGTATCATTTAGTTTCAACTTTGATCGAGTGCACATTGTTGATGAATCATTGTGGGATGTAAGTGCACACAATTTTCAAGTATTTGATGTGATTTGGAGAGATTTGAAGCTTTACAGGTCCTGCATACCACTTGTCAAAGGGGTACATCTACTATATTTTTGCAACAATGGGAGATGGTCCGATACAGATTGTTGGAGAGAAGCTTGACAGAACTAACTTTCAAGTGTGGAAGTTTCGAATGAAGAGTTTTTTGAAAGGTAAATATTTATGGAGTCTCGTGTCGGATGAAGACCCGGAGCCATTCCTACCTCCTCAACCAAATAATGCTCAGTTTGCTGGCTCACAAGCAATGGGTAGAGCGGTCTTCGAAAGTGTTGCATTATTTTTCAATATGTGTAACAGATGCCTTGCTTATTCACATCCAAGATGCAGATACACCAAAAGAAGCATGGGGTATATTGTGCCGAATGTATGAGACAGACACTGGTGCAAGGAAGATACAACTAAAGCAATAGATTCACAGTGTAACACGAAGGAATAGGAGTATACATGAGTATGTTCAGGAAATCAAGGGTTATGCAGATTCCTTGTCATCAATCCATGCCCCAATGGATGATGATGATTTGGTTGCTCTCACATTGCGTGGTTTAGGCAAAGAATACAAATCTTTTGATACTTCCATCTCAGTAAGGTTGGGAGGAATGCCAGACTTTAATGAGCTTGTGTCATTGCTCATTGTGGAAGAATTAAAGCTTGGACTTGGTGGTATGAGTCTTACAGGTGGTGCATCCTCATCCAGTAATGATGAGCATGCAAGGAATCAGGCTTTTTACTCATCTAGAGGCTTTTGAGGCAGGGGGAGATTTACCCCTCGAGGCCGTGGAGGACGTGGTTGGAATGACAGGTCTACTCAACCACAATCAAATCAGAATTTTCAGAATTCACAGTCATCATTTGGATCACGTGGAGGTCGTGGATTTCAATCCCATAGGGGGAGAGTTGGAACAGGTGCTCGTGGTAGAGGACGATGGCAAGGTCCTCAACAAAATTTGAATGGGATTGAATGTCACTATTGTGGCAAACTTGGACATATGGCAAAAGATTGTTACAAAAAGCAGAATGATGTGAGGAATGGAAGACCACAACATGGAAATTATGCATCTACCAGTAATAATGATGGGAGTTCAAATCATCTTTTTGCAATGAAGCACATTATGGGGACAATGGATTCTCAGAATGCTGGAGATGAGTCATGGTATATGGATTCAGGTGCCTCAAACCACATGACATGTCATGGTGAGTGGTTTGAGAAGATGCAACCATTGGATACAAATGGTTATGTGGTCACAGGAGATGATACTCAGCATCTTATAACACATGTTGGCAGTGTGCCTTTGAGGATGCATGATGGAAATGTGAAAAATATGTCAGAGGTACTATATGTACCATCCATTACAAAGAATTTGGCATCAGTAGGCCAAATGGTTGAGCAGGGAGGGACTACAAGTAAGATTCAATGAGAATGGCTGTTTTGTGGAAGACTTTAGGCATGGCTATAGATTGATTGCCAAGGGCAAGAAGGAAGGAAGGTTGTTCAAATTGGATGCAGGCATACCAGAATTGAGCTCAGCCATGTTTTCAAAGAGCAATGGGATTGTGCAGGACATTGACATGTGGCACAAGAGGATTGGACATGTCAATATACAGAGATTAAAGAACATGCAAACAAGAGGCATTGTCAGTGGATTGCCTAGATTCAAATATGATGGACATATGCATGTTTGTGAAGCCTGTCAGTTTGGAAAGCATGCAAGGTTGAGGTTTCCTAGAGAAGGAAATATGAGTAACAGGCCACTTGAGATAGTACACAGTGATGTATGGGGCCCTGCACAAAATCCATCTATCAAAGGCAGTCTATACTATGTGACATTTATAGATGATTTCAGTAGGATGACATGGATATACTTTCTGAGAGAGAAGAGTGAAGTGCTGGAAAAGTTCATGGATTTCAAAGCTCTTGTAGAAAAGCAATATGGCTGTTGGATTAAATGTTTGAGAACAGATGGAGGTGGTGAATACACCTCAAAAGCTTTTGAGCATTTCTTGAGGAAGCATGGGATAAGAAGACAGTTGACATGCAGGTATACACCTCAGCAGAATGGTGTGGCTGAGAGAAAGAATAGAGTCATATGTGAAGTGGCAAGGGCCATGCTCAATGAAAAGAGCATGCCAGATTACTATTGGGCAAAAGCATGTGCTACTGCACTGTATATCTTGAACAAAACACCTACAGCAGCCATTCATGGAAGCACGCCAGAGATGCGGCTTACAGGTTACAGGCCAGACATTGGACATCTCAAAGTCTTTGGATGCGTAGCTTATGTCCATGTGCCTGACGAAAGAAGATGGAAGTTGGATCCTAAGACAGAGAAATGTGTATTTGTTGGATATGCACAGGATCGAAAGGCCTACAAATGTTATAACCCTCAAACTAGACAAGTAGTCATCTCACGAGATGTGGTGTTTGATGAGCTTGCTAGTTGGTACAAAGAAAAAGATGAGGGAGTCATTGACTCACTTAAGGCAGATGTGCCTGTGAACTTGCCACAAGCAAGTTCTAGTTCTACTACTATGTCTGGTCAGGACGTTTGAGGCATGAGAGTGTGAGCACTGGGAGTAGTGCTATGGATAAAGGCAAGAAGAAAGTCGAAGGAATTGGAATCACAGGTTATGAGTCATCTAGTTCTGAGAGTTTGGATGAGGAGCTCGGCATACCTGTTTTACGCACACCTGGTGCTAGTAGGCAGGACAGATATGTGCCACCACATGCTAGAGTTACAGGTGTACAGAGTGACCCGCATGACTCCCTCATCTTTTGCTTTGTACGGAGATCCCAGAGAGTCAGATATCCAGTTGAAAGATTGACATATCGAGATTTTGCTATGCACTATGCATACATGACATCTATGGTAAAGCATGTGGAACCTACATACAGAGGCTATTGGAGAGCATGTATGGGAGAAAGCCATGGATGAAGAGATGGATGCTTTGGACAAAAATGATACATGGGAATTGGCTGAGTTACCTCAAGGAAAGAATGCAATTGGTTGCAAATGGGTGTATAAGGTAAAGTGCAAGTCAGACGGCAGCCTAGAGAGACATAAGGCAAGGCTGGTCGCTAAAGGATATGCACAAACTTATGGTCTTGATTATGATGAAACTTTCAGCCCAGTGGCTAAGATGGCTACAGTGAGGTCTATCATTGCACTAGCAGCACAAAAAGGTTGGGCTTTACATCAAATGGATGTAAAAAATGCTTTCTTGAATGGTGAACTACAAGAAGAGGTGTACATTGACAAGATCAGCAGATATCTTGTCAGTATTGGATTTGTGGTTGGAAATGCAGACTCTTCACTTTATGTGAAGAAGATACATGATGGTATCGTGATGATAGTCATTTATGTTGATGATTTGATTATCACAGGTGATTGTGGGAAAGGCATTGATGAGGTTAAGGCCTCTTTATGCAAAGAGTTTGATATGAAAGACCTTGGTGATTTAAGGTTCTTTCTTGGCATTGAGGTGATTAGAACAAGCAAGGGTATATGGTTGGTGCAAAGGCAATAAGCACTTGACATGCTAGCAAAGTATGGTATGACAGCATGCAAACCAATGTTGACAGCATGCAAACCAATGTTGACACCATTAGAGCAAAACATGAAGCTTAGGGCTGATTTGGGTGATGAGCTTGATGATATCACCATGTACAGGAAAATGGTTGGTAGCCTTATCTACATGACCATTACGAGGCCAGATCTCAGTTATGCAGTTGGTTTGGTGAGTCAGTTTATGCAGAGTCCTCGTAAACCTCACTTGGATGCTGTGAGACGTATTTTGAGATACGTCAAAACTACCGTGCATTATGGTCTTTTCTATGAGGCAGGAAAGGACGTGCATGTCTATGGATATACAGATGCAAATTGGGTCGGTAGTGCATATGACAGGAGGTCTACCAGTGGCTATGTTTTCAGCCTTGGTAGTGGAGCTGTGAGTTGGAGCAGTAAAAAGCAACCTACAGTTGCTTTATCTACCACAGAGGCAGAGTATCATGGAGCAGCCATAGCTGCTCCATGATACTAGATGCATGTGAGGCTATGTGGTTGAAGAAGTTGCTAGATGATGTCAGGTTACAGAGTGATATGAGAGTTGTCATTCATTGTGACAACATGAGTAGTATTCAGCTTGCTAGCAACCTAGTTTATCATGCCAGGACCAAACATATTGAGGTCCACTATCACTTTATCAGAGAGAAAGTGCTAGATGGGCATGTTGATTTGACATATGTGCAGACAGATGAGCAGGTTGCAGATATCTTTACCAAAGCACTTGGTAAGGATAAGTTCGAGTATTTCCGTACTAGATTGGGAGTCTGGACATGTCGAGCTTGAGGGGGAGTGTTGAAATGTCAAGCTCGTATACAGCTGGAGGATAGCACATGGGTGCTGAACAGAGTGACAGTATGGTAGATAGATATCGTGTGGTGTGTTTATGACCGCGTCCAGCTAGTCATGTGTGGTGTGGACATTACATTAGGTTTACTTTTGTAGTGTGGACATAACACTATGTTGTGTTCTCTTTTGTGTGTGTGAGAGAGATGATGACTATGGCTTCTCTCCTTCTTTATGATTGATGGATATGGATTAGGGTTTACTTCTCTTGTGTGTGCTCCCTCCTGCTTCTGTTTTTTTATCATGATGGAGGTGCGTCAATCAATGTCATGAGTGAAAAAACAATGAAAGATGCCGATTTGAAGTTGTCTTCTACTAACTCTCCCTATCACATCAAACTTGCTGATAATACTAGGGTGAAAACCTTAGGTATTGTCAGGAATTTGGGAGTGGGTGTATGTGGTATTTCTATGCCTACAACTTTCTAGGTCATTCTTACAAAGCCTGATGCTAGGGCTTACCCATTGATATTGGGTAGGCCATGGCTTTCCCAAGTGAAGGCAATTCAAAAGTGGGAGAGACAGGTGATCTTATTCTACAAGGTGAGAATAAGACGGTCCACTACAACATCAAGATTCACCCTCGCAAGAAAGTGGTAAGAGGTGAACCTTCAACTTCCGAAAGTTTAGAGTCAGAGTCATCCGATGAAGAGGAGACAAGTGGTAGCTTCTTCGAGGATTCCATCTCAGAAGGGGAGGTGGAGGGTGTTGCATTTGGTCTTTCCCTAGGAAGGGATCGAGGGGTGCTGAAGACAATGGAGCCTTCGAAGGGGAAGCTTCTTCAACCATGTTCAAGAAAGGAGATGTGGACCTCACTAGTCTTCACCAACAGAATGAACTTCTTCTTGATGGAGGGTGTTGCATTTGGTCTTTCCCTAGGAAGGGATCGAGGGGTGCTGAAGACAATGGAGCCTTCGAAGGGGAAGCTTCTTCAACCATGTTCAAGAAAGGAGATGTGGACCTCACTAGTCTTCACCAACAGAATGAACTTCTTCTTGATGAGTCCATAGAGCAAGTACTGAAAGGGAGAATTACTTAAAAATATTGGATGGATTTCCTAACCTTTTTACAAATAGCTACTCACAAGTACGTCAATTTACCCTAGTAGAGCATAAGATTGATCTCAAGCCCCAAAGTAAGCCAGTGTGGTAGGGAGTAGTGCAAGCAGAGGTGCTTAAGAATGAGGTAACTAATTTGCTTAAAGCTGGATTTATTTTTCCAGTAGAGAATTCAGAGTGGATTTCCCCAATTGTAGTCACTCCCAAAAAGGGTGGAAAGTGTGTTTGTGTGGACTTTCGCCCTCTGAATGCATGCACAAAGAGGGATTATTATCCTCTACCCTTTCAGGATGAGATTTTGGATCAAGTTGCAGGTCATGAGTTGTATTCAGTGTGTGATGCATACTCTGGATACTCTAGATACTTTCAAATCCAGATTTGTGAAGAAGATCAAAGGAAAACCTTATTTATCACCCCTTGGAGAGTGTATGCCTATAGGGTGTGATGCCATTTTGGCTTGACCAATGCACCAGCAACTTTTCAACACTTCATGAGTCAAGTATTTGCACCTTACTTGGGAAAGTTTATAAGGGTCTTTTTGGATGATTTTTGCATTTATTCAAGCCGCATGGATCACTTGGAAAAGTTGAGGTTGGCCTTGCAAAGTATTGATGATGCAAAAGGGTGTTTTAATCTTGGAAAATGCTGCTTGGCACGAAGGAAGGTTGTTCTCTTGGGACATGTTATCTCAGAAGAAGGCATAGAGATGGATCCTGAGAAGGTGTAGGCAGTTGTGGCCCTCCCACCACCTACCAATGTAAGGGAGGTAAGGAGGATTTTGGGTAAAACAAAGTATTACCAATGCTTTGTTGACATGTTCTCTGAGAAGATGTATCCTATAAATCTGTTGACAAAGAAGAATGTTTCTTTCCAATGGGAGCCCGATCAAATTCAATCTTTTTGTTTGCTCAAAGATTGCATAAGTCAAAGTCCAATTGTGCAGCCTCCTAGAAGGTGGGGGGAGGATTTTTATGTGAACCCAAGTGTCATCACATTCAGTGGGTGCTATACTCTTGCAAAAGGGAGAGCAAGGGCGTATGCAACCAGTGTAATATGCAAGCCGACAACTCACTGATGTGGAGGAGAGGTATGGTGAAATGGAGAAAGGTGGTTTGTCTCTTGTTTTTGCAGTAAAGAAGTTCAAGTCATACTTGTTACCTCACCCTTTTTTCTTCCTCACGTCTCAACCTTCTTTACAATTCTTGGTCCGCAAACCCTTGGGAGGTGGTCTTCATCTTCACTAGTAAGGTTTTGGATCTCTAAAATGAGAGGTAGCCTTCAACTTCACTAGTGAGATTTAAGATCTCCAAAATGGTATGATGAGGTTGTTGATGTGGTGAGGGGAGAGGATTGTTTAGTGCTAGAGGTTACCTAAGGTGGTGGTTTAGAAGTGGCGAGAGTGTTGATGAGTTTGAGGTTCCCTCATCCACTAGGGGTACAATAACCATATCGATTTCTGACGGGGATCTCGAGTGTTGCAATCCTTCTTCATCGACGATACATCAATCCATGGTTATGATCCACATCCCCTCCCAAAGAAGATGTCACATAGAACTTACACGATGCAAGTTTAGATCCAATAAGTTCCTCGTTAAAACAATCAATGGTCAAATATTGGGAGTTATTTATCATAGTAACAATCACAGCAGAAGTTGCAATGGGGGTAGCCTAAAGAGCTCCATGTCTCCCAAGACAAAATCTTGTGGTGGCTAGGCCTAGTGTCACAACCAAGGCTAGCCATGTTGCTAGATAGTCTTCTTAGGTGAACTTAAGCTCAAGGTGAGAAGGTTCCATAGGTGTTTTTGTTTCTACCACATCATGGAGATTAGATGCTTGTATAGAGATATGTATGCTGGTATAGAGATATGTATGCTGGGGGGTCTGTGAGCTCTTTAGGTTTTATATGTGAAGTGGTCACCCTTGCCTCAAGGCATGCCCTCCATTTTTTGTTGTTACCCTCCTGCTTCTCCTCTTTTTTCTTATTGATTTGGAAGAGCATGTCTTAGGTAAAAGGTCCATAGGCGCATTTCAACTTGCTAGAAGTGAAGTATCCTTCCATGATCCAAGGTCTCTATCTTTATTGTGCCTTGAGGAGCAATCTATGTCAAACCAAGTGTTTCATTTGGCATGACTACATCAAGCTCAGTGTGAAAAGAATATGGATTTAGAACCTACTCTTCAAGATCTTTCCGAATTCAATCCTTCTCATGGACTATGGCAAAACCTTGGCATTCGCTAGTACTTAACAAACTTAGCCGCATCCCCAAAGAGTGTAGGCCACCAAAGTCTAGCCCCTAGAGAACCTTTGGCATTTGTTAGTACTTAACAAACTCAGCCACATCCCTAAAGAGTGTAGACCACCAAATTCTAGCCTAGAGAGCCTTACAGGTAGTCATGTCCCCCTATGACAAAGTGAAAGCATTCCACTATCAATTAATAGAGGGGCCACCTTTCTAATAATGAGGCATCGAGATCTATCCATTTTGATGTGGCAGTCAATAGAAATCACTCCATTTTGGTACATGGTCATTGTGCAATAATGGAGCATCAGGAAGATCCTCTTCCCCTAGGAAGCCCTTACACCATAGAAAGAGTGCAGGAAAAAACCAACGTCGTGGGGCTTTGCCCAACCACCACACTTGGGAGCATAAAACAGCTCAACTAAGAAGCCAATCTTCCATGACCTAAATCACAATTTCATAAGCAAGGTGTGTCACTCACGTTGTGAATACTTGTGCTTAGGATTCTCGTAGGAGACAATGTTAATGTGCAGTCACACTCCAAAGCTCCACTCCAATGCTAGCCATTGCCCCGCACTCTAAAGGAAGCTCGACCTTCCTCACAGCTTACGCTCACACTCACTCTCTCACATGACAGCAAGCAAGCACACATAAGAGCTCACACAAGTAATCAAACAAGAAAGCAAGCAATCAAACAAGCAAGCAATAGCATAAGATAATAGATAGAGAAGAAGAGCACTCTATTGAATTAGTATAAAAGAATGAGTCATGAGAGTTACATTTGAGGTTTTATAGGTGACCTCTAGCGTTCACACTCTTGGGCAGCCAAAGTTAAAAGTCTGGTCCTCGAGTTCATTTAGCCACTCTAGCTAGTGTAAACACCTATTCTAAAGCTAGAAGTCTCCACCTAAAATCCCATGGTGCGTCTTTAATATACAAGTGGCGAGCACACACGTAAAATATACAAAACATGGTTGTCAAGTGAATTCTGCACATTCTGGAACCTTTGGCCCAAAGGTGGTAAAAATGATGTGGTGGCCAACATCGATACCATAGAGAGCTCCGGCAAGGGTTAACATACCCCCCTTCTTGATGTAGATTCTGTCCTTGGAATATGTCGATGAAGATGCGTGAGGCTGATGTTGGATGTATGTTGGCATTGGAGATGTCGGAGGTCTTGGAAGATCTACAAGGCAATAGGGTACAACGAGTAGAGTGCTCTTATGGAAAATAATTTAAATTTAAGCATAATGTGAACACCTAATCAAGCAGTGAGGAAAGATTATTTATGACTGGTCAAATTTTCTAGTTATGACAAGGGTAATATTAAGGTTGGTCCAAATTCAATCTAAACTAAGATGGAGCAAAAAGCATGCCGCAGGTTATGACCCTAGTCTCTACACACACTCACTTTGGTGAAACCATGTCTAACTATTATCTAGCCTCATAAATGAAACTACATAGTGACTATACAAGCCTATTTTGATTTCTTTTTTATTTTTCAATAAGAAGATAAAAAGTAGAAGTCGTGCACCACCCTATAGAGACCCAAGCAATGGTCCAAAGACCTCATACAAGAGTATCTAAGAACCACTATAAGTACCTCTACAGCAATGGCATTTTTAAAGCCCATTATTGACAGGGTTTTAGCCACAAGGTCCCATCCCATTGGAGATCAAGGCTACAGTCCCAAGGCTCCATCTCACTAAGAGAGCCAAAAGTCCTACCTAGATTACACATGGCAATAGTTATCTTCTTATGCTTTTTTGGGTGTTTTGGATTATTTTTGTTTTTGGTTTTCTATAAACTCTTTCACTTTCACAATTCATGTAGAAGGTTCTATTCTAAATAAAGAGGGCACCCTAAGGAAGGTTTAGTCCTTGGCATACTCCTTTAGCATACTTTAAGGTCGATCTCAGAAAGGATTAATATAACATACAAAATGGTCGGTCCATAGTGTGAACCCGACTATATGAGCTAGCACTATAACTATGCCATAACTCTAGTACTCCAAAGTGGCTGTCACATATTTTATCATCCGCCACTAGCGGCATATCAACCATAATCTCACCAACCATGCCAGTGGCATAAGTACAGAAGCTATCACCCAGGCGGGTCATCAATGTCCACTCTGTGGCACTAGTTGAGCTCGATATCTCAACATATAATTCATCTCGGCTTCATTTGAGCTATAGACTCACAAAACAGATTGGGTAACCCAATTTATGCTTCCCTAGGGCTATGCTATAGCACACCCAATTGCAAAGTTTAATGCATCGATACGCAAATGGAACATGAGTTCCCAATTTGGAAGATGGGTGCACTAGTTAATGCCCTCTTTAATTCATCATACGCCTAGGCTGACACTCTTCGGTCCATTCAAAGATAATCAAGAGCTTGTACATCGGCCTCAATATCAGCATCATAGAATATGGTAAACCTCTGGTAATAGTAGCCAACGTGTCCCATAAACCATCATACTCCCTTGTAGTTGGTGGGTGGTGAAAACTTTAGGATGAGTTTTGCCTTACTATCATCTATGGAGATCCCATTTTTGGACACTATATGCCCCAATATTATCCATGCTTTACCCAAAGTTGGCATTTCAAAGGGTTTAAAAGGATATGTGACAATCAACACCTCTCAAATACCATTTTCAGGCAAGCTAGATGGTCTAACCATTGCAAATGTGCACATAGATCATCAATAAATTCCTCCAACAATTTGTGCAAATAATCATTGAAGGCTGTGCTCATTAATCTTTGGAACATTTCAAGATCATTAGTCAATCCAAATGGCATGACCTTATATGTAAAGGTCCCCCATATGGTGGCGAAAGTAGTTTTATGTTGGTCCTCATGTGCAATGGATACTTGGTTGTATCTTGAGAATCCATCCAAAAAAATTGTAGGCTTATGTGCCAACCCCCTTTCCATAATGTGCTCTATGTATGGCAATGGGTAATGATCTTTGTGGGTTTCCACATTCACCTTGTTCAAGTTGACGCACAAACAAATCTTTCCGTTTTTCTTGGGTACAAGCACAATTGGTGATACCCAATCCGTGTGCTTAATTTTGTAAATGAAATTCACAACAACAATGAGTTTATATATTTGCTCCTTTACAATTACTGAGTATTTCGAATTCATTTGGTAGGGATGCTGCTTAATCGGCCATGAACCTTCCATGATAGGGATGGTGTGCTCTTCCACTTCTGGTGACACTCCCTTCATGTCTTTATAACTTTAAGCAAAGCACTTGTTGAACTCTTTTATTAAAAGCAGTTGTGTTGAACTCTTTTATTAAAAGCAATTGTGTTGAACTCTTTTATTAAAAGCAGTTGTGTTGAACTCTTTTATTAAAAGAAATCATTGAACTCTTTTATTAAAAGCAGTTGTGTTGAACTCTTTTATTAAAAGCAGTTGTGTTGAACTCTTTTATTAAAAGCAGTTGTGTTGAACTCTTTTATTAAAAGCAGTTGTGTTGAACTCTTTTATTAAAAGAAATCATTGAACTCTTTTATTAAAAGCAGTTGTGTTAAACTCTTTTATTAAAAGAAATCATTGAACTCTTTTATTAAAAGAGTTATTAATGCCTCTTCTTCCTACAGGGTTTGGTCAGTGGCAATGAAGATAGGTTTGGGGTCCTTGTCAAGCTCTGCAATATTCACCTCCTTCACCTCTGCAAGTCTATCATATGAGGTTCATGTTAGATCATCCCTTGAACGTTGTGTCCATAGGTGAACTACTTTTCTCTCATCAACATTAAAAGATCTGAAATGGTTGAGAACCTTCCATAAATTTGGCTTGTCATTCTCCTCTTTTCCTCCCAAAGATCTTTTTGCTTCTCGTTCCATGTCAACCAAAAGTTTGTTTTGCTTCCTTCTTGCCTAGAAGCTATAAAGGGATCAACTCTCTCTCATATCATGTGAGAGGAGGAAGACACTTTGTAAGTCTTATTTTTGGAAAAAAGAAATTCATAAGTTTTTTGCTAATGTCTCTCTCTCCACATAATAGTTATCTCATGTGTTGTTTGGTTTAAGCTTATCCATGCTTCCTTTTCAACTTGGTATCAGAGCCACTGGTATCTAGGTGTCTACCCTTTCCTTGTTGTGAGCGATACACTCAAGTCTCGACCTTGTTGACTGCCTAGTTCAATAACCACTAACACCTTACTGGCTTTCTACCGTGCATCCACCAGCCACCAGCAAGTGCCAGTTAGCGAACTGTCTTTTTTGTTGGCCAACCCCCCAACTCAACCAAATTGAGGGCGGTAGTAGTGCCAGTTTGTCGGTTTGCCTTTGCTTGCTGGTGCCAGTTGTTTGTTGGTGCCAGTTGTTGCCGGTTGTCCATTGAAGGGACGGGCCTTAAACCTCTCGAGTCTCTACCCATCAATCGAAGGCTACTAGAACGTGCTACAACGAGCTCTCCCCGGTGTTAAGCAGTTACCCACAGTACCTGTGCTTACTTTTCAACACCGCGTGTAAGGGCTAATAATTAGCCTCTTCTTTCCCCTTTTTTTTTCTTAATAGTGTAAAAGGTCCCCAATAAGAGTGTGTTCATATGTGAACACACTCTTATGTGTTCATATGTGTTCATATGTGAACCTTCAAGCATCGCCTTTGCTTATTTTCCTCTCTCATTTTAAGGCATCCGGTTGTAAAGGAGCTAGACACTGATCTTGCCATTCTATTAGTAAGACCTCTCATTTTAAGGCATCCGGTTGTAAAGGAGCTAGACACTGATCTTGCCATTCTATTAGTAAGACCTCTCCTACCTTCCCATCATTATCATATCGAAAGATACATATTTCATTGACAAGTTTGATGGAGAAGGATTTCACACTTGGCAAGTCCAAGTGCGGTATGCTCTCATTGGGAAAGGGTTTGTGGCCCTTGGTGAAAGGCACGAAGGCGGTGGATTTTGATGATTCCAAAATTGTGGAAGATGATGAACGAGCTCAGTCCATTATAGCTCTAAAAATGGACAAAAAGCACATTCATCATGTGGCCAACATGATGAATGAAGACCACTAAGGCAATGTGGGATGAGATGGCAAAGTTATATGGAGAAAAGGGAAAGCACTCCTATAACTCTCTCAAGGTGAAATTTTTTGGCCTTGAAGAGTGAAGACTCCCTTGGAGGCTTCATAAGCAACATGAAGAGCATAATGGGACAACTTGTTGCAAGAATCAAAGACGACACAGTGGCGGTTCTTCTCAAGGCAATGCCCAATGAGTTCTCCAACCTCATCACTCACCACTCTAAAGCACCTTCCCAAGCCCAATGCCTAATGAGTTCTCCAACCTCATCACTCACCACTCTAAACCTTCCCAAGCCTACCTTCGAAGGCATCAAGGCGGCTCTCCTTGAAAGAAGATCAATGACTATGTGTGAATAATGGAGGATCTACATTAACTTCTCCTACTACATCAAATGAGGCTCTTGTCACTCATAAAGCATAACCTTAAATGCTCTTATTGTAACAAAAAAAAGCATACGGCCAATCAATATTTCAAAAGGTATCCCCATAAGTTTAAATGTAGTAAGTGTGGAGAGCAAGGACACACTATTTCAAGGTGTCCACAACGTGCCTCTAACAAGAGGCATGGAACTTTGTATCCAATACATCTTCTCCTAATGAGGGACTCCTATGATAAAGGAGTGTAGTAATAAGCACACATTGTAACTCACAAGCCAATTCTTGTACAAGCCTATGTTATAAAGGCTTTCCCCTTGTTTTTGGTGTATGAGTATTTCCAATGCCTTCCCATGTCCCATGGTTAGCATTAAGGGGGGATGTTGAAATTGATGTATTCTTATGATGAGATAAGGTGTGTGTTTGTGTGTGTGTGTGTAGCAAACCATCTCACTTTGAGATAAGGTTTGTGTGTATCAAACCCTAGCCTAGAAGCTATAAAGGGATCAACTCTCTCTCATATGGTGTGAGAGGAGGAAGGCACTTTGTAAGTCTTATTTTTGGGAAAAGCAATTCATAAGTTTTTTTCTAGTGTCTCTCTCTCCATATAATAGTTATCTTGTGTGTTGTTTGGTTTAAGCTTATGTGTGCTTCCTTTTCAACTAACCTAAGGTACGTGTTGACTTAAGTAGTTTGCAGGTTTGTCATGTTAATCTTATGAGGACATAGCCACTCGGTGAGGTCCTTAGTAGTGGTAGTATTGCAGTTTTGGTATTAACCTCTCAACCCTTCCATTACGATGTAGATTGGAATACTGGTACTGGCATATTCCCTTGCATTAGAAAATACTATGGGATTACCTTCCAATTGTCATTCATCTCCTCCATGGTTGGTCGAGGCTCCTATGCATATTCTCCTTCCTCTAGTAGCTCTTCGATGATCATTTGATCGATTGGCATAATGCGAGGTGCTGGTGGTTGTGTTAGAAAAGGTAGTGGTATAGGTATTTCAGATACTCTGCACATTCTGCCCACCTAGTTTTGCACATTTGATAGACTTTCCCCTAACACAAGCCCTTGCCCAAGTGGCATAAGTAAAGCTAGTTATTACCATGTAGAAGGCAATGCACTTGCATCTATTGCATCAACAGATGTGGGTACCTACCTATACTTGTGTCATGGTTTCTAAGTTGCATACAATGCGCGCAATACATCAATGGTGGTGAGGCATCAAATAATTAAGGACACTCAGTGCTTGTGTGATTCTGTCGCCATATTGAGCACCAAACCAACTCTCATTGTGGGGATAAATGTTAATTTGTAGGTACATCCCTTACCTTTTTTAGTGTAGTGCTTAGCTCATCTAGAGTCATATCCTTTAGCCCTCTCTCTAAGGTTGTCGTGCTTGTTCGGCTTGATGCATGCAGTGCTACTGTGGTAACAAATTTGGTATCCTCAAGCTGTTGGTAACTCAAGCATGTCATCCGCAAAATCGATGGCTAGTTTGCAACAATCATCAAACAATGTTGGTTTGGCCAACAACAACAAGTATTCATGCATCTTAGTATCCCTTACTTCCCTACAGAAGCGTGGTAGCAATTGCTCATCTGTCAACCTCTCTCTAAGTTTACACCTTGAGTTTAGATTTTTTAGATGAGAGAGGTCATGCTCCTACTTGTTGATGTTATACGATCGGGCAACAGGGCTCCACTTGTCTCCACTTTGTGCAAAACTAGGTATGAACACACTCTTAAGTGATGTGAAAGTATCCTATCGTCTAGCTTAAGCAATCGATACCGTTGATATGCCTTCCCTTCTAGTGTAAGGGAAAATGCAAATATTTTTGTTTGGTCACTGATCGGTCCACAAGTCTCGCACACCAATTCAAATATTTCCAAGTGTTATATGGCATCGCCATCACCTGAAAACTTTGGTATTAATCTTGCCACATGATTGGGCTTAACTAGTTCTCTCTGTGGTGCAGGTGTAGTACCTAACTCCCTAGCAATTCCCCTTCCTAGTTCTTTGACCATCCTTAATAGATCTATGGGTGTTGTGACTCCCAGACGAGGGGCTACTCTCATTGGCTCCCTTGGTGGGGCCTCATATGCCATCGTATATGTCCCTTCCCTGCCTTAGCCCCTTGTGGCTCCAGCATGTTGATTTATATGTACCCTTGGGTTGAGATAGCTTCTACATTTCTGTTTACGCCATCATCCAAGACTGCTCCTCCCAGGCTCCCTCTTGTAGCATCATGCCTCTCATTTACTCCTAGAGCTCTTGGGTCTTTAGATTTGCATCTACCTTTGCTTTGGTGTAAGTTTTCTACAAATCTCCTTGGTTGCATCTACCTCTGCCTTGGTGTAAGTTTTCTACAAATCTCCTCGTGACCCAACACCTAAGCTTCTCTGCTAGATAGGAGGATCTTGGTTGGTTAGATGCATTATCAATAGCAATGTTGTCACCAACATGCCTTCCCGACCTTAAGTGCATGAAATGGTTTTAACCAACCAAAATTTTAGAATTTTACACCCTTGAATTTATTGATTCTATAAATGTCAAATTTCTACAGAGTCACGGCAAGTGTTTGAGGAATCCTCACGGTAAAATTATAGGCTATTCTCAACTACTCACAACTTCGTCTGTTCTCAGAAAGCCTTTAGGAACATTCCTAAACAACTGCTCACTACTTTCTCTATTCTCAAAAAGCTCTTA
This sequence comes from Cibotium barometz, assembly GCF_041138505.1. Classification (NCBI taxonomy): domain Eukaryota; kingdom Viridiplantae; phylum Streptophyta; class Polypodiopsida; order Cyatheales; family Cibotiaceae; genus Cibotium; species Cibotium barometz. Next base: position 37,225,471 of record NC_141066.1, read on the forward strand.
GAAACATTCTTGAACAATTCTCCTATCGATTTTAAAGATATTAGTTGACCTGATTTTTTAAGGTTAAGAATCACAGTCTTGACCCCTCCTACAGAATCACTATGATGGTCTTTACCCAAACAAGTCCAAAGATTGTTCAAACGAGTTCCCTTATACCTCTAGTCACTGTTTTTAGGTGTCTATCTTATCATATGGTCAAGTTTTGTCACCGTGATTTTTGGTGAATAATCACGATGTGATCGGCGATCACGGGCCGCAATGGTACCTGTTAACCCCATTTTGGGATTAACTTAGCATCTCTCCATTATATATGAGAGATAGCACAATAAGTGTCATGAAAACGGCACTCTAAATGTTGTAATTATAAGAATAGCTATAGCAATGCTGCAAAACTATGTAACTTGTAACTTAGTTCATCTTCCATTAAGTTTTGGGTGCCCTAGTGTGAATAAGGGCCAGTTGTATAAACAATATTATTATGAGAATGTAAGACACAATCCCCTTTGTTCCAATTGAGTCTAGTCTTATCTCCAGCTAAAATTACAGCATGTGATTACCAAGACAAGATCATGCTAAAATTAGTTGTGGTGGTAGAATAGGCAGCAGTATATGTACTTCGAGTACTCCATACATTTACCTTTTCTAGTTTTGCACGTTTGACAGATTTTCCCCTAGTGCAGCACTTGCCTAAGTGGTGTAGGTAAAGCTAGTTGTTTCTACGTAGAAGGCAACTAGGTCTTGAGGTACTTTCAGTTGTTGTGTTAGACATGGATACCTACACATACTTGTATCATGGTTCCCGAGTCGCATATAATGTGTCCAATACATCAATGGTTGAGGCCTTAGCAACAACTTAGTGCTTGTGTGCATTTGCTAACATATTGAGCACTATACCAACTCTCATCGGGGGTATAAATGCTGATTTATGGGTACATACCTTACCTCTTTTAGCTTTATCTTATCTAGGAGTGCAGTGCTTAGCTTATCTAAAGTCATATCCTTTATTTGTCTCTGAGGTTGTCGTGCTTGTTTGGCCTGACCCATGCGATAGAGCTACCATAATGACTGATTTGGTGTCATCAGGTTGGGGTAACTCAAGCATCTTATCCTCATAGTCCATCGCTAGCTTGCAACAATCATCAGTGATGTTGATTTGGCCAACATCAAGTAGTCATGCATCTTAGTATCCCTTACTCCCCTACGACGGAAGCATGGTAATAGTTTCTTATTGATTAACCTCTCCCACGGTTTTACACCTTGAGTTTAGGTTTTCTAGACAAGAGATGTAATCTCTCATCGACTCATGATCCTCTTGATTGGTGTTATACAATTGAGCCATAGGGCTCCACTTGTCTTTGCTTTGTGCAAAACTAGGTATGAACACATTCTTAAGTTGTGCAAAAGTAATCATGTGGTCCTGATTAAACAATAATAGATACCATTGATGTGCCTTCCCTTCTAGTGTTAGGGAAAACGCAAATATTTTCATGTGGTCGTTGATTGGTCCATAAGTCTTGCACATTGATTTGAATATCTCTAGGTGTTGTATGGCATTGCCATCGCCTAAGAACTTTGACATTAATCTTGCCACATGATTGGGCTTGCTTTGATTGTGGTGTTGCTCTTTGTGGTGCCAGTGCTATACTTAATGCCCTAGCAACCCCACTTCCTATTTCTTTAGCCATCCTTAATTGGTTAGTGGGTGTTGCATCTCCCATATGAGGGGCTACTCTCATTGGATCCCTTGGTGGGGCCTCGTATGCCATCCTCTAATCGTCCCTCCCCTGCCTCGCCCTCTTGTGGCTCTGGCATGTTAATTTATATATACTCTTGGGTTAGGTGGTACATGGACAGTTTCTACGTTCTTGTTTACACCATCATCCAAGACCACTCCTGCCAAGCTCCCTTCTTGTAGCAACATGCCTCTCATATACTCTTGGAACTTTGGGGTTCTTAACATTGCATCTACCTCAGCCTTGGTGTAAGTTTTTTCCAAATCTCCTCGTGACCGTTCCTTGTTCCTTAATAGAGGTGTTACAAGAGTAGCTAGATCATCCCAAGGCTACTCTAGAATGGGCGTTAAAGGTGGCATACCCTCCTATATTTCAACTTTAACCTCTCTAGCACTACCTTGTACAACTAAGTTCTCTTGATTCCTTGATCCCTAAGACTGGAAGAATCTTCTCCACATATTGCCATATCCAAAGCACGTCTCTCAACCAACTCCATATAGATATCTAAGCTAGTCTTCTCTTGTTCAAGCCTTCTAAGTTAGTCTTGTTCTTCTCTCATTCTTTCCTCAATCTCCAAATCTCTGGAAGTGGTGGAAGTATATTTCCCCCATTCTTTGGGCACTTATAGGATCCCTTTGTATTCTTGGAGTATATTGTACCGTAGGTTGAGGGTTGCTCATCGCTAGAGATGGCTCCTCCCTTAGTTGTTGTCTTGTACCTCCAGGTCTTTTAGTACTCACTTCTCAATCCGAGCTCGATGGTTTTCCCTTGGTAACATGTCTAGCTTCCCTTTTAGGCTCATGTCCATAATCTAGGATTCCTTGGTTATGCCCATGAATCCTCTAGACAGTGTTAAAGAAGAAGTACCCTTCTCCCCTTCCACTTCCTCATTTACGAGGATTCTACATGGATTCCTCATTTACGAGGATTCTACATGGATTCCTCACTACTTGATGATTCAAAAGAATTTGGCTTATGTAAGGCAAAGCACTTCTTTTGTGTGTTGAATGTGGAAGCTAACCCTAAGCTTCTTTGGTAGGAGGATCCTAGTTGATTTTATGCACTATAGTCAAGGGAAATGTCCAACAAACCTTCCCGACCTTAAGTGCACGAAATGGTTTTGACTGGCCAAAATTTTAGATCTGTACGCACTTGGAATTATCAGAGTTGTAGATGAAAGGTTTCTGTAAAATCACGGCGGCAGATGTTTATTCTAGAATCACGGTCGTGATTAGAAATCACGAGTGTGATCAAGTTGGTGGTAATTGAGGATAAAATTCATGACGGACTGATGATGGGAGAAACCCTTGTACCCAGGCGCACAACCTACCCTTAATTTGAATTGGATCTCATAACTATGTGGTTAGGTGGTGGCAACCCATGGGCCGACTAGGATTAGGCATAGCCATTGGATCTAATAAATGTTTTGTGATAAGGGAATTGAGGGTTTGACTACATTAGTTAAGTTGAGAATACGTTAGATTTGACCATAGTTTAATAATGAATCCTAGAGATTTCCTCCTCAATTTTTATGTTGGTGGGGTTGAGCCTCGTGGAGTTGCCGAGTAACCAACCTTCAAAGATGTTGTAGAGGGTCACAATACGTCCCCCTCTTTCCTTAGATAAGGGTATTTCCTAGTCAAGCATGTGAAGCTATTAGGATAACCTTTGCCTAGGATATCATAGGGAGAGGCCCCCTAGTGAGCTACTCTACTAGATTCCGTTGGATTTTAAAGTATAAATAGAGGGTAGGGTCCTCACAATGTCTATCTTATTACATCTATGTGGTCTACTATTTGGTTATTCACTAAGGTTAGCCTAAGGTTATTAAGTTGATTGCACATTACCAAGTGTGTTAGACATGTTATGAGAGAAGTGAAGTCAAAGAGTATATCACATATGAACCTCCACTCCTAGAATCTAACTTCATTGAGGATTGCATGCCAAAATCATGTTAGCCTTTGCTAATAACAGGGTGGAGCAATGATTTCAACATCATCATATGAAGCATGATTCTCATCACATTATGGGGTGCAATTTCATTGCCCAAATAATCACATAAAGGTGCTAAATGAAGGGTAAAGGTGCCTAGAAATGTGATGAAAAGTCATCCTTCATCCTTCTACTATTCTTCTTCTCTACACGCATGGACTTTGGGAGGATAGGGGGAGAAAGTTTTGCTCCTAGATGTCATGGAGCTCTTGTGCATAGCCATGGACTTATCTTTTTGGTGAATAGAACTTTGATTAGTGGGTTTGATCATGATTGTAAATGCCCTAATAAATGATTAGCTTTATGGCTTTATTGGTTTTAATGTGCTCTCTTGAGTGATTAGAGAGGAGTTCAGTATAATTTGAAGCCATGTCTTGAGGTTTGGATTATTTACTATGGCTTTACCATAAGTAATCCATCATTACTTACTGTGGCTTTACCATTATATATCCCTTGTCTTTATACAATTCATCTTAGCAACAAGTGGAAACAATATGTTAGTATTCATCCAATGAAGAGAGACCATAAATAAGGCTCATATGTTGGGTTTGGTTTTCATGAAGAGCTAGCATATGTGCTATATGTTTTAATCTAATCTTTTGGTTGATATGGTTAGGTTGTCTATGACCTCTATGATTCATCTTGTTTTTTTTTAATTAGCATGATGAATCAAAAGTACCATTATTTGTATTGGCCTTCATTAATTAGCTCATTTTGTATTCCCATTATGTAGACATTGTGGACATGGGTAAAAGAAAAATATCATCCCTCAAATACATGATATCCATGACATTTCTAAATAAAATGACAAGGAATAATTTTCATAAAAAGAAACACACACAGAAAATTTGAATTTATGGTAGCTGAAACATTTCTCTCCACTTTAGAGATAAGGCTAGAAGGGGATGTTGTTTTTCAAAACATAATTTTTTACATGCTCTTGAGTATTTTTGGAACTTTGATGGTGGCTTTCTTTGAATTTTGGCTTGAGGATTTTTTGAACTTTGATGGTGGCCCTAATTGACTAATTCACATTCTTCTTTGGATTTTAAATACAAAAGGCTTCTCTAAGACAGTATATATGAGTTGTTAAAAAAATTATACTCTTGCAAACTTGATAAGAAAAGATCACCTAGAAAATATGTGAAATGTTTGTGACAATGTGCAACATTTTCATGTGTAAAACATGCATGTGGATTATCATGGGCACATAGTAACTTTATTCTTTTCCCCCATCCTAAATGTTTGGATCTATGTATGTAAAATCATGCCATTACACCTTATCTTTTTTTCCCATGTCATCATAAAGTCTTATACTCAGATAGCTTGAGCTTGAAAATAGGATAACCAAAAGGTCACCATATTTGATTAGAACATCATATTGTACACATTTTCGTTTTGTTGATAAACATTATATTGTCTCCTTGTGGTACCTTGTACCCCAAGTTTTTGCATTGAATCTATGTCGGCGGGCGGTTGGAGTGTATACACATGTAACCTCTACACTATTACTTCAAATGGAAGATACATTTCGATACGTGCAACCATCTCTCTTCCCATTTTTCCCTCTTGAAGAAACATTTTTGAAGTTTTCATGTGAACAACTCGTTCTTGCTACCACGCATCTTGTCACTTCATGATGCCACTTTTTCTTAGCTGGTTTGGTCTTATCTTACAGCTTGGGTGCATTTGCTATATTCATGTGAGTGGTGCCGAATGAACGCAAAAGGAAATTGGATGCAAAGGGCTATGGAATTTCCTTCAAGAAACGAAGCTTCCACAAAAATTTAAGTATGATGAATATCAAAAGTACCATTATTTATATTGGCCATCATTAATTAGTTCATTTTGTAATCCCATGTCATCATAAAAAGTCTTATAATCAGATAGCTTGAGCAAAAATAGGATAACCAAAAGGTCACCATATTTGATTAGAACATCATATTGTACACATTTTCGTTTTGTTGATAAACATTATATTGTCTCCTTGTGGTACCTTGTTCCCCAAGTTTTTGCATTGAATCTATGTCGGCGGCTAGAGTGTATACACATGTAACCTCTACACTATTACTTCAAATGGAAGATACATTTCGATACGTGCAACCATCTCTCTTCCCATTTTTCCGTCTTGAAGAAATATTTTTAGAGTCTTCATGTGGACAACTCGTTCTTGCTATCACGCATCTTGTCACTTCATGATGCCACTTTTTCTTAGCTGGTTTGGTCTTATCTTACAGCTTGGGTGCATTTGCTATATTCATGTGAGTGGTGCCGAATGAACGCAAAAGGAAATTGGATGCAAAGGTCTATGGAATTTCCTTCAAGAAACGAAGCTTCCACAAAAATTTAAGTATGATGAATATCAAAAGTACCATTATTTATATTGGCCTTCATTAATTAGCTCATTTTGTAATCCCATGTCATCATAAAGTCTTATAATCAGATAGCTTGAGCTTGAAAATAGGATAACCAAAAGGTCACCATATTTGATTAGAACATCATATTGTACACATTTTTGTTTTGTTGATAAACATTATATTGTCTCCTTGTGGTACCTTGTTCCCCAAGTTTTTGCATTGAATCTATGTCGGCTGGAGTGTATACACATGTAACCACTTCAAATGGAAGATACATTTCGATACGTGCAACCATCTCTCTTCCCATTTTTCCCTCTTGAAGAAACATTTTTGAAGTCTTCATGTGGACAACTCGTTCTTGCTATCACGCGTCTTGTCACTTCATGATGCCACTTCTTCTTAGCTGGTTTGGTCTTATCTTACAGCTTGGGTGCATTTGCTATATTCATGTGAGTGGTGTGCCGAATGAACGCAAAAGGAAATTGGATGCAAAGGGCTATGGAATTTCCTTCAAGAAACAAGCTTCCACAAAAATTTAAGCATGATGAATATCAAAAGTACCATTATTTATATTGGCCTTCATTAATTAGCTCATTTTGTAATCCCACTATGTAGACATGGGTAAGAGAAAAATATCATCCCTCAAATACATGATATCCATGACATTTCTAAATAAAATAACAAGGAATAATTTTCATCAAGAAACACACACACACACACACACACACACACACATACACACACGAATTAGAATTTATGGTAGTTGCAAAACATTTCTCTCCACTTTAGAGATAAAACTAGAAGGGGACGATATTTTCAAACCATAATTTTTAACATGTTCTTGAATATTTTCTGAACTTTGATGGTGGCTTTCTTTGAATTTTGACTTGAGGATTTTTTGAACTTTGATGGTGGCCCTCTTTGACTAATTAACATTCTTCTTTGGATTTTAAATTAAAAAAAGGCTTCTCTAAGACACTAACTTGTTGTTTAAAAAGTTCGTACTCTTGCAAACTTAATAAGAAAATATCACCCAAAAAATATGTGAAATGTTTGTGATAATGTGCAACTTTTTCATGTGTAAAACATGCATGTGGAATGTCATAGGCACATAGTACCTTTATTCTTTTCCCCCCATCCTAAATGTTTGGATCTAGGTATGTAAAATCATGCCATTACACGTGATCTTTTTTTTCCATGTCATCATAAAGTCTTATAATCAGAAAGCTTGGGTTGAAAATAGGATGACCAGAGGGTCATCATATTTATCATATTGTACACATTTTCATTTTGTTGATAAACATCATTTGGTCTCCTTGGTACCAGAGGGTCATCATATTTATCATATTGTACACATTTTCATTTTGTTGATAAACATCATTTGGTCTCCTTGGTACCTTGTTCCCCAAGTTTTAGCATTGAATCTGTGTTGGTTGGACTGTATACACACGTAACCTCTACAATATGTGCAACCATCTCTCTTCCCATTTTTATGAACATTTTTGATGTCTTCATGTGGAAAGCTCGTTCTTGCTATCACGAGTCTTGTCACTTCATGATGCCACTTGTGTTTGGTCTTACCTTTGAACTTGGGTGCATTTGCTATGTTCATGTGAATGTGAGTGGTGGGAGGATGAAATCAAAAGGAAATTGGATGCAAAGTAGTATGGAATTTCCTTCAAGCTTCCACAAAAACTTAATCATGGATCATTTCTTTTGAATCTTGCGAAGGTGCTCACGTTTGCTTTTGAGAAGTCAAGCGGAGTCTTCATGGTGTCCAAAGACTTTTGCATTTGATTTTAAGGCAAAGAGGGAACCTTACAGGGGAGCCTTAGAGAGAGTCATGTTCACATTAAAGTCCTTCTAAGAGCTTTTTTCTTCTGGAGCTTTCGTTCATTCACCTTGTCCTCTCTCTCTCTCTCTCTCTCTCTCTCTCTCTCTCTCTCTCTCTGTGCGCGCGCGCGCGCGCAGAGAATACTAACAGATGGCACATTTGTAAACACACAAGGATCAGTGCTACTTTAGTTTTTCACAGTTGGGCGATTCGGGGCATTTGATTTGAGCAAAGCACAAGCGCGTTTTCAATATTTGTGTTCTTTTCAAGAAAATCAGAGAATTGGGTCATCGAAATTTACATGCAAATGGGCTGAAATAGAAGCTTTTGGTGGAGATCTATGGCGGCGGGAAGCGGCGGAGGGCTCTCATGCCAACATTAGACTCTGCAAGTGCAGAGTAGAACCGGGTTATCAGGATTTGTGATGTTTGGCACATTTTTGTGAGCATATATTTGCCATTTCGAGGAATTCGCAGGAGAAAAGAGGAAACGAACTTCTACACAAGATTTGAGGGGTATTTTGGCACCTAATACAATTGTTTTCTTGCACGTTGATTAGCACAGAAGTGGGTTCTCTTTGCAAATCTGATCAGGGTTTTAATGTGTGCAAGATCAAGTGAAAAATCAAGGGTTTTGGTTAAATTGGAACAGAAAATTAATGCCTTGTGTGAAGCAAATACATGATTCGCACATGGGTGCTGACGGGTCCCATAACAGCAATGTCCCTCCACCTTTCCTCACAAAGACCTATGACATGGTGGATGATCCTGCCACGGATGGCACTGTGTCATGGAGCGACACCAACAACAGCTTCGTGGTGTGGAATGTCGCGGATTTCGCGAAAGACTTACTTCCTCAGTACTTCAAGCACAACAACTTCTCAAGCTTTGTCAGGCAACTAAACACATATGTAAGCTTCAATACCAAGGTTCTCTTTTTGTAAATTAGTTAAGAAGTCATTTGGAGAGAATAATTGGCCATGAAAGATTTGCCCCATATATCATCATCCATTTTCTCGGGGTAGTGGATTATAGGTGCCAGCAGTACCCCCAGAGAGGATGATGGTGTATGGGGCAAGTCTTTTATGGCTATATAATCATTTTTTCTTTTATTAGTGGGTTTTAGGTGTTTGGGTTTGAACTCATGCCTCCTACGGGAGGCATGGTTTGATAGCCACTGGGGCAAGGCCCCCCAATCTTATGGATTAGTCTTAATCTGCAAGTTGTATACATAAACCTTCAAGATGTAGCTTTTACACATGCATACTTCAAATTATCGACTCAGAAAAAGGATTCTTTTTTTAGAGTACATCATAAATGGTGTCCATTGGGGTTAAGACTCAGGCACCCACCTTGAGCCTCAAAACCCTTTCCCACTGGGTTATACGCCCATGGACAGAAAATAAAGGGGATGTTTAAAGTGTGTTGCAGCTATGAAACATGGATCCAAAGAAGAAACCCCACAGATTAAACGTTGTTAGGGCGTACAACTTCCACAGAGCCAGTGCAGTCTCGATCTTGGCCTTAAACTTTTATATATATGGATGTGTTTTTTGCTGCATTTATGTGGCATGTTTGATCCTGCATAGGGCTTAGTGTTCTATAGGGAAATAGAAGGGCGGTCAAAGGACTTTGGGTCACTACGATTGGATTTGTGATGGTATTACATGCTTAAACTGTAATTAGGTTTACTTGATTTCCCTCCCACTCAAATTGGACCTTTTTCATTATGAGATTTATGCAGGGTTTCCATAAAATTGATCCTGATAGATGGGAGTTTGCCACTGAAGGATTTTCCAAAGGCAATAAGGAGTCTTTGAAGAATATTCACCGTCGGAAGCCAATTGCATCACATACACATACCCTGCAGCATTTGCAGTTGCAGAAGCACTCCTGTGCTGATCCAGCACATGTAGAACTCGAGGAGGAGATCAAAAGGCTCAAGCAGGACAAGAACGTTCTCTTGATGGAGCTCTTGAACCTGCGGCAACAGCAAGAGACTACAGGAACCGAGCTGCAGACCTTGGGGCAACGCCTCCAATCCTTGGAGGAACGACAGCAGCAGATGGTAGCATTCTTGGCACGAGCTATGCAGAACCCAGGGTCCTTCATGGAGCTTGTACATCAAACCGAGAGAAGCATGGGCCTAGCATTCAGCAAGAAACGAAGGTTGCCTGATCAAGAGATTCTGGTTGGAGTAGGAGAGTCTGCGGGCGATGATGGTGGCGGACAACTTGTTCGGTACCATCCAGGGGATGACGATGTCATCTCCGAGACCCATTTCACCAATACAGAAGAGGTTTCCTGCTCACAAGTATCCGTCGAGGTGATCCTAAAACAGCTTGCACTCTCCACTCTCAATCAGTCAGGCAACACTAGTCCATTGAGCCACAGTTCAGGAGTTACTCTTCGGGAGATACATCCGGTGTACCCCGATCCATCAGCCAATGACATGCATGCCCATTCTGTTACGGTGTCCCAAAGTGGAGGTGCAGAATGTAGTGATCATTTATGCCAGCAGAGAGACTCTGGAGACTTCAAAGCTGGCTCAACTGCACTGCATATGAAAAGCAGTAATGAATTGGACCCTGGAGTGCAGGCTTCGCAACCTTCTCATAAGACAGCTAGCACCATAACGACCAAATCTTGCGGATCTAATGATATTTTCTGGGAAAACTTGCTTACTGAAGACCCTGGTTTGACAGGTAAGGAAGCAGATGACCCTGAAGGTGATGGTCATGTATGTGAAAGATGGTTTTTGTAAGATTACATGTGGGACACCAAAGAGCACATTTTATTTATCTTTTGAGCAGACAGTAGGATGTAAGGGCCTCGAGCCTTAAGATGACTATGTATTTGGGGAAGTGATGCACAGATTTGGGGGTTGGCAGACCTATGTGGCTGAGAGACTAAATAAAACTTAGAATCAGAGTTCCTATTGTATTTTTCTCTCACATCAAATGGATTTATTACATCTATTTTGTAAGAGGACACAATGCCAAGCCATCTGTATCCTTAGAGAATTTTGCAGGGAGACCTGATCATGGTTTGTTAAGGACCATAGTGACTTGCCTGCTTTCAATTAGATCGTGGTGTGGGATGAGGATTGGGAAGTTTTGGAATGCCTATAAATTTTCTTCTCCACTATCTTTGAGATTTCGCTGGAGGGAGGATTTGCCTTTAAAGAGGCTCCCTACTACTGCTGGTCCGCCACATCCAACCGGGCTATAATTTCAAGAAAATTTCTTTCCCCCATTTCAATACGTGTTCAAACGTTGTTTGGGTAGCCAGCTTGTGTCCACATATGGGCCCCTGTTACAGCTCCTGCTTAAGAATCCTCCACACTGGCTACAAACGGGCTGCCTTGAATCGTGCTCTTCATGGCTACAGACTGGTCAGCCCAGAATTGGCCTACAATTGGGTGGCTTCTATGGGCAGCCCACACTGTCCTTCCCCTGATGTTGATTGCCTGTGTTACAGAAGATTTTCCTGCCAAAAGTTAAACTTGTGTAACTGGAACTCTAGGCAGACGAGATAGCAATAGAAAAGGAACACTGCACTCACCTTATGCTACGAGAACATATCTCTTGAAGGCCTTGATAGCTCACCGCTCATCTTGGAGTCAAATCATTTCTACAACCTTTACCTCTAAGCAAGAAGTCTCTTAATTGCCAAATCTACTCCAAATGGATCACCTAGAGCTCACTCCAGCTAACTAACAATGGGGTCATCATCCATCTAATTAACAATGGAGTCATCAGCCATAGTACCTGAATACCTTTGGCCATTCACAGAGATATCTACATGGTATCTGTTCCATTAATATTGTAGATATCATTTTTGTAATGTTCTTGGAATGCTTGACAATCCTTTCTCTTAATTTCATTGGCCATGGTGACTGTACAGGAGGCCCACAAGGCGGGCAAGTGGGCTGTCTACAGAGATGGCCCCATCATCCTACAAAGCATTCTTTAACGATCAAATTCACAACCTCACAACCTTCCTACCTCTACTGCTAAAATAAGCACCCCAAACGATCGAAATGCATTAGTTAATTAATTCCATGTCTGTTTGGGGTGCTTATTCTGTAAGGTATTATTCTGTGCGCCAAAAAAAGGTCTGCATCAAATGGACCTTTTGAGAAATTCATAATAATTTGAAGGTCTTCATAACTAAAGTTACCCAGCATCTTTGAATTTTCAAACCTCGAACTCTGAAATCTGCGAGTGATTTTCAAATTTCACCAGTGCAAAATTCACTATACCCGGGTTTTTAATGCACATTGGCACTATTATGCACTTCGACATTCAACTTTACCGTCCCTTTATTGGTTCTTCCTCCTCTTTTAACTTGAATAAAGTTTATCCAAAGCACTAGTAGCAACAAACTCTACCAGTGATCACTGCATACTAATCTCTCACAAGTCTGTCTCATAGTCCCTTTAGTGCTGCTGTGGACCTTATAATTCTCAACTTTATGGAAAATAAATTCCCTTAGTTAGTCAATGAGGATTTGAGGGACAGTGTTATCGAACCTTGAGCTTTTTTTTTGTACACTTGGGTGACAATCTTCTTTACGTACTGCCTTGGGGTAAGGCCCAATACACAGCCCTTCATGCATTCCCAAGTTGTGGCAGCATGACAAGCATGATAGGCTGTCAGATTGGGCATCCCCTTTACACACAGCCCTGCCCACAAAGCTTGAACATTTGTACTAGAAATCGAAACTGCAGAAAGGCCTTGAGATGTGATTGGCTAATAAAATTTTGAAGCTTTTTTTGGGTGACTATGACAGCCTGCAGTCATGCCCAAGACAATACTCCCCTGTCAACATAAATATGTCACGGCTTGAACCCACTACCTCTTGGTTAGGATGCCACTAGGGCAAGTGCCCGTTGAGGGAGCTACAAGCTACACCACTCACACACATAACCTTACAGTTTACACCACTCACACACACCAACCTTACAGTGTCACGGCTTGAACCCACGACTTCTTGGTCAGGGTGCCACTCGGGCAAGTGCCCGCTGGGAGAGCTACAAGCTACACCACTCACACACATAACCCTTCAGTGTCACGGTGTCACGGCTTGAACCCACTACCTCTTGGTTATGGTGCCACGCAATGCAGGCAAGTGCCTGCTGACAATATAAGCTAGATTCTCAACACAACTCACAAAATGCAATCATGTGTGAAGAGGCCCCATAACACCATAGTTATCATCCCCCACAAACACCTCAAGTGAGCAAACCCTGGAGTAAATGAGATTATAAGAGGTAGGTCAAAGTATACAACGTATACACGACTGTCCAATTCATTCTGTGATGCCGAGCTGCAGACTTAGGTTGGATTTCCACTGTTTTTTTAATTGAATAATTTCCACTCATGTAAGCAGTCTTTCCTTGAAGAGGTTTTTTTCCCTCTCTATAGCCTTAGAATCATGAGGAACAATTAGCATCCATAAGATGAATACCGAGCCATGCCTTTTTGAGTTGTTGCGATTCTTGGAAATACCCAATTGCAAAGCAGAGGACAACAATTAGGCAAAGAGGATCTCTCTATTGTTGCAAGGTTGTATGCTTTGGTGATATGGAATGTGGTGATAAAGGAGTGTGTTTAATTCCACAAAAAAAAAAAGATAAAGGAGTGTGTTTGTAATATATTCAGTTTTGAGATAATATATACGGTTTTTTTTAAGAAAAAAAAAAAAGAGGAGTGTGTTTGCCTCTTCTCAAATGCTATCAAACTTTACTTGGGTAGCATCAGAACTATTTTTTAAAAGCAAGCAAGGAGGTAGATAAGTGCATTATTATTTTCTATACAACTTTATCACAATTTGCTTTACTCCTCTTTAAGTGATGAAAGTGATGAAAGATCAATAACAATGATGAATAAAGATGAAGCATATTCACATCTTCAACAAAAGCAAAATTTTGGGTTAGGAGAAGGATGCCAGTCTTATTTCCCCAAAGTTAAAGTTCTTTTTTATTGTATATACAAATTCTAAAATCTTGTTATCATCTAATGACAACTCGGCAATCGATATTAAACAAGCAAGGAGAATGCTTCCAAATGATTTCGTAGTGAGTGCCCACCATGTAAGTATATTGTCACACACTACAAGGCTTCGTAATAATTCACTATCTTCCACTTGTATCAATGAAAGTGCTCATCTAAATGGTGGAATAGCATATTCCACCATAACTATAGTTTTAGGGAACTCTCAACTATATCTTGTGTATGGTCTTTTTCTTCTTTTTTTCACTCACATGTATATTGCTGATCTATATTTAACAATCAAAGCATCTACCTCATTCCTAACGGTTACTCACAAAATTCTAGCACCTGCACTTCTAATAGCATTCTTATTTTTGTGTTGATGAAAAATTAGATTGTTTAAAACTAGAGTACTATATCAAATTTATTTTTGTTTCTTCTAACAACCACGAGAATATTTGTTAGTGTTATAAAAACATCAATCTCATGTTGTTTAAAAAAATCAACTTTCCTTCTTTTTACAGCATGAGAATGAATCATTAACCAAATAGTATTGTACATACTTAGGCCAACATGAATGACGCCATTGAGTAAGTTAGTGCATTGTCTTTGTTTCTTTAAAGCAACCTTGAGAATGAATCATTCAATGATTATTGCACTCCATTTATTTTTACATAGCAACATTGATAATGAATGATTGAAAAATGAGTACATTGTATGCTTAGGCCATTATTCAACAAGGTGACTTGCTCTTTGAGAAGGTCTAGAACAAAACAAGGAGCTCTATCAATGAGAAAGTTACTCAAATTTTCATCTAGTCATAGTCAACGTGAAGACCGAGTTGTGTCTATGCATCTACCTCGTATTGTATATTTTAAATGTATATGATAAACTATAAACCTCCTCCTTAAGATGGCTATTTAGAAATGCTGACTTCACATCCATTTGCGATACTGGTCACTTCCCATGAGCAGCCAAGGCTAGTACTGTATGAATAGTGATCTAGCTATGTCTCCTGAAAGTCAAAGCCTTCAATCTATGCAAAAACGATCCTTGCCTTGTACTTATCTAATGTACCATCAGAATTGTATTTGGCCTTCCAAACCCACTTGGTGCCAATAACCTTCTATTTTTTATAGGATGATCCACAAGATCCTAAGTGTGGTTTTTCAAAATTGAGTAATACTCTAACTCCATGGCCCCCTCCAGTTCGGAGGCATATAAAGGACATTAGATGAACCCACGGCCAGGATTTGACATCATTCCCGATCGCTTCTAGGATGGACTCCCCCACAGGCTTGAGGGAGGTATACCAACCCATTTGACTAGCCATATGTCGAGATGCTTCAATGTTGATGATCCATGAACCATTGGATGTTGAGGAATGTTCTATCTTTGCACATATTTCTTCCAAACAACTCCAATTTTGCTTCAGCATTGTTCTCGGACTCCTTTCAAGGCTTCAAATCTTCTCATCTACTTCCTTCAGTATACATGATTTGATCACATGCATGACCAAGCTTTGTAGTAGAAATTTTTTTTCTCTTTTCGGAAGCATTGGGGTTCCTATTAACCCTTATACTTATCTCTGTCTCTTATCCCTCACCTCACATTTAGCTTCTTGTATTCATCCAAGGGTACTTTTCCCATGAGGTTTTTTCCCTTGGACAGCACACATTCTCTCATTTGTGTGCACACATTGCACACAATTTGTATTACTATATTTTGGATGGTTTGAGGGGTGATGGGTATGCCCACACGCTATTGGTTTTAGTAGGTGGGATCACTTTGTGCTTGCCATGTGGCAAGCAGATGAGCCTCATTTTCCTATATAAAGAAGCATAGGGTGAGAGGCAAGACATTCCCTCTAGCTCAAGTTGAAATCCACCACATTGATGAGTCATTTTGGAAAATTTCTCTAGCTCTTGCTTTCTAAGTGAGATCTTTCACTAAAAGCTCTTGCATGTGAGAGATGCTTGCATGCTTGTGTTGACATTCTTGGTGGCTTGGGCTACTCTTGCTTGCTAGGTTGAGTCTTGCATTGGAGCTATGGTATGTGTGAGATCCTTTGTGCTTATGTGATGAATGCCCTTAGTTTTCATGTGATAAGAGAGGTGGGGGTGTGTTTCCTTGTGCATGGAGAGAGCGCCTATCTATGTGCGAGTTGAGATGTACCTTTTGAACATTACAACAAATTGGGTTAGAGCATTGGAGTTTGCATAGAATCCTTACATGAGTTATTTCCATTTATCCCATTTATGTTATTTCATTCTTCTCTTGTTACCTTATCCCGTTTCAAGTTCATTATTGTTACCCTTACCCTCTCTATCCTCTCCTACTTTCCCCCTCGAGCACCGAAGTGGCACCGGTGGTTGGGTGGTTGCCTTCTATGCATCTTCCATTGATGCACAGACCCCAGAGTGCTTGTTGGCTAAGCCTTAACATTGATTCCATTGTCGGGACCATTTCACAAGGAGGCAACGATGACTACATAAAGTGGAACTTGTCACATCGAAATGCAAAGAGATTCAACCAAGATTCATCAAAACAGTAGTAAAGCAATTAGTTCAAAAACAAAACGGAGTATATGCAAAGGGGCTCAACATGAAGGTTGAAACCTAGCAAAGCTAGTTATTTACAAATCTAGTAACCTCTTTTTTAGTTATTTGGCGTTGCAAATGTATGCTCAATCCCAACATAGCAAGCTCACAAAAGAGGTTATAGTGATGTTTATTTCATTGAACATTACATAATCATACATATGCATATGAGGGATGCTACATGTAGAGCTTAAGGTGATCATTTAAATAAATGTTACCAAAGATTATTAGCTCTAATGTACTGCTCAGGGGCACTGCATCAGGGTTAACCCCTTAGCTGCCCATCATGAGCTCGTGCTAGTATGCCAAAAAAGACGGCAGCCAGCTCGTGCCAATGTTGTCCATGAGTCCGCTGGGTAGTGCAAAAACAGAGAGAGCTCGGTCAGGGAGGCGCGCCGCTCCAGCAGCAAAGAACCTCAGTCTAATCGTGGGGGAGGAGCAGCAAAGCAAGGAATGGGCGCACTTTAGAAAAAAAAAACAGAGAGCACAAGAGTGCAGAAATAGACAACGCATTACAAAAAAGGTAATACATGGCAGCTATAGCATTTGGCATAATCGTGTGAGAAGAGAGATTTATCAAACAAATCATCAGACAAAGCAACTATAGGAGCAAATTGTGCAAAATCTTTGCATAGCTATAATTGCAACATGTCCTTTCTCACATTCTTTTTCCGAGTGATGAATCATGCATCACTAGCTACATCTAGATCCTCCCATGATACGAGTGTTGGTGGGGTATTCTTCCATTTCTTGAGAGCACATGGGATACTCTTGCATCCGCACTGTTTGATGAGTCGTGCACATCTCATCACGAGGTGCTCTATCGAGACTCGATGCACTTCATGGCATTACATGGCTTCCCTTATGTATTCGTTTTACTCTAGGATCATATTGTTTTTTTTAAAATCCAGATCATCACATAGAGGTGTTTCAATTCATGTATCATGTCCCACCCTCAAATCTGGTCGCATATGCCCAAACTATTGCACCCATCCCATGCCCTGACCACCTAACACAAGTTGTGGGGCAGCACCTTTCTATGCTCACCCCCTGGAGATTGTACCCCATGATGAATCCACCACAACCTCTACGCGTCGGACATTGTATACACTTATGATTCCCCATGGGAGATGCATGTTGATCCTTACACAACCTTGCCATCAATAATTGTATTTGACACAGGTGTGGATGCACATAACCTCGCCATTAATAATTGTATTTAACACAAGTTTGGATACACACTTGAATGATTTTTCTCTTCCTTTTGAGCCATCTTATGAGGTGGAAAATCCATTCATGGATTTGTAGAGGAGCTCTTGTCATATTTTGGGATAGAGCCTCTATACACTCCACCATCTTCTTTGGGTGTAGATTGCTATGGATACCACTCATTACTAACTTTTTCTCGAGCTGCAGTTTGGAGCACCTTTATTTGGAAACCAGGGTTAGGCTCCATCAACACTACATGGGATTCAACGATCTTATCCTTATCATCGACCTATGTACCCACCTTTGTAGATCCTTTTGATAAAGACACCTTTTCCCTGATGGCCACATCTTTTGCAAAGGTTTCCTCTACTCCATAGTCCATTCATTGCCCGCATCTTTCTCACTTGGGAGCAATACATTGGCATTGACTAAGGCACCCCGTTTGTCTTCATTCATTTGGGACCTTGGCCTACAACATTGCACTGCACACATTGCACACAATTTGTATTACTTTGTGCATATATATTTGGATAGTTTGAGAGGTGATGGGTATGCCCACACCCTATTGGTTGTAATATGTGGTATGCTTGCCATGTGGCAACAAGGAGATGAGCCTCAGTTTTGCATATAAAAAATCATAGGGTGAGAGAGGCAAGGCATTCCCTCTAGCCCAAGTTGGAATCCACCACATTGGTGTGTCATTTGGGAAATCTCTCTAGCTCTTGCTTTTTAGGTGAGGTCTTTCACTAGAAGCTCTTGCATGTGAGAGATGCTTGCATGCTTGTGTGGTTGACATTCTTGGTGTGGCTTGGGCTATCCTTGCTTGCTAGGTTGAGTCTTGCATTAGAGCTATGGTATGTGTGAGATGCTTTGTGTTCATGTGATGAATGTCCTTAGTTTGCATATGATAAGAGAGGTGGGGGTGTGTTTCCTTGTGCATGGAGAGAGCGCCTATCTATGTGCGAGTTAAGATGTACCTTTTGAACATTACAACAAATCGAGTGAGAGCATTGGAGTTTGTCCTTGTTTTGTCATCATAGAATCCTTACGTGAGTTATTTCTATTTATCCCAGTTATGTTATTTCATTCTTCTCTTGTTACCTTATCCCTTTTCAAGTTCACTCTTGTTACCCTTACCCCCTCTATCCTCTCCTCCCTCTCGAGTGCCGGAGTGGCACCGGTGGTTAGGTGGTTTCCTTCTATGCATCTTCCATCGATGGGTGGACCCCCAGAGTGCTTGTCCCCTTGCCTTTCTTTACGTTTTGCGGAGAATGCAATATCACCACCACCATCTCTAGCTTTGAAACATATCTCCTCCTCCACTAACATTGCACTTGATCCCTCAAAAGTAAGAGACGAGTAGTTGTGGGTTGCACATTTGCATATTTACTGTGAGGAGGTCACTAAACTATTATACTTTAGGGGCAACACTCTGATGCACCTAGTGCTTGTTCTTCACTGGTTCGCACCAACGCCATCTAATCTTGTAGATTCTTTATCCATGATATGAATAGCTCTATTGTTTCTCCATCAGAATACCTTTCACCTGCAAGCTGATTCTCAAGGTTTTGAATCCTTGTATGGTTCCTCGTGTCATATTGGTTCTTTAGGACGTACCATGCTTCAAAAATTGTCGTAGTATGCTGAATCACGGTCATCATTGAATCAATGATGCTAGTGATGATGATACATAACATATCTGCACTCCTTCACCTCCACGCCAAAGTGAGAGCAGGATCTGGCACGGTATGGTCTATAGTGGATTTAGTGGATCCAGATTAGGACCCGACTTTGCATTAGCAATTTTCCACAACTCATGTGAATCAAGAATAGACCTAATCTTGAACTTTCAGAGAGTGTAACTTTTCCCATCCAACTTCCCATCACCAAAAGGTGGAGGGCAGACACGAGCGGTTGTATTCTTTTTCATGGAGGAGATACATACTTGTTTGGATTTCATGTGAAACAACATTTCTCTAAATTCTTGTCATTTGTGAAATTTCTCTTTCACATTGGTTGAAAAAGTCATGTAACCGAATTGGTAAGTAAAGACAACCATGTAGGAGTTGGGGGGCATGTATATGCCAAAACTTGCAAAGAGGCCATGAAATTTCATCTCCATGTTGTATTGCAGATGGACTTTATACCCATGATAATTAAAGTGGCCATGATCAGCGGTTATACGACATGCTGGTGTTTGGGCTAGAGGCTTAATTTTTCATCTAACAAATACTTGCATCTAAGATAAGGTTATTTGTAAGTGGTGAAAGTTACTTTGAGTCACTTAAAAGGTGAAAATAAATATAGGTGTGTGGGTGGAATTGAGAATAGGTGGTGCAATAAAGGTCGAGTCTGAAAAAGTTCATGTAAGGACGTTGTATGAAACAAAGTCTTCTAGTTCATACTAGACTTGTGAACAAGTCTTTGGCTATATATTTATGTACTTACACTCAATTGTATGTACTTACACTCACAATTGTTGAGATGAATTTAATTGATATTTACCTTATATATTGAATCTACCATTGTTTATGGTGCATGATGATCAATGATCCTCAATCCAATCATTAAGCTTAACTTTATACCTCATGATTTCTTTCATAGAATATCCCCTTATCTATGGTTTGAAAACTCTTAATACACACAACAAATTTTGAGAAAATAAAAGTACCCCTTTTGTATGGCCTTATTCACTTTTTTGAATATTATACCCTTACGTATGTTTATTGTCCACAAGTTTATGAGAAAGGTTTGAGCAATGAAGGAGATGAGGTGGGTAAAAAGTTGTTGGTGGATGTAGTCAATGGAGTAGGTGGAGAAGAGATTCTTAGCAAACAAACCACCTCAGAGGGAGTAAGTTAATCATGGGGCATGAGATTCTTAGCAAATGAGGACATGAGGAGATCAAGAAAGATCGATAGGCGTTTTCAAAAGATGAGTTAATAGCATGGCATGTTTGATAAAATGGAATTCAACTTTTTATGTTTTGTTGGAACAAGTGTTACCCCTCATTTTGAGGAGTGAAAAATCTTTTGGTCACAATGCTATTTTTTTAATTGATTCATACGTGAAATAAAACCTTGAATATACCATCACCTGCATAAGATTAAGTAGGTGGTCTCGTGAGCCAAGTGGGTGGTGCATTTAATGTCATATGTATCGCAGTCAATTTAATGCCATATGCATCACATTCAGTATAATGTCATATATGTCACACACATATTTTTCTTGTTATTGAGTACATTTAATACATGTGTTAAGTAATTTTGCTATATCATATGATGATCATAAAATGAAATGCATTTGTGAAATAAAGATGATTTTAAGTTGTCAAATTCTTTTAAAAAAACTACAAGCACTAGATTTGGTCCTACAGTATTTTACAATGTTAGAATATTTTTGAAGTTCCATAGTTATTATGCATAAAAAATTATTTGTACAATGGTATAACCTATTGACATTGACAAACTTGTTGAAAAGTCCGGAGTGGCCCTTAATAAGGATTTTGTTCACATTGTGGTTATCATTTTTTTCAATACCGAATAGTTTGAAATTGGCCTTCTCTGTAAATAAGGATTTTGATCACATTGCAGTTATCTTGAATACAAATAGTTTGAAATTAAACCAACATTGAATAAGCACTAAAATTGTCTTACCATATATTCGAATTTCACATTGTTAAATTTAAACTTTGTATCACGCACTAGTGCTTGTGGGGGCACCACACTAGGTTGAAGGGAATTAGTAAGAGAATGAGTGTAATCTAAGATAATATTAAGGGGTGAAAGAAGCTTGCATTAAACTAAGCTAATTTATTATTAAGTGTGGGAAATAATTAATATTGAATTAATGTTTTTTTTGGGTAATGCGAGGGTTGTGTTTTATTCAAAAGCAACCGCAAGTTATTCTAAGTGCATACGTGGGAGGCGTCAAATTGGGTGGTGTAAAGCAGAAGTTAAGAAATAGTGTAATATTTGAGAAAAGAAA
Source organism: Cibotium barometz (assembly GCF_041138505.1). NCBI lineage: Eukaryota > Viridiplantae > Streptophyta > Polypodiopsida > Cyatheales > Cibotiaceae > Cibotium > Cibotium barometz. Next base: position 37,247,178 of record NC_141066.1, read on the forward strand.
AAATTATTCCTTAATAGCGTCCACAAGAGTGTGTGTGTGTGCGCGCGTGCGTGTGCGTGTGCGTGCGTGTGTGTGTGTGTATATATATATATATATGAGAGAGAGAGAGCCCGACTTTGAAATTTGGATTTCATTTATCTGAATATAAACACATAGACCGGCTTCCTTTACTAAAATTTGGCTTTCCTTTATTGGAAAATACATACTTATCACTTTCATTGGGATGGGCGAAAAGCAATCTCTCCTAAGTTATACTTTCTTCTTTGTTGTTGAAGATTAGCCTTGAGAAAAAGTAAAGAACATTCCTCAGCAAGTGGTTAGAAAAAAGCAAAGAACATTCCTCAGAGAAAGGTTAGACAAACCATATCATTCGCCTTTAAATTGAGGTCCTAGTTAGTATTGTCCTTGGCCTATGCCATTTTAAACAAGAGACGTCAAGAAGAGAAAGTGAGTTTATCACCATCATGGCCAAGGAAACCTCTGGATCCTCACCATTCCAAGACATGTCCTCACTCTTTAACGAGGCCATGAAGAACAAGACAATGTACAAGAAGCTCCTTAGGAAGGTATTTAATGGCATGCATTACTAGATGGGAATTAAGAAGTTTTCCAATGTGCTTGCTCTCTCAGTAAGCATTATGTGCAAATAGCTTTTGGGATTAATGCAAGGGTGTTAAAAGAGAAGCAAATATGTATGTGTATATATATATGTAGTTGAGAAACCTTTTTCATGCAAGTACAACCATGAAACTTTGTGTGCTTTTGCAGTGTTGGGAGGCCGAGAATTGGGGTGACATAGAAAGGACCAATCTCAAGGATGTGGGCTCTCAAGCCATCAAGCTCATTGTGCGCAATGTTGAAGGGGTTGAGCAAGTTCATTATGAAAACAAGGACAAAAGGGATGAGATAACAAACCTTGCCTATTTCATCCAAGAGAAGCTCCTTCAAAGATGGTCTGAGTGGAAGGAACCTGTGCAAAAGGATAGTGTGAAAGTGCTCTTGAGACAAGCTTATGTTCTTCAAAACAGAAGGTAAATGCAAATACAACGGCTAGATAATAAAAACATTTGATATGTGATTAATGGGAGTCAATTTGGCTATAATAGGATGACAAAGCAGTAGTAGTTTGAACATGCTTTGAACTCCTTGTTTTAGTATTCTATTGTCTCATTTGTTAGATCACTTTATTGTTACTTTCTTTGATAGAAACAAACATAGCCTTCAAAGTTTGTGAGTAAAGACTTTAATATGTTCAACTTCCAACAGGGACATCAATAGATCTAGATGGATATATGAATCTAGTTAAGATAAGAAATGGCTATAATAGATCTAGATGGATATATGAATCTAGTTAAGATAAGAAATGGCTATAGGGGTGGGTAGAAGACACATGGATGTGTTGAAGGATGCATAAATGAGTAGTTCATAGGAATAGGTGCTTTTGAATAGAGGAAAAACTGTTGTGTGACAAGATTAAGACTTTAAAAAAAGGGCAATTTGAAGGCTAATGGATGCTTATTGGAAGGCTTCTAGGACATTAAAGAGAGAAATTAAACTCACGCCTTTTGAGTGAAAAGACAATAAACCAGTGGATTTCCTCATATTTATTTATTTTGAAGCCTTCTAGGATATTTTAATCAAGAGAGAGGAATTGCTAGCTGAAATTAGATTAAGGTCACTTCTTTTTTAAGTGAAAAGAGAATAAACCGGTGGATTTCCTCTTATTTATTCTTGAAGTCTTCTAAGAGAATAAACTAGTGGGTTTCCTCTTATTTATTTATTTATTCTAAGGCCTTGTAGGACGTTTCAATAAGGAGACGAATTTTCTAGGATATTTTAATTTAAGAGAGGAATTTTCGTGTGGAAAGAGAATAAATAAACCGGACTTTTTTGAAGATGATTTATTGTGAGAGAATTAACGAGAATCAATAAACCAAACGTGTGGACGTGTGAAGGTCTACGTTTGATGAAGTCTCCAAACAGCTGAACGAGCTGCATTTACGCTTGTGCGCGAAGGCGAGCGAGCTGGTGGTGGGCATGGACGCCCAAATAAGTGAAGTGACGCGGACGCTGGAGGGCGGGCGGCACGTGGTGGGCGTGTACGGCATAACGGGCAGTGGGAAATCGACGCTCCTGCAAGCCCTGGATCAAGAGATAAGGCGCCAAGACAAGCACATCGTGGCCCACGTGCAGGTCGGCGCCAAAAACGTGGAGCCGCTCCAGCAAAGCATCCTTTTCCAGCTCGGCAAAAAGCCCGTCGCGCGCCCCTCCAACTCGGAACATGGCCGCTTCCAATTGGCCCAACTCCTCGATACTCTCAAAAATCATGGGAAAAAGGGTGTGTGCCTCATCATGGATGGTGTTCCCACGAAAGAGTTTTGGAACGAGTTGTTGCCCCTTGATATCACACACCACCTCCCACCTTCAAGCTATCTCATCTCTGCATCACGTGAGAAGGATGTGGCACATGCCTTTTCCATGCTTTGCTGTAAGAATCCCAACATTGAGTCCAGGTAAACACCATCTTACAAACTACCCATACTCCCCTCCCTACCTTTTCTTAACTTACATTAAGCTCTTGACCTTCATGAACTCACTGCATTTTGATTATGTTGCTTGAAAATGCTTCCAACTCCTCACCATTGTGTTATACTACACACCATCGATCTCACATTGCTATTGTTCTTTCAAGTTGTGCACGAAAAGTACACGAAAAAGTTAGAGTCATATTTATAATTTCCCACATTTAGAAATATAATCGGAAGGGTACAAATTGAGGGACATTAGTTGTGATCAGTTCTTTGCCTTTGTGAAAAGCTTGTCATTAATTCCTTTTGCCTTTACAGTTTCTATATGCCTCCACCATTACAAGAACATGAAGCAGAATCACTTTTTTGTGTAAAGGCTGAAGCAGAGGGCTTTTTATTAAAAGGACCTGAGCAAGAAAAAATTATCAAAGACATTGTTCCTCTATGTGGTGGCCTTCCCCTTGCCCTAGTCACATGTGGCACCCACTTCTCTCTTAAAAAAAATCGCACATTTGAAGAGAAAGAAAGGGTTAAATACCAACTACAAGGGGCACTCAAGGAAATGCCCTGCAAGGATATATTTGGAGTGTTGGAAGAGACTATTGATGAGAAAAATCAGGTGAATCTTTGGTAGTTCTTTTTAGCCAAAAGCATAAGTCATTTACATAAGATCATTAAAAGTGAAGGAGGCTAACTACAGACAAGTGCATTTTTAGACCAAGAGGAAGTGAAATTGTTTTGACCACTTTGTAAAGTCAGGAGAGCTGCTTGTGTTAACTTTTTTTTTTTGTCACAAAAATAGTTGAAATCACTCCTTATTTGTGTCATTTAAATTGTTATCTTGTAAGCTATCTTGTAGTCTTGAGTTTTAAAAATATACGATAGTTCATGATGAAGATGTTGATTACTGTGCCAAAAATAATGACTCTACAGGAAGCATTTCTAGATGTTGCACTTTTTTGGAAGGACAAGAAGTGGGATTATGCAAAGCTTGCCATGATGGGAGAGAATGGGGATGATATTCTAAGTCATTTGCAAGGGAAGTCTTTGGTAGTATATGATCAAGAAAACTCCTTGGTCAAGGTTCATGTTCTCATGGAAACTCTTGCAAAAAAGCACTTGCAAGAGAAGTCTAAAAGATGTACTTACCTTATCAATTTAGTCCCTGCATCACAGGTAAGCTTCAATGTTATTTCCCAAGTGCTTGATAAGTAATTCTCAAATGTCTTAAAGGATTTTTGATAAAGGCACGTGTGTGTACATGTAAGAGCTTGTATGGATCATTGGGTATTTTATCTCATAAAGATAATTGAAGAGAGAGAGAGAGAGAGAGAGAGAGAGAGAGAGAGAGAGAGAGAGAGAGAGAGAGAGAGAGAGAGAGAGAGAGAGAGAGAGAGAGAGAGAGAGAGATGCACTCACACACACACACACACACGTGTTTGCATGGACATAGTGCACATGTATACATGTGTGCATATAGGCATGTGCATGTGCACACAGACACACATGGGGGGGGGAGAGAGAGAGAGAGAGAGAGAGAGAGAGAGAGGCATTCATGCCAGCATGTCATGTTTGTGTAATAAGCTATGGTTTACAAACAATAAGCATGTAAATATCTCATTCTTTCCTTGTTGAATTGATTTTCTTACTTGTGTGAGATAATTCATCATGAAAGTATATATTTAGCAATTTTGAAGAATAATTCCATCAATTGTTACTTTTGTCTTAAGTTAAGTCACTCATGAAATATCTCATATTTTCTCCTCATGATGGGATCTTAAATTATAGCAATTAGTTTTATATTTCATGTATTGAATCTAGGTTTAAATGTGAACCCATTTCATGTTATTGAAAACACATTATCATAATGTTTATCCTTTTCTAGTAAATATGAAATTATAGGACATTAAAAGATAAATTATGTGCATCAATAATGATTCGTTATATTTCTCTTTGTAGGATAAGGAGCAAGTACGAGGCATGTCATGTAGCAACAACAAAGTGATCAACATAAATGCCCTTGCACAAATGCAAGAACTACGATTTCTTGATTTGAAGAGTTGTCAACTATATATGGGCCTCCTTCAAACCATCATAAACCCAAATCTCTTTTCGTGGCCAAAAATTGAAGTGCGAAACACTTTTTTGCTACCCCTTGCATCCTTGCTTTTTGTTTTTTTATCCATTTTGATTATTCATCACCTATACTTTATTGGGCTTCTTTTAATCTTACCATTTCTCTCATTTTTCATTTTTCATATATATTCACCTTCAATTTCACTTTCACCATATCTTACTTTCCTCACAGTGCATGATTGTGTCAATGCTGGGAAACTTGTAAAACCCATTAGCAAACTTTCTCGCCTTAGATATCTCAATTTGTCATTCAACCTAAGCTTTTATAAGCTACCACCATCTATTTTCATAAACTTAACATCTCTTATTTATCTCGACCTCTCATCTTGTGAAAATTTGAGACAACTCCCTCCTTCAATAGGACACTTATCATCCCTACAAGTTCTAGACCTAACCCATTGTCTAAATTTACAAGAATTGCCTGATTCTATTTGTAAACTAGCTTCCTTAGAAACTCTAATTCTTTCTAGTTGCTTCCATCTTGTTGTGTTACCATCCTTGTTTGGAGATTTGACGTCCTTAAAAACTTTGAAAATATCCAATTGCCCTACTTTGAGAAAATTACCAACATCACTTTTCAAATTAAACTCTCTCCAAAAACTTGACGTTTCTAATAACACAAAACTAGATGGGTGGTGGCATGGTATCTCTAATCTTAGCTCTTTGGAATACCTTGACATGTCTAGTTTTAGTGGACTCGAAGATTTACCATCATCTATTGGCAACTTGAAGTCCTTGAAAATTCTTAATTTGTCTAATTGTAGAAGGCTAAAACGACTGCCAGACACAATGAGCAAGATGACCTCCCTTATTGGTATATATTTATCATCTTGTGATGAATTAGAATATTTTCCAATGGACTCTATCAGTTCATTACCATGCTTAGAGAAACTTACTGTACCTAATAGGTATAGAAATAAACTACCACCTATACTTGCAGCCAAGATTGAAACAGAACAACAAGGACCAAGGATGATGTCTTAGAATCATTCAATGTGAGATATGAGGATTCAATTATCCATTACTTATTTTCAATTCATTTGTAAAAGAAGTCATGACTTCTATGTAATTATTATCCCTCCTCGTACATTTTCTTTTTTCCATGCCAAAGTTACAAAATTTGAGTTCTTGATCACAATGATTTGTTAAAAATAAAATGTAATTTGTGAATTTTTCTCATGGTGATACATTCTTATAAGATTGCTAAAATTGTGGTTTGATTTCATGGAAAAATAACCATATATACTAACCTCTAATTATAAAAAGTAGCCTTCTAGTACACAATAAATATTTTGTGCATGTTCACGATTAATGAACCATTCAAATAACGTAAGCATTATAAATATCACGATCTCAAACACACTGAAAGATGTTGAAATATAGAAAAATTATTCAAGTATGCATTTTAACTTATTTTACAAAGCAAATGCCTAGGTTATTGGTAGTGGTATTCATAATTAAACAAAGCTAAGCCTACTCTCACATAAATATGGCATTCTTTAATAGCAATTGTACGAGTTTATGAAAATGTGGGATAACTTAAGCATTGTTTTCTTAGGCCTTAGTTAAGATTAGCTAGGCTTAGCAAGGAAACCCTTAGCGGTGATTAAAGGCTATTTACTGCTGCAAAAAATGGGCTGTTAAGAAATGAGTAAGCGGCCAAGTAAGCTATGGAAAATTGGAGGTTTCTCTTGATCAACTTGAAGAGAAAGCTCATGATCATCAAAACCCTAAGGTAATGCATGAAACTAGGGTTTTCAAGATCACAAGAAAGGCTATAAATTTTAGAAAACATCTAAGAAATGGAGCTCTATGTGAAGCTTGGGAAGTCCCTGACCAAAGCCCTATAATTTGGAGAAGAAATGGCTACTCTATGATGAGCCCTAGCCATGGAGAGCTTGAGGAAAAATGGAGAAGAAGGTGAAAAACATAATTAGCAAAAATTAACACTAATTACCCTAATTAGTTCAAATTTTGGTCCATAACCCTAAAAGATTTGATCTTGTGCTCAACTTTGGTCCACCATAACCCATAGCCCCCAACAATAGCTTATGAAAATGTGAATTAAAAGATCAAATCAACTCAAGCAAGATCACCATATCCCCATGTTCTTGATCAAGAAAATCAAGAAAAACTCAAAAAATTTAACTCAAAAATTTATTTTTTTTTTCAAGAAAATGGATCAATTCAAAGCTCTGATACCAATGCAAGAAAGAAAATGACCCACTCAAGACATGGAGTAGATGACACAAGTAAAGGTCTCCATCCTAACATCTCATGAGGGAGAAGTCCACCATGGAAGCTTGGGCATAAGAGCTCCAAGAAAAGTAATAGTCAAAATGATAAAAAAGGGTGTACAATGCCCGTGAGCCCTATGTATCCTATAGCACAAGGCACCCAAAGGCACACATGTAAATGACCCTAAGCCCAAGTGCCTAGGCCCCACCCCCCATGTGCATGTGACACCAAATCTACTTCATTACATAGGTAAGGAGCTGCATCAAATATGGGAGCCAGCGCTTGACTGACCCAAAAAAAATACATTGCCAACAAACAGGTTAAGAAACACAAAAGATGTGTTTCGAAAAAACTTTGGCCAATCCAAAAAATTTAGAAAAAAAAGTTAAAAATATAAAAAAATTATTTAAATTTCTTCAAACTTGTCCGGTGCATCTGTAAAATCTTCTTGCACCCTATAATTGCATGCACCTACAATCTGGGCATGTATTAGAGACTGATATAAACAATAGTGCATCTATCAAGCTAGGTACACCTATGAGAACTAAATGAGGCTTCCAAAACCAATGCCTTTAGTCTAGCATTAGATGGTAAGGCTAGGGATTGGTATAGAACTCTCAAGGTCGAGGACCACTTGAACTTCACCGCTCTTAGGAGATTGGTCTTAAAGCAATTTTTGCATGAAGGAGTCTTATGGGGTGTAGCTTTATACCTACACAAAGCCAAGAGGGAAGAAGAGGAACCGGTTAGAGATTTCATTAGTTGTCTCAACCATTTGAACTCTCATTGCCTTCCACATGAACACTATTCGAATAATAAATTATTAGATTCATCCACGGGCTTAACCATGAAGCAATCTATAATGGCTTAGTTATTCAGAGGGATCACTACATGGGATGAAGTCAAAACAAATGCCATCCAACTAGAGGATAATATCATGGTCAAAGGAGCTAAAGCATTGGATTCAAAATCTATTGATTTTGAAGTCATAGGACATAGCACTTCTACAGTTAAATCTCTTACTAAAGGAAACACTTTAGCGGAGATGAATTTCACAAATTTCATGAAAACACTCCAAGAAGGAATGAAGGCCAATAGAGCCCCCAAAAATGTACATATGTACCCAAAGAGAGAGCTTCAATGGTGCTCAATCTGCCGACAAGGACATTCGACTAGTGAGAGTGTCTAGTCCTCCTAAGGGCACAATATAATGGTAATTATACTTTTTATGGATGTTATGGTCATGAGGCTTCACAATGTCGCATGTGTTTGAAAACCCTTGTTAATGTTTCTAGGACTCAACAAGTAGCTTTACCAGCCCCATTGCATCCATGAGCCATAATGTCTATGGCAACATCTCAACCCAATACTGATCAAACAACACAACAACCTATTGGAAGGGGGATTTACAATGCACAAAATGTGTCGTTACCTCCACTAGTTTTGGGACCTCAACCTCCACCCCCGAGGATCACACCATTAACTCATATAGGTTTTGAGGAACCTTTTGAGTGTCAAGACTACGATGTTGCCTTGGACAGTGCCTCACATGTCGTTGAGGTCCAATAGACACCAGGTTCTTTATAATATTTAGAACATAAAGTACATCAGCCAAGTACTTCATTTTGTCATCCTGCATAGAGAATGGCACCTTACCAACATTCATAATAGGATCCACAATATCATCGCCTAGTATCAATACATGTTTCCACATACCCTAGATTTTCCACATACATGTTTCCACATACCCTAGATTTTCCATTTTCTACATATCTCATAAACCACTCTCTCCATGTGACTGATCATTTGGTTAGAAGACCTTGAATCAATATACCATACATCTCCAGGATTCCTTGCATTTGTAATCATGGAACTAAGCTTATGCTGCATCATAAAAAGCTGCTCACTTGTGTCTTCGACTTTTTGCTTAAAGATGCATGGTTTTGTTTCACCATAGTTTCCCACTTTTAATATCACTTTGCTTTTTATAGCAATCCTTTGCTATATGGCCTAGTGTGCTACAATAACAGCAGTTCGTGCTATTTTCACTTTGATTTCTATCACTCTATTTTTTATAGAAATCCTTTACTATATGACCTTGTGTACACCACAATAATAGCACTCCGTGCTATTTTCACTTTGATTTCTATGCCATCCACCTCGGCCTCTCTGGCTCCCCTTGCCTAGAGTGGCCTCCTCCTCCTATTTCTACATTAGAATCATGTTATTGTTGTTACCTAAGATTTGTATTTCTAAAATGTCCTACACCTTGGCTTCTAGATGATGATATACTTCTTCATCTACCTATGTCTATGTAGAAGGCCTACTTCTACATATTTCAAGAAGATGATCTACTCCTGACATTCATCTCTTCTCGATTATAAGAAGGGCTACAAGATCCTTGAAGTTTGGGAAGTTTTTTTTGAGTTCAGGAATAGATGTCCAAAATTGATCACTCTTTGCCAAGACCATTCAATGTGACCACCAACACTAAGCTGTTATTGATCAACACTAAGTCATTGTCATCAATAGGAGCTCTAATAATAGAGTTGAGGGCATCTTACAAGCCTTTTAACTTTCAATGAGGAATCACTGATACTCATCTTATTCCTTTGCACATTATGCATCTCTTGCTTTAACTTCATCTTTTTGCATCCTGTATATGACTTATCATAGCATCCAACATGCTAACATACATCTAATACATCACTCTTTTTGCTCTACGTGCCACGACTTAAAAGCATATACCTATTAAGGACTGAAATTTTTCTCTCGAAAGCTCTAGCTCCTTCTCATCTTAAATAAACTCCTATTATCCTTTTCTCATGAGGATGTTTTTCATTCTAAACTTCCATGATTTGAAGTTATTCTTGTCTAGCTTCTTGCTCACAATTTGGGATTGGTTATCAAACTTAGTTATCTGTAGAAAAACTTACCAAATAATGCTCAGAAACTTCTAAACTTATAACAAACCTGTAATCTCCAACATAATCTCCTCTCCTTCAGTAATACTGTAACTCTATATGGACCAATCATACAAACATATATCCACCAACAACCTACAAATCTCAAATTCTCTACATAGACTATCCTAGAACCAAATTATTGTCGTAACTTTGAGCAAACCATAGATTGGGCATAGACAATCAAATAGGACACTTATAAAAAACTTGTAGAGCCAAAATAGGGCTTGAAAGGCCTTGAATCCAAAATCTAAAATCACTAAAGTCTTATGGACCTTACCCATAAAATAAAATTCCCCTTTGCTTCACTATGAAGGGTGGCTCAAGATGTGACAATGTAGCTTACTATTATGTCTGCCTGCTACTCTAGCTACCTGTAGAGATTTACTTCCAAGTCAAAGGAAAAGAGATGAAGTTACCCTTAGGACCCATGTACTACTTTATTTGCTTGTTTCTTTCTCTAGCTTGCCTAGTAGCTACCTACAGAGATTTACTTCAAAAGGAAAAGAGCTGAAGTTACCTTCACCAATGTATTGCTTTCTTTGCTTGTCTCTTTCTCTTGCCGAGTAGCTACCTATAGAGATTTACCTCCAAAATAAAGGGAAAGAGATGGAGTTACCCTTACCTATGTATCACTTCCTTTCCTTGTCTCTTGCTTTCCTCTTGATCTCTTCACGTGACCAAATTGATGAAATCGAGAAGTCAGGACATCTTGTTGAGCCTTGGGAAGAGCTGTCTGATATGACTTGCTTATGAGAACTATGAAGGGAAAACACTTGGAGAAATCATTCACCTTTCCTTACAAAAGGATTATTCCAGTTGACCGAGGGGAGCTGATGGAATAGCCAAGCATTAAGATATTGTGATATGAGGCCTCGAGTGGGTTGTTATACCCTTTGTGGTGATTTTTGCTGCCAGATTATTGTATCGATAGAGGGGTAGGGATCTTATATAATCTTCACCAAAACACCGAGCAATCGAAACCAACTGAGACCTAAAACAGAGCGACAAAAACTCAGCTACTTTCTTTTTTACCATTTGAATTTACCACCATCAATGCTAGGATTTCTACTAATTTCTTTTTTATGTAAGAGAGAGGTTGCAAAGAGAGGAGAAAGAGAGAGAATTACAAATGAGAGAGAGAGAGAGAGAGAGAGAGAGAGAGAGAGAGAGAGAGAGAGAGAGAGAGAGAGAGAGAGAGATTCCAAGTGCACATAAACACACACAAATCCTTGAAGAATAACATAAACAATAATCTCCTAAATAGAGAGAGAGAGAGAGAGAGAGAGAGAGAGAGAGAGAGAGAGAGAGAGAGAGAGAGAGAGAGAGAGAGAGAGAGAGAGAGAGAGAGATTCCAAGTGCACATAAACACACACAAATCCTTGAAGAATAACATAAACAATAATCTCCTAAATAGAGAATGATCACCTTTTTATAAAAAAAAGAGCTAGATTATATTTTATATATTTGAACAACCGCTAAAAGTAATTGACTAAGTCACATCTTTATCTCATAGAAAGAGAATATGTGAATAATCATTAGTGCTAGAAAGAGGTGAAAAGCTTTGACACTTTTTGGTTTACTTTTAAAGAACCATCCTTTTAAAAAAAATGTTAAATGTTAGAAGAGACCATGTCATAAAGTGAAATAATACATGCTCAAATGCTAACCCCAATTTAACATAATTAGTAAAATGGGAACCTCTTCTACATACTAAGGTGCTTCTCTCGAGCCCTACCCACCACCCTCACCAGCTTGAGCTTTCCCACCCTCACCAGCTTGAGCTTTCCCACCTCGTTATGTAGTTTCCCACCTTAAATGTGTGGGCTCAAACACAAGGGGGTAAATTACCGATGTGTGTGTTGTTGATGATGTAGCCATATCCCTCGTCAAAGATTCATGTGTTTTACCATGAATCAACCATAATAACAGTTGCCCACTTGATGGGAACACCAAGGGGTCATTAAGGATGAGTTGGAGATTCATGATACTGGTGGTGTCTATGTTGTGCTACCATGTCACAAGCCAAAATGTTGTATACATTTGTGTTCTACCATAAGCAATCCACAACAAGGATAGTAGGACCACCCATTCAATATGAGAGATTCCAAGGGTCATTTCAGGGATCCATAATGAAGTACATTGGCCTCACTAAGATATCCTAACAATCTTTGTGGGTGAAGGATGGAGAAAAGGTGAGTGAGGGATAAAGTCCAAGGAAGGAATAGGATGAGGAGACGAGGAGTCACCTTAAGGAAATCTGCGCTACTTTTTGGGTCCTTTAGAAAACATATCATTTTTTAAGGTGAAACCATAAATGTAGCATATCTAGGTTGACATGTTCTTACCACCTACTAGTGATAGCAACATGTCCTCCTCCTCCTCCTCTTTTCTTGCCCCCTCCCAACATTATGCATGCATGTCATCTTAGAGACACATAGAGAGAAATCCAAGCCAACAAAGAAAGGAGTCTTATCTTTCTTACATGTGACATATCAAAATTGACACACAAAGGGAAACATGAGGTAGTGTTAATGAGATTTTGCAAAGTAATAATGAAAACCAAGAGAAAGGGTTTTTGACGTACAAAAGGGTATCGAACCAAAATATTTAAAATTAAATTTTTATTAAAAGCCACACAATTTTCTTCTTGAAAGTGGCCACATCAATACTACCTCCTTCTTTCATGAGAGATCTTTCCATCATGGAGTCTATTGCTATCATGTACCTTTCAACCAACCATGGCATCTCTGCAAGCCAAGCCATGTTGGGGATCCACCTAGCGGCCATGTCGATGAAGAATAAGTCTAGAAAGGGGTCTCATGGGGTGGTTCCATTGGGCGAGTGGTTACCCAAGTGGATCACTAATCTTTGAGCACTTATAATGTAACCATGATAATTGTTTAGGGTATGAAAGTATGTAGATGAGCATCAAGGCATCACTAGCATGATGGGCATAAAATGCATAAAGGGGAGGAAGGTCATACACACCAACGTGTGATGGAATTAAGGAATAAAATATGGGTATCAAGGCATGTTGATGGATAAAATGGGCATCAAGTCATTACGCATGACGACGGGCATCTAATGCATCACTAGCACAATGGGCATCAAATGCATGAAGGTGAGGAAGGGCATGCACACCAAGGCATGATGGAATTAAGGCATGTATATGAAGATAAGGGGCGTCAAGAGAAGACCATCATCACTAGCATGATGATGGTGGCAATATAATGCTTAATAGCATGATGGGCATCAAATGCATGAAGGGGAAGAAGGAGTTGCACACCAAGGCATGATGGAATTAAGGCATGTATATAAAGATAAAGGGCATGAAGGATAATTTTTTAAAAAAGCCCCAAGAGCTTGAAAAGAGGCCACTTTTTCAATTCATTAAGGACAATATGGGTATCACAACATGTATATGGGTTTCAATAAAAGATGGGTATCAAGGCATGTAGGTGGATAAGATGGGCATCAAGTCATTACTATAGCAAGGAGGGGTGGAGGAGGAGGGTTATATAAAGAAGCTCTTCACATACATCCCCAGTTTTTTTCCCAATGGCTTAAAAATAGGTTGCATTTCAAGGCACTTGGGGGTATCCTAGGGAGTATATGAGGCTCCTTATATACCCCTCCAAAGTTACTAAAGTGCCTTATAAACACGTTGAAATATATTTGCACACACACACACACACACACACACATGTATGTATGTTTGTATGTATATATATGTGCGTGCGTGCGTGTGTGTGTGTGTGTGTGTGTGTGTGTGTATGTGTACAAATATTTTTTATTTAAAAACTTTTATGAATGGTTTCAATGATTTTAAAATCATTTTTACATTTGATTTGAGTACAAATTTGACCACATTCCAATACTATATGAAACAGTTATTTTTTTTAAAAATCAAATGGTTAAAAACAGGCCTCAAAAAGATACTTTAGTTTTTTTCTTGTGGGGGGGAGGAGGCAAGGAGGGTGGGGGCTATGGGGAGTATGTGAAGCTCCCAAAAATCTTCAAGTGCCTTGAAATGAGGTCGTGTCAACACGGTCTCTTTTTAGGCCATTTTAGTAAAAGTTTAAAATGTCATAAATTTCTCATATGTTATCTCAATGTGGTCAAATTCATACTCAAATCAAATGAAATGATCATTTTGAGCCGATTTGTATCGTTAGTGTTTTCAAACTTAAATTTTTTAATCTTAAAATTAAAATGTTTAAATATATTTTATTTTCTTTACATGTTTATAAGTTTCAAGGCACTTTGGTGTTATTTGGGGATAGTATTTGAAGCACTTCATATACATCTCCATTGCCCCTTCCTCTGGACCCCCGAACCCTTCTCCCTCCCCACCTCCCCCCACCCCACAATCACCCCCATAACATGTTTCTAAGTTTCAAGGTACTTTGGTGTTTTGGGGGGTAATATTTGAATCTCTTCACATACCTCTCCCCTGCCCCTTCATCTCCCTCTCCCCCCAACCCAAAAAAAACAAAGTACCATTCTTAATGATGTGCACATTTTTACATTAGCATTAATTATTATTTTAAAACTTACACCATTGGCCTTTTATATATGCTTAATAGAGGATGAACATAGTACTTGGATTTATTGTGTTGATGGTATATCTTATCACTTCATTTTTTCCTCAATTACAGAAGTGTGTCCTTATATAATGGTCATTAAATCCTCTACTAGGTAGACTCACAAACAAACACATTAATACTTGCTCCATCTATGCTATCCAGTCTTCCATACTTATGTCTTCCATGGCTGGTTATTAAAGTGTTGAGATATCGAGCTCAACTAGTGCTATGTTAAACATTAATGACTCGACTGGGTGATAACTTTCGCATCTACACCACTGGCATGGTTGGTGAGATTATGGGTGATATGCGGCTAGTGGGGGATGATAGGCTGTGTGACAACCATTTTGGATTACTAGAGACTGGCATAGTTATAGCGCCAGCTCATTTAGTCAGGTTCACATTATGGACCGACCCTTGTATGTTGTAGTAGTTGAGTACTAACCCATATAGTGTGTACTTTTGTATGTTGTAGTAGTTTAGTACTAACCCATATAGTGTGTACTCTTATCTTTATGTTATGTTGGTTGAGTAGAGAAGAAGAAGATAGAAGAAAATTCAACTATCCATCTCTCTCTTGTGTGTGTGTGCTTGCTAGGGTTTGAAGCTCTCCCTCTCCCCCACATTCTCTTTATGGTATCAGAACCTAGTTCGTGTGAGAGCTAAGGAGGCAAGCAAGAGGCAAGAAGACAAGCAAGGAAGGAAGCGGTACAAAGAAACCAGAATTTTGGACAACAACAGTCCAATGATTCACAACAGCAATCATACATAGGTGGAAGAGGCCAGTCTAGAGGCAGGGGGAGCCAAAGAGGTTGAGGTGGTTGGCAAAGAAATCAAAATGCAAATAGCATAGAGTGCTATTGCTATGGAAAACCAGGATACATGGTAAAGGACTGCTACAAAAAGCAAAATGATATTAAAAGTAGGAAGTTACAGCAAGGCAACTATGCATCATCTAGCAACAAACATGGAGGTGATGACAAAAGTGAGCAACAAACATGGAGGTGATGACAGAAGTGAGCAATTGTTTGTGATGCAGCACATGCTTAGTTCCATAAAACAAGGGATGTGTCAAGATCTCAAGATATAGGGTATGTGGACTCTGGCACCTCTAACCACATGACCAGTCATGCTGACTGGTTTAGAGATATGCAAAAAATGGAAAAACTAGGTTATGTAGTAGAAACAAGTGATGATACTGCACATCCTATTGCGCATGTTGGTAAAGTGCCATTGTGTATGCAGGATGGCAAAATGAAGTACTTGGCTGATGTCCACTTTGGACAGATGGCTGAGCAAGGTCTGCAAGAGATATGCAAAAAATGGAAAAACTAGGTTATGTAGTAGAAACAAGTTATGATACTGCACATCCTATTGCGCATGTTGGTAAAGTGCCATTGTGTATGCAGGATGGCAAAATGAAGTACTTGGCTGATGTCCTTCATGTTCCAAATATTACAAAGAACCTGGTTTCTACTTTGGACAGATGGCTGAGCAAGGTCTGCAAGTGAGGTTTAATCCTCAAGGATGTTTTGTGGAAGACTTCAAAAATAAGTGTCGCTTGGTTACAGAAATGGCAGGATGTTTACTTTGGATGTGAACATGCGTGAGATAAAGGCAGCCATGTTTGTGCATGGAACAAGTGTCATTGTAGATATTGACATATGGCACAAGGGCATTGGTCATGTGAATGTACAGTGAGACGATTGAAATCTATGCAAGCCCAAAATATTGTTGTAGGTTTGCCAAAGTTTAAGGTTGACGGTATGCATAAGGTATGTGAAGTATGCCAACTTGGTAAGCAAGACAAACATGCTTTCCCACATGAAAAGCATGTCAGTGCAAGGCTATTAGATGTCATACATTCAAATGTATGGGGACCGACCAAGACTGCAACAATTGCAAGTTGCAAGTACTATGTTACATTCATTGATGACCACACTAGGAAAGTGTGGGTTTATTACATGAAGGAGAAAAGTGAGGTGTTTTCTCACTTTTAGAGATTTAAAGACTTGGTCGAGAAGGAAAAAGGCATGCAAATAAAATGCCTAAGATCAGATAGTGGGGGAGAATATTTCTCCAATGAGTTCAGCGATTTCCTGAGAAAGCAGGGAATCAAGAGGCAGTTTACGTGTAGGTACACTCCGCAAACAGAATGGTGTTGTAGAAAGGAAAAATAGGCACATTACAAAAGTGGCACGTGCCTTGATGGCTAAAAAGAATATGCCACATTACTTTTGGGCAGAAGTAGTAGCAATTATTGTGTATATTATGAACAGGACACTCACTGCAGCTGTTCATGGTATGACTTCTGAACAGAAGTTTACATGCATAAGACTGGATGTGTCTCACTTGAAAGTGTTTGGGTGTATTGCATATTTACATGTTCCTATGATGAAGTGAGAACAAAATTGGATCCAAAGGCAAAGAAATGCATCTTCATTGGTTATGTTATGGAGGAGAAAAAAGATTATAGATGCTATAACCCTACCACTTGTGAGATCCGAGTAAGCAGAGATGTTGTCTTCGATGAAATGAGTAGCTAGTATTATGCACCAATAGTGAAGGCAACATAAGATGTAGATGTAAGAAGTGTTGATATTGCACCACATATAGAGCAGCAATCATAGGTGCTGAGTGGACCTGGGGGGCATGGAAAGGGAAGGAAAAGGTAGATCAACCTTTTGTGCCTGATCTGTCCAACAGGTCACTCATATGTGGATAGTGACTCTAGTGGCTCTGAGTAGAGCCTTGATGAGGAGCTTGGCATTCCGTCTGCGGTTAGTCCTGGTGTGTAAGGAGATCTAGGGCTATTTTGAGGACACATGGCAATGATCCAAGTGTACGCAAGTCTACGAGGGTTAGATACCCTGTTTGGCAGGTTGATATATGATGGATATACAACCCTTCATTATGCTTACATGGTAAAAGCAATACAGCAGGTTGATCCCACTTGCTTTGACCAGGCAATTAGAAATAAGAAATGGGAAGATGTCATGGATGAGAAGATGGTAGCATTGGATGCAAATGCAACATGGGAGTTAGTGCCTTTGCCTAAGGAAAAGAAGGAAATTGGATGTAAGTGGGTGTATAAAGTCAAGCACAATGCTGATGGTTCAGTGATGAGTAGGTACAAGGCAAGATTGGTTGCCAAGGGCTATGTGCAGACTTATGGCATAGATTATGAGGAGACATGCAGCCCGGTTTGCAAAAATGGCAACTGTGAGAGCTGTCATTGCTATGGCTATGGCAAAGCAAAGGGTTGGTCTTTACATCAAATGGATGTAAAGAATGCTTTCTTGCATGGTGATTTGCAAGAAGAAGTGTACATGATACAGCCACAAGGTTATGAGAGTGATGCACATCCATATTTTATGTGCAGGTTACGCAAAGCCTTGTATGGCTTTAAGCAGGCACCTAGAGCATGGTCAAACAAGATCGGGGAGTATCTTGTTGCCATTGGATTTTGGATATCCACCAATGTAGATTTTTCACTATATGTGACAAAGATAAATAGAGGGATCATGCTATTAGTCATCTATGTGGATGACTTGATTATCACTCGTCGTGATAGTGATGCAGACATACATGATGTCAGGATGCTTTTGAAGTAGCAGAAGTTTGAGATGAAGGATTTGGGTGATCTACAGTGGGCATAGAGGTGGTGAGATCAACTCATGGCATTTTGCTATTTGCAGAGGAAGTATGGCTTGTACATGTTGTCCAAGTATTATGGTATGACAAGCTGTAAGCCTATTTCAATGCCATTGGAGGAGAATACAAAGCTTTCCGCAGATACAGGTGAGCTTTTGGAGGACCTCACTACATACAGGCGCATAGTGGGTAGTTTGATCTACATGACCATTACAAGGCCAACAGACTTGAGCTATGCTGTTGGACTTGTGAGTTAGTTTATGTAGGCCCCTAGGAAGCCACACTTGGATGCGGCTAGACAGATTCTCAGTTACATAAAGTCCACAGTTGATTATGGACCTTTCTATGAGGCTGGTACACAGAGATACAGTTACATGGGTACACAGATGCTGATTGGGCTGGTAGTATTGCAGAGACAAGAGATATACCAGTGGTTTTACGTTCTCATTTGGGAGTGCTGCTATGAGTTGGAGAAGTAAGAAGCAACAGTTGCCTTGTCGAGTACAATTGGGAGTGCTGCTATGAGTTGGAGTAGTAAGAAGCAGCTAACAGTTGCCTTGTCGAGTAGTACAGAGGCAGTGTACAGGGGTGTTGCTACGGTTGCTTGTGACATAGGTTGGTTTTCAAAAGCTACTTGGTGATATGGGTGAGCCCGTGGATAGGACAATTGTCATTTATTATGACAACATGAGTAGTATATAGTTGGCCAATAACCCAGTATACCATGCTAGAACAAAGCACATTGAGGTGCACTATCACTTTGTGAGAGAGAAGGTTCTAGTAGTAGGTGATGTAGATATGGTATATGTCAACATAGAGGATCAAGTGGCTGACATCTTCACAAAAAAGGAATTGGGCACAAAGAAACTCCACGGGTTTAGGAGCTTACTTAAAGTGTAGTGTGTGGAGTTGAGCTCGATGGTGGGGAGTGTTAAGATATTGAGCTCGATGGTGGGGAGTGTTAAGATATTGAGCTCAACTAGTGCTACGACAGACATTGATGACCCAGCTAGGTGATAGCTTTTGCATCTACACCACTAGCATGGTTGGTGAGATTATGGGTGATATGCGGCTAGTGGGATGACAGGCTGTGTGACAACCATTTTGGATTACTAGAGACTGGCATAGTTATAGCGCCAGCTCATTTAGTTAGGTTCACATTATGGACCAACCCTTGTATGTTGTAGTAGTTGAGTACTAACCCATATAGTGTGTACTCTTATCTTTATGTTATGTTGGTTGAGTAGAGAAAAAGAAGATAGAAGAAAATTCAGCTATCCATCTCTCTCTTGTGTCTTGCTCTCTCTTGTGTGTATGTGTTTGCTTGCTAGGGTTTGAATCTCTCCCTCTCCCCCACATTCTCTTTAATTAAAGCCTTCACACCCTTGAGACAATACCTTTATACATTGTATCGCCATTAAATTTGAGACAATGCCTTTACACATTATTTCTCCATTTAATTTGGAACCCATTTTTAAGCCACACACAAAGATATAATATGCATGAGTGGGATATGTAACTTAAATTAATAAAGTTAAATTTCAATTATCTTAGTTGAAGTATTAAATTCACTTCAAGTTTTAGTAAAATAGAAATTCTCTTATGGTTTCTTAGTTTTTTTTTCTCACTCGGTGTTTTGACTATCTCGACAATGAGTGCAAGAGCTACATATTAGTAATAGTGTGAGAGAGTAGTAGCATTTGGAGTGTTACTCAAATTGTCGTTTCATCAATAATAAGAGTCCAAGGAGGAGAGGGAAACAATGGTGAAGATGTGGCTCTTGTGGAGGGTTACATACTAGGGTAATGCATTAGCATTCACTCATATAGTGGTGACACCGCGGAGGGGATGTCCCCAAGGAGTTCAAGGTAGTGCTATATGCATTGGAGTCATGGTTGGTAGATCAGGTGTTGTTTCCCATCCAGAATAGTCTGGATGGGAACATCCACCTTCTTCTCCACTTGCACATCGTGGGCGAGTTGCCTTGGCAAGTCTAGCATTTCCTCCTCGACCATCCGTGTGGCTAGCAAGGCACAACTTTGCTGAGTCATCGGCTACCCATAAGCCCTCCAACATTGCCATCACCACATGTGCCAGGCTAGGATTCTTCTTGAATCTTTCTAGCCCATAGAATACACCACCTTTGCATCCCACCAACTCGCTTCGAGCACTTCTTGTGATTGAAGACACAATGGTCATCATCTCCTCCAAAGCCACCCACATGTTTGGTCCTCACCCATGGCATCAAATATAATCCAAGATAACCCTCAAAACATCACTCACTTTGTTTAGCTTTCCAGAGATCCCCAGTTTCCCCATACGCCCTCCCTATCTTGCAAGCAAAGTGAGGACTCAAGCTTGAAGCTACATAAGAGACAAGGGTAACCATCAATTATGTCATATCCAAGATAATCCAAGACAACCCAAAGAACATCACTCACTTCCTTCAACTCACCAGAGACCCCAAGATACCCTACACACCCTCCCTACCCTGTAAATAAGCAAAGCGAGGATTGAAGCTTAAATCTACATAAGAGATGGGGATACCCATCAGGTTATAGAGAAGATGATTGAAGAGGTCATCCTTATTAAATAAGCCAAATAAAATTAGATTTCCAATCAAGCTCAACATTTCATTAACCTTTATTTATCCAAGTTCACAAAACAAGTATAATATATCTTTCTTAAGATGTTCAAATGATTCTGATTTTCAAGCAATGTTCTCTATGAAGGTCTGATTGCTTTCTTGAATCATTTCTCATCCTATTGATAATTGGGTTAGAGTCTTGAGTATATCCTCTTAGATTTCAAGTCATTGCAACTTTTTCCCTGACTATTTGATCACATAACATTTTTTTATTTTAATCAGAGTTTTGTTTTTAATGTATTTTAACAAGGCTAGTTAGCCTCTCACTATTTTTTTATTTTCCAACTTAAGATATGATTTTTAGGTGGTTAATAAGCCTTTAAGGCTCATTGATCCTTTTTTCTAGGCTTATTTAAACCTTAATAACTAAGGTTTATGTCAAGCCTTAATAGTTTCAAAGTCTATAAAATACTTAGCCTAATAGACCTAAAAGCTTTAAGCGGTCTAGCACACGGCCTTGTTACCACCTAGGCACAAAAAGGTCCCCTTCTAATAAATTCTTTTAGCATACTATAAATCTACAAGAGGATAAGTCAAGTCATTGCTCAGTTTATATCGCTCAGTTTTAGGTCTCGTGCTCAGTTTTAGCCGCTCGGTGTTTTGCCTTCCTCTCACTAATAGGAAAGTTGAGGCCAAGGGTGCCATGTGTTAAGATTCAAGCTCGATGTCAGTGTGAGCCAGCTATGCTATGTGCTGGCAGATTAGGTAGGAACATGTGTGAGACATAAATGACCGCGTGTCCAGCTGGTCATAGTGTGTGGACATTAGCTAGGGTTAGTAGAGTGTGGACATAACTCATTGTGTGTCGTGTGGATTATGGATTAGTGCATTATGATTTGTGTGAGAGTGGACATGGCTTCCCTCTATGGTTAGGGTTTGCAATATACATTAGGGTTTGCTCCTGTGTGTGTGTCTCCTCTCCCTCTACCGTTCTTTCAACATGGTATCAGAGCCTTGTGCTGTTTATTAGGGTTTATGAGTTAGTGAGTGAAGAGGGAAGAAGAAGTTGTGAAGAGAAGCTGTGAAGCTTGCCATTGGAGCTGTGAAGCTTGGAGCACACCGAATACTATCAGATCTGAGAGCTTGGCCTATCGGGTAAGGTCTTCTAAACATCCTTGAGCGGATTGCAGGTGATACAGGCAAAAACAAAGCAAATCAAAGCAAAGAAAAATTCTGGTTTTTGAAGCTTTCCATTAAAGCTTGGGAACATTGATGTGTGGTGGAAATACATGTAAATCTGGCAGCAAACATGTATCTGACAATGAGGGATGTAATGGCAACTCTTATGTAAGCCCTATTGTGATTTTGGAGCATTTTGGAAGCATTTGGATGTATGAAAATCTCTGGTTTTTGAGCTCTCACAAAACAGAGAAAAGGAAGCCAAAAATTGATGAAATTAGAGCATGTATTTGGTAAAAATCAAAGCATTGATGGGTCACACACTTACCTAGGAGTGTTAGGGACTTGATTACATCATCAAATAGCATTACAACAACTCCCAAACCCCTCATTTGCAGGCGGCGCAGCTCAAACAGAGGAAACAGAGCAGTTTTCTGGTTTTTTGACTACGAGGAGATCAAATTTCAACTTGGTGCTTGATATCTTCCACAATTTCTTTAGCAATTGGATGCTTTACACTTTGGAGAAGAGGGCTATGTGATTTGTTTGGTCAATGATGCTTAATTGAGCTAGGAATGAGCTGATTAAAACAGGCTGTCCAGTGGTTGCTGAGAAACAGAGCATTTTAATTGAGTAATTAATCTTTGGTCTTTTACAATTGGACAAATTCCTCTTACATGGAGTTGATGGACACTATTGCTAAGCTAATGAATGCCTGGTTGCTCAATTTGGTCAAATATTGAAGGAATTAGAGCAGATTTTCTACTGGTTTTTCTGGTTCTTCCAAAAACAGAGAAAGGGGTTTTCAAAAATTGATATGTACACATGTCAGATGGTGTTGATACTCAACATTGAGGTTGATTAGGTGTCAATGCAAGTTGCCCATACTTGATTGCACCATTACATTGTGATTTGGAGCCTTGGAAGGCGTGTCAATTCAGGGTATCCCGGACTGCGTGAGTCGGTTCATCTTGGATGATTTACAGGTTGATTTTCTACATCAAATTTGGAGTTTGTTGGCTACCTTGGAGTATCTGGAACATTCATTGGAGTGTGCTTAAGCTGAGGAAGACTCATTTACAGATTTGAAGTGTGCGGAAGGTGTACGCATTGAGCAACATGTCGGATAATCCAGTTCAGATTGTTGGTGAAAAGCTAGATAGGAAGAACTTCCAGGCATGGAAGTACAGGATAAAGAGTTTCTTGAAAGGGAAAGGATTTTGGAATCTCATTACAGGTGCTGAGCCTGAGCCTGAGCTACCTCGACAACCTACACAGCAGCAGCTTATTGCTCATAAGCAATGGTCAGAGAGAGCATTCAAAGTGCTGCATTATTTGTCTATATGTATTTCTGATGCCATGCTCATACACATACAGGATGCTGAGAATCCCAAAGATGCATGGGATACTTTGGTCAAGATGTTTGATACAGATACGAGTGCTCGCAAGTCTCAATTTTGCGACAGCAGATACACAATGTGAAAAGGAATAAAAGGAGCATACATGATTATGTGCAAGAAATCAAGAAGTTTGCAGATGCATTGGCCACAATAAATGCCCCCATGCCTGATGTTGGATATTACCTTGCGTGGTCTTGGCAAGGAATACAAATCATTTGATACATCTATCTCAGTGAGGAGTACAGGTTTACTCGACTTGGATGAGTTGGTTTTCCTATTGCTGGTTGAGGAAATCAAACTCAGTGATTCATTTTTGGATGCATCTACTAGCCATGATGATGGCAGAAATCAGGCTTTCTACTCGCAGAGAGGCTTTAGAGGCAGGGGGAGATTCGCATCACGTGGACGTGGTGGTAATGGTCGTGGATGGCAGGGCAGGCCTCCACAACAGAATTTTCAGCCTTCATATGGTGCTCGAGGTGGTCGTGGATATGCACCTCAGCGAGGTAGAGGTAACCCCCGTGGTGGTCGAGGACGTTGGCAAGGCCAACAAAATTCTATGCAAGATGTGGAATGCCATTATTGTGGCAAATTTGGTCATATGGCGAGAGATTGTTTTCGCAAACAGCATGATTTGAGAGGGGGAAGAGCACAACGTGGTGGTCATTATGGTGGAAATTATGCACAACATGGTGGAAACTATGCATCAAGCAGTAATGATGGAACTGCAAATCATTTGTTTGCCATGAAGCATGTTGTGGGTTCTATGATGACAAATGCTGAGAATGATGACACATGGTATATGGACTCAGGAGCATCAAACCATATGACATGTCATGGTGAATGGTTTGAGCATATGAAGCCTATGGAAGTGAAAGGCTATGTGGAAACAGGTGATGATACCCAGCATGTCATTACACATGTTGGAAGTGTACCATTGGTCATGCTGCATAATGGTCAAACAAAGTCTATGTCAGATGTGTTATACGTGCCTTCTATCACAAAGAGCTTGGCCTCAGTTGGTCAAATGGTGGAACAGGGATTACAGGCTCGTTTCAACGAGCATGGATGCTTCGTTGAAGATTTTAAACATGGATGTAGAGTCATTGCTAAAGGCAAGAAAGAAGGCAGATTGTTTAAGCTGGATGCTGGAATTCCTGAACTAAAATCAGCCATGTTCTCAAAGAGCAGGAATGTGGTACAGGACATTGATATGTGGCATAAGAGGATTGGACATGTCAATATACAGAGATTAAAGAACATGCAAATAAGAGGCATTGTCAATGGATTGCCTAGGTTCAAATATGATGGACATATGCATGTTTGTGAAGCCTGTCAGTTTGAAAAGCAGGCAAGGTTGAGGTTTCCTAAAGAAGGAAATATGAGTAACAGGCCACTTGAGATCGTACATAGTGATGTATGGGGTCCTGCACAAAACCCATCTATCAAAGGCAGTTTATACTATGTTACATTCACTTCGCCTACAATGCTTCTTATCACAGAAGTATTGGGATGAGCCCTTTTAAAGCTCTGTATAAACAAGACTGCTTAACTCCATTACTTGGTCCGACCCATTGATTAGGGTCGAGATATCCAGACAGATGCTTGACGACATGGAGCAGCAGATACAGTCAATTCGTAAAGATATTAAAGCTGCCCAGGATCGATAGAAGCAGTATGCAAATAAGAAGAGGATAGACAGAAAGTTTGAAGAAGCAGATATGGTCTTCATTAGAGTACGGCCCAAAAGAAGTTCTCTATCTCTTGGGAAGTACAAGAAGTTATCCCCCAGATATTGTGGGCCATATCGATTACAAAGAAAGTAGGTAACTTAGCCTACAAACTTCTTCTGCCTCCTCATCTCAAAGTTCATAATGTATTTCATGTAAGCCTTCTAAAGAAATATGTGCCAAGCCCAAATCATGTGCTTGATGATGAAATCCTAACCTCTTCAACCCAAGGGGACAGATGGAACTCCAACTTGAAGAAATTCTTCATGTTCGAGAAAAGATTCTCAGGAACAGAATTCTCAGAGAATTATTGGTAAAATGGAAGTTCTATCCTTTTGAAGATGCCACCTGGGAGAATGAAGCTGATCTGTTGCGAGATTACCCCCAGTTTGTGAGATGAGGACATCTCGCGTTTTTCAAGTGAGAGAGAATGTAAGATTCCTCTCCAACCTCTCAAGATGTCCAACATCTTCCCCTATAATCAATTCCCTCTTCTGAAATATAAAAGATCTTGTTTCTACCTCTTTTAGACTAGAGAGAGAAAATATTTTAGAGAGAGAATATTTAGATTTTGAATATTTTTGGATGGAAAAATATCTCTTTTTATTAAAATAAGTTTCCATGAAACAGAAGTTCAAAAAGATTTTCAAAAGGTGCATTAGAAATCAAGTATAATCTGTTCAAAAAGATTTTCAGCAGAAGGTGCATTAGAAATCAAGTGTAATCTGTTCAAGAGGCCTTATCCTAGGGGTCAATATTTTTTTAAAATTTTAAATTAAGGTTCCTATGGACCAATAAGATTCATCCAAATGTAGGGAGGAGATAAATGGAAGAATAAAAGGAAAATCTCCCAAAAATGAGTAAATACTCACATAAGATGAAGAGTTGACTAAGGACAAGGTTAAGAGTTAAAAAAGAGAGATATTTAGAAGAAATGATGCGTTTTTGACACCTCAGTATGGGGGAATTCCCCTCATCAAGGAGGCACCTATTTCACATGTGTGAGAGAGTTTTAAACTCCCAAATAATGAGATATTTTTATCTCTCCTCTCTCCTGTTTCAACTAGATCCAAAAAGTGGACTAAATTGACCCAAAAATGGTCAAAAATTGACCAAACTGATCTGAAAAATTCTAGAATCAATTGGTTTGGTTAGAAGCTCACTTTTTCCTATAAATAGAAGCCTTTCCCTTTGTTGAAGCTCAATAGTGTTTTTGCACTGTTACCCTACTTCTCCCAAGAGCCAAAAACTGTGAATTTACTCATAATTCATTAGTTTTTGACCTTCCCTCTTCTAAAGATTGGTGGCCACTCTTGTTTCAAACAAGAGTAGATCCCTCAAACCATCAAGCCAAAGGAAAGCTCTCAAATTCTCCATGTAAGTTGGAGATTCTTCTCTTTTCTATTACATTTTATGGTTTTTTTATGATTTTTGTCTTCACTAATATGAATATGTTGTTATGCCTCATTGAAAAAAGGCATTCCCCTCTCTTCTTTAGTAAATCCAACCATTCTTTATTCTAGATGAATGATTAATGGATAAAATCAAGTTTTTCATAATGTTTCTCTTAAATAAGTAGAAAATTAGAATGATTTAAATACTCTTGGTGGTGAACTTCTAATTAATTTTAGAGAGTTAAAAATTGAAAAATGGTCAGCCACCATAGAAAGGAGGTTATGGTAAAATTTTCTAAAATTATGTAAAATAAGTTTTATTTTTTTATTCAAAAAGAGTAATCCCCATCGTATATGTATTCTTAAAGTGTTATTTTTCATCCTAGGTATAGAAAAATGCATACTAAAAATATTTTATTAAAAAAGTGTTACTTTCTTTAGAGTTAAATTCTATGCATAGAAGGAAGTATATTGAATTTTTATTTTGATTATAAAAGTGTTATTTTCATCATTAATGATTTGTATGCATAAACATATGTATAAAAGATAATTTTTTTATTAAAAGTGTGATTTTCATTATAAATGATTTTTATGCATAAATGGATGCATAAAAGAAATTCATTTATATTAAAAGAGTGATTTTCATCATAAATGATTTTTATGCATAAACATGCATAAAAGATAATTTTTTTATATTTAAAGTGTGATTTTCATCATAAATGATTTTTATGCATGAATGGATGCATAAAAGAAAATCTTTTATATTAAAAGAGTGATTTTCATCACATAAATGTTTTTTATGCATAAAAGAAAAATTTTTATATTAAAAGTGTGATTTTTATCATAAATGATTTTTATGCTTAAATGGATGCATAAAAGAAATTCTTTAATATCAAAAGAGTGATTTTCATCATAAATGATTTGTATGCATAAACATATGCATAAGAGATATTTTTTTTATATTAAAAGTGTAATTTTCATCTCATAAATGATTTTTATGCATAAACAGATGCATACAAGAAATTCTTATATATTAAAAGAGTGATTTTCATCATAAATGATTGCATAAAAGATATTTTTTTATATTAAAAGTGTGATTTCCATCATAAATGATTTTTATGCATAAATGGATGCATAAAAGAAATTCTTTTATATTAAAAGAGTGATTTTTATCATAAATGATTTTTAGGCATAAATGGATGCATAAAAGAAATTCTTTCATATTAAAAGAGTGAGTTTAATCATAAATGATTTTTATGATGATAAAAGTGTGACTTTCATCAGAAGTGGATTTTATGCATAATTAGATGCATATAGAATTTTTATAATTAAATAAGGGTTCTCTTTAATCCTCTCGCAAAAATTGAAAAAATGAATAAGTAGATAATATGTGAGAGAAAATTCTACCGTTTCATATTCACTAAGATGGGAATGAGAAAATTCAAATAAACTATCGAAGTCGGAGATCGAGATAAATGATTATTTTATTCCTCCTAGGAATTCATGTTTAGTTTAGAAATTTGTAAGCAAATATTCAATGAACGAAATTTAGAAAAAAGAGAAATTGAAATATTACCTTACGAGAAAGATAGTTTAGGAAAAACCTTTCCAGACTCAAACTCTGATTCAGACTTTTGACCAAGACCTAATTCCTTCGTCAGTTTCGATCAATGACAATGTGCCCAGTTCAGGAAAAATGTACTCAAATCACCCACTGAATCTGAAACTAAGTTGAGACCTTTGATTTTGATATGAGGATCAAGATTACAGAATTTGAGGAATTCTGCTTGGGAATCCAGACTTGTGATCTAGAAGTATTGGGATACGGAATTAAGATATAACCATTGTATTCAAAAACAAAATCAAAACTGAAAACTTGCATAAAAACCCCGTTTTAAAGAACTGTCTTACGCCACAATGCTGGAGGGAGCATTTGGCATATGTGTTTATCTAAGGGAAGTTCGGTTGCAACAACTGGCAGGGAGTGTCCAAGGGATAGCTCACACGGCGACAAAAACCTGCCCAGGTCTTGACCAGGTCGGGTATGGTGAAAAATGGTGTGCTTCCGGTACGATGGGCGAGGGCCGACGAAACGGTCCCTGAGTGAAGTACCAGGATACCTAAGGAGGATCCTGGAGGGTTCTGACCAGGTAATGCACGAGCTTGCGTTGCTTAGGACACTCATGCGTATGGCGTGGAAGATATATATGAATGTTGACGAAATGATTATTGTAATCTATTACTGGATCTCATTGCTCTGACAATAGAGCAGCTGGTCCCAACGGAGAGTCCAGAGTGGTACTCTTTTTGTGAAACAAGGGATTGAAAGGAAATTTGGAGTTATGAAGTCTGTGACCATATCTGTTTTGTCAATGGATTATTTTTATATTAAAGTTTTAAAGAGGAGTGTGTGCGTACCTGTTTTCTAAAGCTAATGTTGAGAAAGGCATTGAATTATGGGTGGGTGAGTACTTGTTGGTTCTACCGATTCCAGTGGTGGTAGGGTGGTGGCTAACCCATGGGCCGGATGGGGTTAGGCTGGAATCAGTGGAGTTTTAATAATCAAACTGAAAAATCTTAGGATTACGCTAGGATTCGAGTAGTTAGTTAGTTCCCTGATAAATTTCTCAATTGAGTGGATCAACGGCTGTGCCTGATCTTGATTAGGAAAAAAGCGTTGAATTGCTCAGATGATCAAATTATATCAACGATAGTTTCCTTCAATCTGGTTATTCAGGTGAAGGATAGTTTAGGTTTTGATCTCGTTAGAAAAATTCATTAAGAAAATTCAAAAAGGTGCACTTTCCGGGCATGGGAAATTTTCTCGGTTTTGGTTTTCGAAGTGAC
Source organism: Cibotium barometz (assembly GCF_041138505.1). Classification (NCBI taxonomy): domain Eukaryota; kingdom Viridiplantae; phylum Streptophyta; class Polypodiopsida; order Cyatheales; family Cibotiaceae; genus Cibotium; species Cibotium barometz. Next base: position 37,276,423 of record NC_141066.1, read on the forward strand.
CACCAGCCTAGTCTCGTGCCCGGACATTCGAGGGCGAGGCTCCGAGTGAGAAACCCTGCCCTGCGCATGAGGGGGCTGTTTCCGCTGTCAGCTACCGGGATCCCAGTGCGCATGAGGGGGCAGATGTGAATGTCTCCTTATATAGAGTTAATGCCAAATGTTTATTCATATATGTTGCCAACCAATCTTGCCTTGTACTTACTCACACTAAGTGTTGTTGCTCAACATTTAAGGCACCCATCTAACTATTTGCTTCATCTCATGTTTAGTGGGGTTATATCATCTAAAATATTTTTTATCAAGGGAATAACCAATGAGTATACATTTTTCTACCTTGGAACCAACTTACTTCTCACCTCATCTGGTACATTTATATAACCCAATACTTTCAAGTGTGCCAAGTTTGATTTTGTGCTAGTAAATTTATGTTTAGATGTTATGTTGCGAATGAGCTTGCACATCCACATGCCATGAATAAGCCAGCGCACCCATAATAGGCATCATCATGTTCATGTTTAGATGTGAACGAGCTCTAGTGCACCCATATGCCATGAACGAGCTATCATAGCCACACGCTATGAATGAGCTAGCACACCCACAATAGGCATCATCATGCCATGAACAAGCTAGTGCATCATGTTCATGTTTAGATATCCTACCATAAACTACTACTTTAATAAACATCATCATGTTTATGTTTATGATATAAAACTGCAATTGCTACTCCTTTAGCCCAAAAATAATGACACATCACTTTCTTATTCATTATAATCCATGGACAACTTCACAATGTACATGTTTTTCCTTTCTACAACCACATTTTTTGTGGGTTTTACATATACTGTAACATGTAGGTATACCTATATGTACCAACATTTTGTTGTGGGGTGTATCAACACGTAAATTGCCTCTTTATCCCATGCTCTATGAAATAAACACTGAATTGATTGGGGGGGAGAAATATTCTCCCCACCACCATTTGATCTTTGGCACTTTATGTGCATACCTTTCTTTTTCTCTAATGTAGTTTTGAAGCTCTAAAAGTGTGTAAACACTTCACTTTTCTCTTTCATGAAATACACCCACACTTTACAAGTGTGGCCACATCATCAATAAAAGATACATAGTAATGACATCCTCTAATTTATGTTGTCTTTGTAGTCTCTCCACAAAAATTAAAATGAACCACATCCAAAGGTCTTTGACTTATATGCTTATCATACAAAAATATATGCTTAGTCACTTGTCCAATCGACACACTTCACAGACTCTATGCATTCCATCCTCTTTGAAATTTGGCAACCTATATGTTAGGCCTGAATATTCTTTAGCCTCTAAATAAAACTAACAATGGTGTTGCAAGCTCATACTATGAAGGTAATTGTTCAAGTCAAGATCTTATCTTAACCTTGCCAAAGCATGTTGTTGTGCCTTGTCTTAAAGCTTAGTTATCTTATCTTAGAGCTATAATTGTAAATTCCTAATATGGGTACACTAACAATTCTGGACAACAGTCCAATGATTCATAGCAATAATCATACACAGATGGAAGAGGCCAATCTAAAGGCAGGGGGAGACAGGACAAGTTGGTAGTGGTAAAGAAATCAAAATGCAAATAGTTTAGAGTGCTATTATTGTGGCAAACCAGGGCACATGGCAAAGGACTGCCTATAAAAAGCAAAATGACATTAAAAGTGGAAAGTTACAGCAAGGCAACTATGTATTATCTAGTAAACAGGGAGATGATGAACAGAAGTGAGAAGCTATTTGTGATGCAGCACATGCTCAGTTCCATAACAAGAGATGTGTCAGAATCTAAAGGTACATGGTATGTGGATTCTGGTGCCTCTACTCACATGACTAGTCATACTGAGTGGTTTAGAGACATGCAGAAAATGAAAAAACTAGTGTAGAAACAAGTGATGATACTGTATATCCCATTGTGCATGTTGGTAAAGTGCCAACGTCTATGCAAGATGGAAAAATGAAGTACTTGTTGGCAAATGTACGTCATGCTCCAAATATTACAAAGAACCTAGTTTCTATTGGATAGATGGTTGAGCAAGGTCAGCGCAAGTGAAAGACTTCAAAAATCAGTGTCTCTTAGTTGTAAAGGGTAACAAAAATGGCAAGATGTTTACTTTGGATGTGAACATGCCTAAAGTAAAGGCAACCATGTTTGCACATGGAACATGTGTCATTACAGATATTGACATATGGCACAAGCACATTGGTCATATGAATGTACAACGATTGAAGTTTATGCAGGTCCAAAATATTATTGCAGGTTTGCCAAAGTTTAAGGTTGATGGTATGCACAAAGTATGTGAAGCATGCCAGCTTAGTAAGTAGGCCAAACATACTTTCCCACATGAAAAGCATGTCAATGAAAGGCCATTAGATGTCATATATTTAGATGTATGGGAACCGACCAAGACTGCAACAATTGCAGGTTGTAGGTATTATGTTACATTCATTGATAACCACACTAGGAAAGTGTGGGTTTACTTCATGAAGGAGAAAAGTGAGGTGTTTGCGCACTTTCGTAGATTTAAAGCCTTGGTCGAGAAGGAAAAAGGCATGCAAACAAAATGCCTAAGATTATATTGTGGGAGAGAATACTTCTCCAATGAGTTCAATGATTTCTTGAGGAAGCAGGGAATCAATAGACAATTTACATGCAGGTACACTACGCAACGGAATGGTATTACAAAAAGAAAAAAACAGGCATATTGTAGAAGTGGCACATGCCTTGATGGGGCTGAGAAGAATATTCCACATTATTTTTGGGCAAAAGTAGTACAGCAACTGCTATTTACATTATGAACATAACACCCACTGCAGTTGTTAATGGTATGATGCTTGAACAGAAGTTTACAGGAATAAGACCGGATGTGTCTCACTTGAAAGCGTTTGGGTGTATTACATTTGTGCATGTTCTTAATGAACTGAGAACAAAGTTAGATCCACAAGCCAAGAAATGCATCTTTACTGGTTATTCTATGGAGAGCAATTTGATGCTGCACCACATGTAGAGCAGCAACCAAACTTGCTTAGTGGATCTACAGAGTCCTTAATAGTGGATCCAATATTAGCCCATGGTCACGAAGGCTAAGGACAAATATAGGTACACATGTATCATGCAGAGGGAACTAGCATCAAAAATGACATATTCATAATAACTAGTTTTCAAACTAAAGGGGCCAAACTTAAAAATGGTCTTGCCCACTATTACTAGTCTTAAGCGACAAGTATATACATAAAGTCAGACTTTTTCTATTTGACATTAAGCTCAAGATAAGGCCAATTTATATGTTCTAGCATCATCTTTACAAAAGTTAAGTGCTTCTTAAAGTAGGTTCAGAAGATGGCAAAGCACATTATGGTAGGTCCGCCGGTGGGCAAAACCATGTAAATTATATGGAGTGGTTGATAAACCTCCTTCCTAATGGTGGTCACATCCACATGTCACCCAAGTCAACGGTGAAGCTGCTCTAATAGGGTGGAAAGTTATGGATGGTCTATGATAGGCTCTGTGAATTGGGTGAGTGTACTTGAGTGACATGGTTTGGGACCAATTTTGCAAGCTGGGTGTATGGCATATTAGTGATAAAAGCATTGGATAATTGTAGTAGCTCAGGTATCCACATATGTTATGGAAGTGGCATGGAACTTTCAAAATTACGTAGTTTGTAGAAGTAGTCTGCACCTTATGATTGGTGCAATGAGTTCCAAGACTACCATGGAATGATTTACATGGGAAGGAGAAGAATTATAGGGGATATTATGCTTGAATCTCACAATATGATGCTTTGACATTAACCTTATTCATGGAAAATGTGTTAGCTAAGGCTAGGTTGTGTCTGTGTTGAATTGGAATAAAAAAGCAGACGTTGTAGGCATTGAAGCTCTTTGGAGGTATCTGCAAGGGGAGAGGGTTCCCTAGTCAATGGGTTGTAATTTGTATATGTTGTGAGATGTTAGATTTTAGGTGGAAGGTGTGCCCCTATATGTGTACTCCTCCAACTTGAAGATTTCTCCAATGCAACTGCTTCTTTAATGATCTCAATGTCCTTTTCTTAGGGATTCAAGATCATTATAGATTATTGAGTCATGGAAGATGGATTTGGCCATAGGTGCAATGGATCTGGGTGGCCTCCATGGCTTGAGGGATTTGTTTATGTTAGCAAGAAGTAGGGATAGAGGCAAGAAGGACCAAGAGTTGGTGTGGGAAAAGATAAGGCAACGAGAGGTGAGAGATATTAACCCACATTATTTCCAAAGAGACCATCAGTCTCATAGTAAGATGTGATGAAGGGCTTGTGATGAGAATCCTTCAACCGGATTAGCACATGGTCTCAAAGGACTTTCAAAACCCAGTATCTAACATAGGTCTTTGAAAGTGATTAATCTTTGGCCACGGAAGTATTTGATCATGCCGTAAAGTGACTAATCTATGGCCATGGAAGTATATGACTATGTCATAAAGTGACCAATCTTGTGGCCATGGAAGTATTTGACCATGTTGTAAAGTGACCTGGCCATGGAAGTATTTGACCATGTTGTAAAGTGACCAATATGTGGCCATGTAAGTATTTAACCATCCTATAAAGTATATGTCTTTGAAAGTGTTGATTATATATAAAGTGACCAATATGTGGCCATGAAAGTATTTGACTATATGTGGCCATGAAAGTATTTGACTATATGTGGCCATGAAAGTACTTGACTATATATAAAGTATATCTTTGAAAGTGACCAATATGTGGCCATGGAAGTTATTTACCATACCATAAAGATATATCCACTAGTAAAGTTGTGACCTTCATACCATGCCATCATGAAGATCTATCTACTAGTTTGGGACCTTCATACCATGACATAAAGATCTATCTACTCTAGTAAAAGTTGGGACCTTCATTTGAAACCACTATTTGCTTGTTGGGCATCTTCTCAAGGATGATGATGAGCTAGAAGAATTTGCCTGTGGCAACTATAGTGGGGTAGAGGACTTTGATGGAGAAGAGAGAAAGCTTGCTAGCTTCTCCCTTGTGAGAGTGATTAGGTTACGAAGGTCCAAGCATTGTATTGGTAGAGCTTGAGGACTTGACCACCCTTGAGGTTTCCATTCCCACATTCAATGTGCTTTCACACTCTACATGGGTTGTACTCCTTGGTGAAGACTATGCTTGATGTGAAGCTACAACTTCCCTAAACAAGAAGCACTACTTTGGTCAAGGGGAGTAAAACTAGTGCTAGAGTGTAATAGAAGAATTTTATTGATTCATTGTTTGTTCTAGTTTTCCCATGAGTTGCAAAACCTATGGTGGTAGATTAATTAAGTTGAGATTTGGAGTGATTAGTGTGGTGAAAGTGTGATTAGAGTAGGAGTTTTGTGTGAATATCTCTCAAGCAAAAGAGAAATTCCTTGAGTAAATTTTCAAAGAAGGGATTAGTAAACTTAATAGAGAAAAATAAGATTAATACCTTGGATTAAACTAGATTTACCATAAGAGAATCCTATTTTTAAAAAGAGAAGAGGACAAATATGAGTAAAAAGAGGACTTAATTATGTGACCTAGTTGTGTACCCTAAGAGGTAAATCCATTGGGTATAGATCGAGTTAAGATTAATTATCACGACAATTAACATCTTTAAGATTACTAGAATACCTACTATAAGTATTTAGAGTAAGGTGAAAAAAATCCTAGAGAGAGAGTATCTCAACAAGGCTAGTCAAGAAAAAATCCTAGAGAGAGAGTATCTCAACAAGGCTAGTCAAGAAAAAATCATGTAGGTAAGGGAAGTTATTAAAGAAGCCTAGGAATAATGGGACTTATAGTCCTAGATCTCATAGTATACCCTAAGGTGAAGCAAATAAATAGCTCAGGTGTCTAGTGAAGCTCCATACCTTAAATTAGGATTCATTATAGAAACATATACAAGCATATAAGTAATTCAGTGAATATATTGGTAGTGCTTAAATGCGCTCATGCATAGAATTGTAACCAATATTAGATAGAATTTCTTAAGGTTTTGCCTCTATAAAGACCATCAAAGTTAGAGTTTAAAATGGAAAAATGTCAGAGACCTTAGAGAAGGAGCCTTTTTAGTAGATGCATATAGCTATTATGACCATTATTGGGATGATTTTCAAAAAAGTATTGTCCGTCCAATGCATCGAAGAGGTTGTGTCAAAATCATATGACTGGAGAGATGATGTATAGAGTTTCAATGGGAGAGAGAATGTCTTTTCGGACTTGCAAAGGTTTACTCTGTCTCAAAATGCATGTGTGATCCATAATTGCTTGACTATGTTTTCTACTCTTTGAATATTGTATTCATTATATGTTGTTGTTGTGGAAGCCTATGGAGTGTTGAAATATTGTGCCTGTCATGTCATGTATGGGGCACATGTATGTGGGAGTAAGGTCAATGGAGCCTAGGATGATATGAAATTGGAAGGGATGCAAGCTAAGGTTATTAGTAGGCGATGTGAATGGATGAATGTAAAAGGTGATCAATGGTTAAAAAGTAGGCACATGGAAGGTGCGGTTAAAAAGTAGGCACATGGAAGGTGCAAGGGTGAATAGATGAATGTAAAAGGTGGTCAATGGTCAAAAAGCAGGCACATGGAAGGTGCAAGGGTGCACAAAGCATGTGTGCATTTATGAATACATGGATGGCACAAGTGCGCATGGAACATGTGAATGAGAGCTCTACGAGAGCTACAAATTAATGTAATAAGCTTATTCTCATCCACCTTAGCTCTCTCTTGCAACTCTCACACACTCCATATCCATCTCAAATCATGCATTTTCTCGACTTGGTATCAGAGCTAGGTCAGTATGTCACTCTCAATATTCAGAATTAGTAAAAACTAGTGGCTTCATTAGGCATAATCAAGTTTTTTAGCAACTCTAATCAACCTTATCCACAAGCTCTAAATAGTGGCTGTCATTGGAGCATTTGGTTCTCCTTGTCTCCTAAACCATTGATCAAGAGCTTCTAAGAGCATCAAGAGAAGATTTGGGTGACCACACATGAAGGAGGAATTAGACCAACTCAAGCAAAATCGTGCGTAATAGACCAACTCAAGCAAAATCACATGCAATCATCGCTTCAAAATTTGGGAAAAATCGATCAATCCACGTGCTCACAAAAAATCTAGCTAATTTGAGCCATACTCAAGGGTTTTTATAGACTGCAAATACGCCTGTGTGGTTAGTTTTTTGAATGGTGCAGCTGTTTATGAGTTTTAGCTCTATGCACCTCATCTCAAGTGACTTTGATCAAGGTATTTAATCACTCATTAGAGTGGGATTAATTATAATTAATCCTCACTTAATCACTCCTAATTATTAGCTCTTTGATGCTTTTAAAAGTTGACTCTTCCGTTGCATTCACCAATTCCTATTCTATAATTTCTAGTTTTCAAATGCAATGTGATGTCACTATGTATTATGGATGCCATGAACCTATATGCCACATGTTTCCTTTTATGTCAAGTGCTGATGTCAAGTGCTGATGGATGCCATGAACCTATATGCCACATGTTTCCTTTTATGTCAAGTGATGATGTAATGCAATATACAACAAGTCATCATGCTAATAAGATGTCATTCCAAGATGTTTTGAAGATGTTATGCTATGCTAAGGAGTTTTATGCCCTTTGTGCGCTTTCCCCGTACGAGTCGTAGTAGCTGGGGACTTGCCAAACACCATATGCGAGCCACGAATGGCTGCAAGCATACAACCAGGAAAGCAAGCTCAAACAGAATGCAAAGGTGTGTCACTCACCGCTCTAACCGCCGCCCGTGAAGGATTTCCGCATCGCAGCAGTGAAGGAGAAGCCGCCGTCGCCGCTCTATCACCTCTCCGCGGCGGCCGCCGTGCCGCTACACAGTGCTCGATCGCGCTCTCTCTCTCTCGCTCTCTCGCTCTCTCTCTCTCTCTCTCACATACGCAGCAGGAGAAGGAAACCAAGGAGATAAGGCAAGAGCACTCTTGTATTCAACACATGAGAATGAGGGTTTTAGGGTTACATTTGACTCTTATAGATGACTTGGCCATTCACACATGGGCATCCATACATGGCTGGTCGATCCTAACCCTTACCCTGCTGATATTCAAGGTGCGCCTCTCATCGGCGATCACCCAATCCCTTTATCCTTAACATATGGTGCCGATAAGCCCGGCCCATGACTCAGAATATTTAAATTAATGACGTAAAACATAGTACGTCTCAATGTTCGTCTCATAGGTTAACATGCCCCCCTTCTTGATGTCCGTCTCATAGGTTAACATGCCCCCCTTCTTGATGTAGATTCCGTCCTCGGAAGCTATGGTATGGTAAGCTCGATAGGGTTGTTGTGGTAGACCGTCTGTAAAACAGGGAAGTAGAGTGAAAGTGTGCTGGAATTCAAAAGATATAAAGTGTATAAATTCAAGCATATTAGACCACAATGGATGTTGCTATGAGAACTTAGTTTAAGGGTCACATGAATGAGCTAGTGTAGCAAATTAACAGGAGTTTAAAATTATTGAAAGTAAATCAAGAGTTAGCAAGGTGTCAAAGGTTAAGTCAAGGTTTATAATTGTCTTAAGTCAAGGAAAATAACCAAGCTTAATAAATAAACAGATGACCACACTGTGTCTACTCTAAGAACAAGTTAATACCACGAGCCTAGGGACACAAGAAACATCAGAGTTACAGGAGCCTTTTGTCTTTTTTTTCTTTATGTCTGTGACAATTTTTACACACAATGGCGACCTCCCTAAGGCAAAACTAACATCGATCCTGGTACCATGTTTAACACAAAGCATTATCTAGGAATCTATTAGTTTACCTTAGGCAAGGCTACCCTCCTACCAATCAAGGCATCGGTCTGGAGTAGAATACTCCTCGCCTACCAAGTATCAATAAGGCGATAGGCCAATATTAAAGCACATCATAGACTTGTATTGCCATTTATTGTAGGCTTTTTTTTAAAATTTATTTCTTTTGATCTTCGCTCTTGAACTATAATTTGTCTTGTATCCTTTCAACAAAGGGGTAAAAGCTATGTCCTAGAGGTCAACACACACACAGCCAGGTGTTCAAACATTAAGATGGTTATAACCCTAGACTTAAGACAACCATATTCCTCCAGGCTAACTAAAGACTTCATGCATTCTAAGGAATATATCCAACAATAAGGTTAAACTCATTAATGATTCACACTAGCATGTCAGGCAACTTCAAAAACTAAGTAGTACATTGACAATTTCCATGTGGTCATGCATTATAGTTCATGCAATTAATTGAACAGTAAAAACGAAAGAGAGTGGGTATGGAAGAATTACACCTGTATTTTGGAGATCTCCTTGATTCGATGAGAAAAATGCCTGCAATTTAATGAGATATTTATGTATGAGCATTGCGGCTATCTCAGGACTTGAAATCGAACCCACCTCAAACTTTTCCACCTGTACAACCAACTAACAAGCACTATACCTCGCGAGGCACATCAGTGTGAAAAATTAAAGACTCGTTTAAGGAATCCAAACTAGAAAAACTTGAAAACACTAACCTACATCACCACACTACTACTGAGGATACGGTAAGAGGATGTTGTAGAGTCCTGGCTCTAGCCCTAAGGCTAAGCCTCTATCCGCATCATCCAAATAAATAAAGTCAACCTCAGTAGTGCCATGAGTTTCATCCGTCCATTCATCATTGTCAGATATTTCCTTTTCATTTTCCCATCCACATAAACTCATCAAGAATGTAACCATGCGAGGATAGTCATCTTGTGGAAAAGGAAAGCATTGGGCTAATGGGGATATGTCCTCTATGGAGTAGGGGTCAGTCATGGTCAATAGGCGAATTAGCCATTCTAATTCCTCAACATTTTCCTCTCTGGCTAGTACATCTATATGATCCCATTCAGTTTCAATTACAGGAGGATAGCACATGTGGAATATCTGAGAAAGGTACAGATGATACCTCTCACCAAAGGTGGATGAAGTGTGCGATGCTCTTGCATTTGCCATATCTACAAACACAGATATAGCATCAGTAGGTTTATGACAAGTCAATCTAGTTCTTGATTGTATATACGGATATTTCTGCTCTTAACATGCTCTTGCTCTTTTTACTATTTTTTGCTTTTCTTTTCTTTTCTTTTCTGTGTATGAAGCTATATATATACATCCCCTTGAATTTGGCAATTACATGGTCAGGGGAGAAGGTTAGGGAGGAAGCAATAGCAACTCTCGCTTGTATTTTCTTAAGCTCAGCTTGTTCTTCAGCTGCCTTCTTTTGATGGATTGCATATAACTCCTCTTGGCTTAGGGGGTCATAGTATCTTTTGAATTTACTCCCATTAAGGAATCCAATGGTTTCAACTCTGTCGAGAGTCTCCACTCTGATGATACCTTGCGGGGTAATTTCACATACTCTATACGGTCCCTTACCAGCATATTTGAGCTTCTTCTTTTCGTTTTGCACTCCATACATCAGGACTTTATCCCCAACCTTGATGTCCTTGTCCTTCAGGTGGCGATCAAACCATTTTTTCCTTCTATCCTTCTCCACAAGGGCATTGTATACAGCCAATTGTCTTTCTTCGTTAAGCCGCTCAAGGATATATAGACGCTCTACTAAGGGGTTATCATTCCAACCCTCTTGAGTAGCAACACGAAGACTAGGAATGACAAATTCCCACAGCATGAATTCCCACAGCATGACTGCTTCTTGGCCATATACCATTTTGAATGGTGTGCAATTAATAGCCACTTTGTACACAGTACGATAGGCCCATAAAGCTGTCGTAAGCTTTAGATCCCAATCCGTGCCATGAGCTTCAAGTGTCTTTGTCAAAACAGAGATTAAGGTCTTGTTGGTACTCTCGGCTTGGCCATTCGCTTACGGATAGTAAGGAGTAGATTTATGATGGGATATCATGAAATTTGTTGTGAGCTCCTTAATCACTTCATTTATAAAATGCGTACCATTATCGCTCACAAGTTCAAAAGGACAACCGAAGCGTGTGATTATATTTTCAAAGAGGAACTTGGCTGTTGTCCTTGCATCTGCCTTACGTGTCACTTTTGCTTCAGCCCATTTGGTCATATAGTCAGAGGCCACAATAATATAGCGAGATTGTGTGTTGCGGACTGCTGGGCTAATTGGACCTACAAAGTCTAAACCCCACTTTTCAAATGGTTGGTTTACTTTGATCAGATGTAGGGGCATTTGATCTTTTCGCTAGGGTTTCTTGTATCTTTGGCATTCATCGCAACCCTTCACAAAGAGTGATGCATCTTGGAACATAGTGGGCCACCAATACCCTGATTGTAAGATCTTTTGCACAGTTAAGTCTCCTGAGAAGTGACCACTGGCTACGCCCATATGTGCCTCTTGCAAAATGTATAGATACTTATCTTCTCGGGCACAACACGTAAGAACATCATCCTTTCCTCTTTTATAAAGAGTCCCGGCTATCAGGCAATAGGGTTCGCATTCTTTGATCAGCTTTCGAGCTAGATCTTTACGAGGCTCCTTGGGTGGAAAGCCATTAACCAAAAAGTTAACAATCTTCTCACTCCATTCAGGCATTGTCTCCACCATGAACAAGGAAGTGTTAGGTAAGTCATCATCAACCCCCGTAGGAGCCTCACCATTAGGTATGCGAGGCAAATGATCAGCCATAACATGTTTTTTGCCAGGTCTCACAACAACAATGAAATCAAACTCAAGAAGAATCAATAGCCATCGTGTGATTCTTCCTGTGGAGCATGGTTTGTTTACCAGATACAACAATGCTTGATGATCCACATAGAAAACAAACTTGGTGGCAAGGAGGTAATAACAAAATTTCCTTACTGCATATATCATTGCCAACCCTTCTCGCTCCGTAGTGGTGTAGTTCATCTCAGTATCGTTCATCTCAGTATCGTTCAACTGGCGACTGGGGTAGTCTAGCTTGTGTTCTCCAGGTTGAGTTAACACACACCCAATAGCAAAGTTTGATGCATCAATATGCACATGGAAGAGTGAATCCCAATTAGGCATTCTCAAGATTGGAGCACTCGCTAAGGCCTTCTTTAATAGCTCATAGGCACGGTCACATTCTTCGGTCCAAATAAACTCGATGAGAAGCTTATACAATGGTCGAGCTATCTCAGCGATACAAAGAATAGAATAAATCTTCGATAATAACCAACGTGGCCCATAAAGCGTTGGACTCCCTTATAGTTGGTGGGTGGAGGTAATTCCAGAATGACCTTGATTTTACTCTCGTCAGTGGAAATCCCATTTTTGGACACTATATGCCCTAAGATAACTCCGTGTTTAACCCAAAATTGGCATTTGAAAGGATTCAATGAGATGCGATATAATCTACACCTTTCAAATATTTTTCGTAAACACATCAAGTGCTCGTCCCAAGAGGAATGAACACAAAGATCATCTAAGAAAGCTTCACAGAAGTCCCTTAGATATTCCTTTAAGGCCGTGTTTTATCAATCGTTGGAATGTTGCAGGTGCATTGGTCAAGCCAAAACCCATGACACGAAAGGCAAACACTCCAAACTCCGTGTGATAAATGTTGTTTTAGCTTGGTCCTCTATTGCAATTGTGATATGATTGTAACCCGAGTACCCATCTAAAAAGCTATATGCCTCCTTGCCTACCACTCTTTCAAGCACATGTTCAGAATATGGCAAGGGGTAATGATCCCTTCTGGTGGCTGCATTAACCTTTTTGAGATCAACCTAAGTTTCCCATTCTTCTTTGGTACGATGACTATCAGAGAAACCCATTCTAAGTGCTCAATAGGGTATATGAATCCACATTTTACAAGCTTTTCAATTTCCTCTTATACAATCTTTGCTTACTTAGGATTCATTGGGTAGGGACGTTGCTAGACTGGTTTAGCAGTGCTAATCATTGGAATCGTGTGTTGCACCACCGAGGGTGGAACACCCTTCATATCATGATATGTCCAAGCAAATATGTCCTTGAATTCTTTAAGAAGCTCAAGACCTCACCCAGTCAGAGGAAGCTTCTTAAGTGCAGCTTCCTCTGACTGGGTGAGGTCTTGAGCAATAAAAACTCGTTTAGACTCCTCACCCGGATCTGCTAAGTCTATCTCCTTAACTACCCGTAGGGCCATCGTAGACACCGCTACTCCCATTGGTAGGCATTCATTGGGCTTTTGTGTAGACCACTTTACGTTCCCCTGTGGTGAATGATTTGAAATGCTCCAGTGCGGGGTGTAAGTCTACTGGTTCTTGTTGTGCCAGGCTTTTTTCTTTCAATTTCGCCTCCTTTTGTTGCTGAGCTAACTCTTGGTTTTGCCGCCTTCTTGTAGTACGACTTAGTTTCGGCTTCTCTTCGATTTCTAATTGGGCGACGTCATGAGGTTACGGAATACACCACAGGACACTTTGGAGGTATTGTCCCCAATTATCCGAGCATCAATAGCTCCTACATAACTAAGCCATTCTGCAGTGGATCTCTCTTTGTTTATTGCAGTTCGTACATTAGCTCGATAGCGTTGGCGCTTATGTCTCGTTTTCTTCTTACCAAGTTTTTGATTTTTGTTTCTATTAGATTCGGACTCACTTGGTCGATCTTCACTTGTGTCCCCCTCACTTTGCTTCCCCATTTGGGTGAATATTTGATTCATCCCTCCCATCAGGCTCAGAGTCAGTTTGTTCTTGAGATTCATACTCAGAGTTACATTGGTCAGAGTCTTCACTACTGTCAGTTGAGTTTGCCACTTTCTTGCCATCAGTCAAGTGCATAACAGCTATCATGTTTATTGGCACTAACGGTGGCATATCTTGCCCCTCAGGTGTTACCCAACTTGTGCCTCTATTTCCCCATGTGTCTATGGTTGCCGCTAAGTGTACCCAATCCACATTATCCGACTCAGTCATACCCGGTAGGACATCCATATAAGGAGAATCTTTCCCATCATCAGTCTCTTTTTTGCATGTATAGCAATACCTTAATGGGGCGGAGTGAATAGTGGTATCCGATCGATTATCAATGATAACCTTGCTTCCTAAAGGATGTGCATGACCATTCTCAAGATCAACTCGAATGACAGAGTCCTGGAATTGTAGGTAGACATGGTTTTTCGACCAATCATACACATTTGTGCTTCCCTCATGAAAGGACGTCCTAAGATCATTTGATATGACATAGGATGCTTGGAGAAATCCATTACAATGAAGGTATGTTTTACCTTGTATCCCAAAACCTTGATCTTAAGGTCCCTTAACATTCCAATAGGTTTAGCAATAGTTCCATTTGCTATCTTAACCACTATGTTTGTGACTTTGAGGTGAGGTTTCCCCATAGATTCCCAACAGTTTTTAGTCACAATGCTCACGCCAGCACCACCATCAAGGATTCCCTTTAGAGTTAATCCCTTAGTAGTAGTGGGGAGGGTTGCATTAGATTCGTCACCTTCAAAGTACTATCCCAACTTGTTAACAGGTATTTCAACGACCGAATCTTTACCTAGGTTGGGTTGTAGATCCCAATGTTCCCCTTCATCTTGAAGCGTGTCGGGTCTATCCATATTTGCAAATTGTGGTAGCCTCGCCTTTAGTTCTCCATTGAGAAATGCCCGAAGAGCTAAGAATAGCTCAGGATCTCCATATAACTTGGATATGATCGTGGTTCTGATCTCAAAGGACATGAAATCCATTAGCTTAGACACATTCAATGGTACTTTTCGAGATATCGCCCCTTGACTAGGGACTGGTGAAGATGGAATTAGTTCCTCTTCGATGGGGTCAGGCATTCCTTCACTAAACATTCTTTCCAGCAGAGCAAGAAGGGTGTTTGCCCACTTCCGGATGTCCTATCCTCACTTTCTCCCCAAATGATACTAGGTATAGCTAACGGTTTATGGTTCTTGTGAGGCTAAACTTGCGTAGGAAACACTGTGTCTGGAATTTGGATTTTTCTAGGGTTTCCAGTTCTCTTTGTGTTTCTTCCACCAAACCCCTCAAGTGTTGCACTTGTTCAATTTCCTCAACTCGGTTTGGGTAAGTTCCAATCTTTTTCTTGAAGGTTTTTGGCCCACGTGGCTTGTCTTTGGGAGTCTCAGTCAGTTTGGGTGGCCGAGAGGGCATTAGCTGACTTGGTTGTGGGGCCGAGAGGGCATTAGCTGACTTGGTTGTGGGGCCAAGGAATTTTCCTTCTGTTTTCCCTTATTTATGTACTCACTTGATTCTCCCTCGTTGAGCTCCGAGTGGGGTCCTCCCTTAAGGTAGTGGCTTTGGTCCCCATGGTTTCTATTGAATCAGAATCATCTTCAGGATCATTCATATACACGGGGGTTGTCTCTTGTCCCTATGTTAGTCTTTAAACTAGGCTTGGAGCTCGTGGCATTAAGCAATCTCTTCTGTCGCATTTTCTTTTTCTTTGCTCGAGCAATTGATGCAGTATCCCTCTCTTCAAGAATGTAGTTTTGACTTTGAAGCATTGACCATGTAACTACATTCACGAGTACAACGGGTGTGGTTCCTCGTGCCTGGTTGGTGACCTCAACCAAATTCAATGGTGTAATCTTGGGTGCATTAGGATTATGTGGACATTGAGCAATCAAATGATCTATGCCACAACGATTACATGTAAGTACTGGCATTCTCGATGTGCTCCCTTGATTTGGTTGCATCTGAGTAGCGATCTTCTGTAGCCTATTAGGGCACTCCGCTACACGATGCGGTCCACCACAATCGTAGCATTGAAGAGGTGGTCTCCTTGCCATAGTATTAAGGTTTTGCCCTCTTGTGTGGCGAGAGCAGCTGCTTGATATACAGGCTTGACTGCCCAAAATGATCCTCCATGTAGTACTGGGGAATCATTGAAAAAGTATCAATCCCATATGGAGCAGTGGGGTCTATCTCCTCTTCATAATCCCCACACGCACTATGTGACTCACAACCCATCTGGTTTACAGGGGTAATCCTTGGATGTGGAGGTTGTGGTCCTAGCACTGGCGGTGGTAACGGCACAGACTAGACTACATTCGGATTCCTTGGAACTATGTGCTGTGATGGTTGCTTGACAGGTTGTGCAGGCATTAGCGCGGGTACTTGAGGTGTGTTTGACCAAGCTAGTGGTGCCTGATTTGCCAACATTCGCTTAAGTACTAGGCAATCCTTAGATGTGGTCCTACGCAAACCAAACACCATTGTTGCTCTCTTCTTGGGTACATATGGCTATTCTGAGGAGCTCGATTACCCCTAAAGTATTCTTGGAGAGCCTTAGTAAGGTCGATCACAGACATTTTGGATATCTTGGGCTCCTTGGCAATAGGTTTTACTGTCATTGGCTCGTGCCCAGATACTTGCGAACTAACGGATTTTGTCTCCAAAGACACCTTTTTACCTGCAATCATCAAGTTGTCTTCTAACTGGATTGGATTGGCAGTGACTGTCTCCCACGTTGTAAGACCTCTAATGACTAGGCCATTGTATATGTCCTCGTGGCGCAATCCTTGGAAGAATCTATCGAGCAGTTGGTTATTATTGAAGCGCTCATCGGGAGTGCAGCGAGAATTTAGATTCGACTTATAAAGTCTCTCACTGACTCCCCTTCCTCGCGTTCAGCTTTTTGGAGTTGAGATGCTACTAACCAAAGCACACCCTCACGTATGTATTCCTTCAAGAACAATCTCTTGAGAGTGGGGTAGTGAGTGCGCTCTTCAACCCTTAAGGTTCGATACCAATCTCCGGCCTTCCCACTCAAGGTTAAGCCTAAGGCTTTACACTTATGCAGCTCATTGTGCTCTTCCAAGGAATCAAACACGTGTTTGAAGACTTCAATGTGCTTCCTAACATCCTCGTTACCACCACTGAAGTTCTGAGTGAGCTTAGCCACTTATACTACCTTGCTTCTAGGTTCTCTCTTAGGCATGCTCTGCATGTTTTCTGCAATAGATCATCCGATCGTCTAAGCAAACGCTGCGAGATCACCTAGGTGAGCAGGCATAGCTGGTGGAGGCACTTCTGGGATAGCCTGGCTGATAGGAGTTGGCGTTGGTCTGGGTATGTTGGCAAATGACGTAGGATATGAGATGTTACTAGACCTAGCTCCTCTTGGATAAGGGTTGTGATAAGGCGGTCGTGGAGCATACGCCATTGGCATACTAAGAGGCGTAGGAGCTACATGAGCATGAGTAGCGATAGGTACATATGGTCGATAGGCACTGGCATGCACTGTTGTATGTACTGTTCCACTAGGTAGTGGCGTCGTACTAACTACAGCGGATATAGGTGCACTTTCCGTTATGCTCATCATTGGGGTAGGCATTGTGGATTCCTTAATGGAAAGTTGAGCCAAGGTTGGAAAGCTAAAGTTACTGCTCGTGGGCTCAACCTGCATTGAGACTCCAGGTGAAACAACATATGAAGGGTCTATGGGACTCATCGAGAGGGAGTAGGGTTGGTTGTTTGGCCTTGAATATATCCAAAAATCTCATAGGGCCAGTGGAACCTAAGTTCACTCTCCTATTTTGCCTCTCAATTTGGATAATTCTATGAATAACCTCACATATCATTTGTTGTTGCTCCTCTAGATTAGTGGCACTAGATGTAGATCGTAGGACTTCTAACCAACCTACATGGTATGTGTAGCCCATGTATAGGTCAGTTAGAGTCTCTGTGTGTAGATCATATTCCCAATTTTCATTGAGAAATATCCCATCCAGACTTGGTGTGCCAAACGGTTCTCTTGAAGTGGACGCAATGTCACTTCTTATGGATTGGCTTCTAGGGACCTCTACTTTAGGAAGCGCGTCGGAAGGTGGTAGCTCAGTAGGGACCTCATTAAACGAAGTGGGTAGAATATCCACATGGACACTCTTTGGGAGGGTAGGGTCCACATAAGATGTGAATGGCGAATCCACTACCCCTCCTTCTTCATTTACTTCGCTTGTTGCATGTTCAGAGCGTGTAACTCTACTAAAGGTCTCTATTAGATGACTAAACATGCTAGATCCGGGTTGTGGGGCCCAAACTGGCATGTTTTAGCTTGTCTCCTCAGGGTTCTTGGTAGGGTGCCCTTCCATGGCTTCTAAGTCAGAGGACGACTCACTAGCCGCTATTCGTGGATCTTGGGTTGCACTTCCTTGGGTTCCAGCAGCAGCAGCGGAAGGCCAAGATGCTAACGTGGAGGGATGGTGTGAGCCTGCGTAAACTAAAACACTTTCTAGTGGCTCAGACTCTAGCACCCGACCAGAGCGTAGATGCATGTGACGTGGGTACCCTACGGGCGGTGACTACCTTTGAAGCCCACACAAGTGGTTTCTTAGGTGTTTCGCACCCCGTTTTTACTTGTTTTTATATTGTTTTTAACTCGTTTTTTACCCCCTTACTTATGGTCAAACCTGGACTAGGGCGTGTGATAGCTCGAAACGAGCGTATTGTTTAAAGGGTCCTAGCATGCTTTACAGCACCGTGTTCGCCTATCCAGAGCTCCTGTGGTCCTCAAAACAGTCCTGTTTCCTTGTGGGGGAAAGGATGCATGCCTATTAGCTTGTGGAGGAAAGGGTGAAGGCTTTATCCCACATGCTCACTTCACTCCTTGGGGGGTGGGCTACATATAGGGCACAACTTCCCATAAGCTCTCACTTGAAAGAAAGCTATGGAGGCTCACTCTCCTATATATATATATCAAAAGACTGAGACCGAGGCCGGGGTCGGGGTCAATTGGGAGTTTTTCTTTTCAAATTTTTTTTTCAAATAAAAAATCTTTCCTCTCCACACGTTTGGTTTTTTTCTTTAAAAATAAAATTTATTTATTTATTTATTTATTTATTTTTTTGAAATTAATTTTTTTTCTTTTTTCTTTTTTTTGGGATAAGTTTTCTAGGGTTTCTTTCTAGGGTTCCGCCTTAGCTGCGGCGCAGTTCGCACACAGCGACACAATTGTAGAACACAAATTGCAGAAACAGATTGCAAAACACGAAAATACCTCAACAACAAACACACAGTCGCCTTTCCTACAGTGTAAATTTCACTTCACGTAGCAGCCCGAGCTGCAAACTGGAGCTTGGTGCAGGGCATCTCCCCGACAGCGGCGCTAAAAATGTGCGCTTTTGCCACACAGGTCGTAGCTGGGGACTTACCAAACACCGTATGCGAGCCACGAATGGCTGCAAGCATACAACCAGGAAAGCAAGCTCAAACAGAATGCAAAGGTGTGTCACTCACTGCTCTAACCGATACCGTGAAGGATTCTCGCGTCGCAGCAGTGAAGGAGGAGCCGCCGTCATCACCGCTCTACCGCCTCACCGCCACCGTGCCGCTACACAGTGCTCGATTGCTCTCTCACTCTCTCTCTCTCTCTCTCTCTCTCTCTCTCACACACACACACACACACGCAGGAGAAGGAAACCAAGGAGATAAGGCAAGAGCACTCTTGTATTCAACACATGAGAATGAGAGTTTTAGGGTTACATTTGGCTCTTATAGGTGACTTGGCCGTTCACACATGGGCGTCCATACATGGCTGGTCGATCCTAACCCTTATCCTGCTGATATTCAAGGTGCGCCTCTCATCGGCGATCACCCAATCCCTTTATCCTTAACATATGGTGCCGACAAGCCCGGCCCATGACTCAGAATAGTTAAACTAATTACATGACGTAAAACATAGTACGTCTCAATGTCTGTCATAGATTAACACCCTTCAATGCAATGTTTTGCCATGGGGCCATATATGTTGGCATGTAGGCTTCTATGATATGTGTACACCATGTATGTAATCCATGAATACTCATGGGCCATGATGATGTATTGCCCCATGATGATGGGGTCACATGAAGACCAATATGAAGCAACATGTATGAAGACCTTGGAAATGGAGGTAAAGATGAAGGCCAAGATGGAGCTCAAAATGAAGATGAAGACCATGAAGCCAATGATGGCTATGTTCAACCATGTTATGTGATGACATATATGTTTATGTTCCCATGTATGTCATGTTATGTATATGGCCACGCCATTATGAGGCATAGTGGCTAATTTTCCCATGTATGATATCTATGTTAATGTCTATGTCAACCTTGGGATTGGGCAACCCTTGGTGAAGATGTGTCCATATGTGTGTGGATGTAATCATGTCTATATTCATGTCCATGATGTTTATGATAGTGGTGCCATGATATGGTGGTATCACAATGTATGGATGATGTATTCCAATAATGTCATGTTCATGTATGTTGATGACATGATATGCTGGTGTCTATGTCATGTATGCCAACCTTTGGGCCCAGTGTGAGTGACAAAGTTAGAAATATGCAGTTATATTGATGTATGTTCATGATGATGTAATCACCTCTAGCCCCACTAATGATGTAGGCTAAGCGATGTATGTATGTGTCTCCATTAAGGGGGGGAAATTTTCATGTCATGTCATGTCTATGTATGACAGATTACCTTTTGGGATGAGACCCATTTGGGCACCAAGGGGAGGTGTTGAAATATGGTGCCCGTCATGTCATGTATGGGGCATGTATGTGAAAGTAAGGTAGATGGATCCTAGGATTATATGAAATTGGAAGGGATGCAAGCTAAGGTTATTAGGGGATCTGAATAGATAAATGTAAAAGGTGTTCAATGTTCAAAAAGTAGGCACATGGAAGGTGCAAGGGTGCACAAGGCATGTGTGCATTTATGAACACATGGTTGGCACAAGTGTGTATGGAACATATGAATAATAGCTCTATGAGAGCTACAAATGGATGTAACAAGATCATTCTCATAATGCAAAAATGGGATGCTTTGATTAGTCTTGTCTCATACTTGAATCAACTCCATGGTATCATGATGTCTTCTCTCTCTTAAAACTCTCACATGCTCCATAGCCATCTCAAATCATGCATTTTCTCAACTTGTAGGTACCACACATGTGTATATGATATTGGGAGTGGATATCATCCGAGTGGTGAGTCTTGTCATAAAGATAGTTGTCGGAGACCTTGAACCATCTAGTGTGATGAACATGAGGCAACTACCATTGTACTAGTAGGCAGTGAGTATTTGGGGACTTGGACCTGAGTGTAAGTCACTTATGAGCTCATGTGCATTGGTTGGTCGTTCGTTCCTTGGAGTGGTATGGCTATAGAAACAGCTCCATGTGATCTTGCACGATTGTAGGATCTGGGTGTAAGACTTGTGGGCTCCTCGGCGGTGGATGGCATAATGGTCCCCTGGAGTGTTCATGCTCAGTAGTGCATGCCTTCCTGGTCTGAGGATCACGGTCATGGTGCTAGGAGATATTTGATAGATTGTGATGCAATGATCTACAATGTTATTTTCTTATGTATTTGAATAATAGTTTAAAGTTAGAAAATTTATTAAATTTTAAGAAAATAAATGTTTGTCATGAAATGTGTGCGTGAGCTCTGTTTGTCTTTATTTTTCTATGGGGTGTGTGAATAATGCGGGTGTGTAAATTTATGTCGGCTTAAAGTTAGGAAATTTGTTAAATTTTAAGAAAATAAATGTTTGTCATGAAGTGTGTGTGTGAGATCTGTCTGTCTTTATTTTTCTATGGGGCGTGTGAATTATGCGGGTGTGTAAATTTATGTCGGCTCCATAGGCCTAGTGGTCAGGTGGCATGTTAGACCCATTAGGATTGGATGGGATCTAGAGTGAGTCTATGAATTTTTTTGGAGAAGATAAAGGATAAATCATTGGGAAACGAGCATGGGGGTGCTTTCCTAAAGAAACCAATTACTATTTGAGAAACTTAGAAATACGAGGTAAATTGAGAAGTAGACTATTATGATGTAGGAACAACAAAATCTATTAAGGAATTCATCTTCATAATCAAGGAGTAAGACTATGGTTGAGCCTAAGAGAACCGCTAATCGCCTCTTTTACTTGTAAGAATTATAAATGAGACATAAATCTAGAGGAATCATATGCATTTCTTAGTGTAAGTATTATCTAGTGCAACTGTATAAAATGTGTTGCTAGATAGCCAAATGCTAGGCCATTGTTGTATTAGGCTCCTAGGTGAGACTCTTTATCCTCGATCAAGTCTTCCTCTATAGTAATATCTGACAGATATAGAGGATGGGGGTCCTCATAGAAGTGATCTTAATTGGTAAAAGATTAGAATTTATGAAGAGATGGCACCATGTGTTGAGGTTGGACACAACTAGATGGGATTCAATGGAGTATAAGAGTGTAGTGTACAAGAAGGATATTTCTTGATCAAAGAAGAAAAGGGTGGCAAGGATGGGTTGTTGTTCTATGCTTATGTGTGATGCAATCTAAGATGGTGTGGAAGGTGGTGGTTAAGATAGGGTCCGATAAAAAGATATTATGAAGCAAGTATAGGGCTAGAGTACGATTGATAAGGGTAAGGGTATGAGAGATCACTCATGGTTGGCAAGGTGCCAAGTTTGGTGGCCCATGAGATAAGCAAGATATTATGAAGCAAGTATAGGGCTAGAGTACGATTGATAAGGGTAAGGGTATGAGAGATCACTCATGGTTGGCAAGGTGCCAAGTTTGGTGGCCCATGAGATAAGCATGTCTAGCTCCCTTTGATGGGGCCTTTTTTATAGGCCCTTCCAATGGGGTATCATCCAAGGCAAGGGTTTCTCATTTATGGATTTAGCATGTGCCTAGGTGATGTTTCCCTTTTTATGGGCCCTTCCAATGGGGTATCATCTGAGGTAAGGGTTTCCCACTTATAAATTTTTGCATGTTCCTAGGTGCTAAGTGCTTCTTTGTGCTAGAGGAGGTCTTGATAAGCTAATTCTCAAGCAGTCCCTTTGATCATGGCTTGATTATACTCCTTATGGAAGTCATTGAGAGGGCTTTAGTTGACTCAGAAGTTTGCAATGAAGGCAGCGTCACAATTCTTTTCAAATTGGTTAGCCACATGGATCACTTGGGTTTCCTTGCCTTTAGCTTGCTTGAGCTCATCTAGGAGTTGGTCTCTTTAAGTTGGGCTACTATTGCAATCTTGGCAGTCTCTAGTGCTTGGTATTGAAGCTAGAGGGCATCCATGTCTTGCTTTTTTTGTGAGTGGCTTTTGGGTGGCGTTGGTGGAAAATGAGATCATTTTTAAGCCGATAGATTTCATGTTTTTCTCTCTTGATCTTGGCATTCTTCTCATGTGCGACTTGAAGCAATTGTTGAGAGTGGTTAAGCTTTTGCTGGGACTCTTCATGAATGTATTCATCTCGGTACTTGAGCTCTTGGTGTTGTTAGAGGAGAGGTGGTGCTTGGAAGTCT
This sequence comes from Cibotium barometz, assembly GCF_041138505.1. Lineage (NCBI taxonomy): Eukaryota > Viridiplantae > Streptophyta > Polypodiopsida > Cyatheales > Cibotiaceae > Cibotium > Cibotium barometz. The sequence continues at coordinate 37,299,691 of NC_141066.1, forward strand.
CGACCACATGGCCGAGAAGCTTGACCCACTAGTGAGCGTTGATTTAGAAGTGCTTGGTGTAAGAGATGGTGTCATAGCTGCCAAAACTTGAGGTCCCTATCATATACAACATCATGTACGTGAGGGGCTCACTTTGGGCAAGATACACCATGTGTCATTCTTGAAAGATGGATCAGTACGGGATGTCCAGAAGTTACAATGTATACATAGTGATGTATGTGGTCCTATGACAACACCATTGATTGGGAGGGATATCTCTACTTTGTGACTTTTATGAATGACTACTCCAGGCATAGTTGGGACTTTTAATTAAAAGTAAAGGTAGAGGTTTTACATGCTTTAGACACTTTGTTTCTGTGGGTTGAAAATGTGTTTGTATGTAAAGTTGGCACCCTTTGTACAAATCGAGAGGAGGAGTCTATGTGTCTAAAAGACGCATAAAAATTAATGCACAATATCTTACACAACTCAACAAAATGGTGTGGCTGAGAGGAAAAACATATATCTCATGGAGATGGCATGTTGCATGGTTTAAGGCCATGATTTGTCTCATGTTTTTTGGTTGGAGGCAATTATGTGTTCCATTTATGTGCTAAATAGATGCCCCATTGAGACAATTACACCTTGTGAAGAATAGTGTGGCTCATTTGTATGTTTTTTGTTGTCTTGCTTATGCTCTTGTGCATGAGCACAACAACGCAGTAAGCTGGATGATAAGGCAATAAAATGCATTTTCTGGAATATAGCTCAGAAAGGAAAGGGTATAGACTCTACCATCCTAGCCACAATGCGGATTTTGGTGAGTGGATATGATGCCTTTGTTGAGAATGTAGTTTTAGGCTATGCTTTTATACAAAACAATAAATGTATGCTCATAGAACCTTTGATACACTCCTACCTTTGTACAATTCTAGGTAGCCATATGTGGAGCAAATGAATGCTCAACAAGGTGTTGAAAATCAACCCACATACAAAATCAGCTCAAACTTCATCCCACAAATCAGCCTATTGATGAGGCAATTATGGATAATGCAGTGGATGAGGAAAGGGCAGCCATTAAAGCATCCAAAGGTTGCCAAAATTGCTAGTGTAGGATAGCAAATCCTTTGCCTAGCAAGACACGTATAGATTCTCATCATGTATCTTATTCTTTTGTGAATCATGCTCTCATTTTGAGTATGTGCAATAAAGAGGAACCTGTTTCCTTTGAGAAAGCACATGAAAATGATTATTCAATGCAAGCCATGTAGGATGAGTATGACTCAATCCCTCAAAATGGCACTTGGTATTTGGCAAATTCGCCTTATGGAAAAAAGGCCAGTAGTATGAAGTGGATTTATAAGCATGTGCATAACGCTAAAGGAGAAAGATTGTTTTTCAATCATCATTTTAATATTAAACTGTTGTGCAAGTGGTTTTTACAATAGTTTAACTGAGACCTCCTCTGTGTAAAGAGGAGAAAGATTATTTTTTGGTCATCGTTTTAATATTAAACTGTTGTGCAAGTGGTTTTTACAATAGGTTAACTGAGACCTCCTCTGTGTAAAGAGGAGAAAGATTATTTTTTGGTCATCGTTTTAACATTGATGACATGCTACTCACATGCCCTAATGAGAAGAAGATTTTAGCCTTCAAGGTTGATTTACACGTATCATTTGAGATAACAAATTGCATTATTATTTGGGCATACAATTTATGCAGCATGATGATAATATTGTCCTTTTCAAATTTTCCCCTTTCTTTTAATTTACACCCACCTTCTTTCCCCTTTAAAAAGGAAAAAATAACAATAAATAAATAAAAGAAAAGAAAAAAGAAAAACCCCTTGTCTATTTTATCATTTTATTCTTTTACTTTTTATTATTTTTCTATTTTTACTCTTTTTTATTTTTCTTTTCCTTTTTTACTCTCTTTTTTATTTTTCTTTTCCTTTTTTACTCTCTTTTTTCTTTTTTCTTTTTCTTTTTATTTTATTCATTATTATTATTAAATACTCCTTTAAAAAACCTTAATTCTCTTTCTACCCTTTTATTATTAAAAAAAAGACCCTCTTCCTCCCTACTCCCTCTTCTCTTTTTTCTTTCTATGTTCCACAAGAAATTTTTTATCTTTTAAAAAATTTAAAAAATAATAAACACATCTTTTTAGTTTTTGGTTATTTTTTAAACTTTAATTTACTTATATATATATATACATACATATATATATATATAAATACCAAACCACAACACACCTACTGCGCCTACAAACATCGTCCTCTTCCCCCCCTCCCCCCTCTCTACATCCTCAATTTTTTAACGTTAGAATTAATCTTCTCTTCTCTTCTCTATATCTCTATATATCTATTCCATCTATTAAAACTAGTTCCAAGTGGCTAACACGTGCAGAAAGAAGAGGGAGAATTTTTGAAAAGGAGAAGAGAAGATAATCTTTGGGGGTTTCTTTCCCACACGCCTAAATGCATTAGGGCTCACAATTAATTGTCACCATCAAGTCATTTGCTCATTGAATGAGTATATATATATATATACATATACATATATATATACATATATATATATATACATATACATATACATATACATATACATATACATATATGTATATATATATATATACATATACATATATATATACATATACATATATATATATACATATATATATATATATATTAGAAAGCAAATTGCCCACCCCTCCATATACACCCACATATTATCTTAAGAGATTTGAATTTTGAATTTGAACGCGTGGAGGGGAGGTGATGAGTGCCTTGGGGAGAGAGAGAGCATTTAAAGCACCTCTTTTCAATCACAAGGCCTTTTGTCAATTTGAATTTTGAATTTGAAGAAGTGGAAAAAGAGAATGCATTCAAACACTTTGTTTGGTGAGATGATTAGATTAGATGACTAGATTTAGGCTAAAGGTAACTTTTGTATTTATTTTACTTATATATATATTTATATAAAAACCACACATAATAGATATGTACACACATACATGCGCACACACATACACACACACACACACACACACACACACACATGTATACACAGACACACACACACACATACACATACATGCACACACATAAATACACACATGCATGCACACACACATACACACACACACACACTACCTTAGGGACATGGGGACACACACACGTGTACACATGCATACACCTTACCCGAGGGGTGGGGGTGCACACACACACACACACACACACACACACGTGCACACATATATACACACACATACATGCACACACACAAATACACACACATGCGTGCACACACACACATACACACACACACACATGCACACACACACACACATACGTACACACTCAAATATACACACGCACATGCACACATACACACGCACATGCACACATACACACACACACAAGCACTACCCTAACGGAAGGGGGCATACATAGCCACACACACAAGCACTACCCTAAGGGAAGGGGGCATACACACCCACACACACAAGCACTACCCTAGGGGCAAGAGGCACACATACACACACACACACACAAATACACACACGTGTACACACATGCACACACCTTACCCGAGGGGTGGGGGTGCACACACAGACACACACTAATATATTTCTATACACATACACACATACGTGCACATATATATACACACACACAAATACACACACACGCACAAAGACACACACACACACACACACACACACACACACACACACACACACACACGGGACATGGGCACACATAAACAAAAAAACACACATGCACACAGAGTATTCAAGGGGCGGGGGTGCACACACACACAAATACACACGCACACGCACATGCACACACACACACACACGCACATGCACATGCACATGCACACACACACACGCACACACACATGCACATGCATACACACACGAGTATGCACGTGCGTGCACACACACACACAAGCACTACCCTAGGGGCAGGGGGCACACACATACACACAAATACACACATGCATGCATAGTACCCGAGGGGCGAGGATGCACACACACAAATACACACATGCACACACAGTACCCGAGGGGCGAGGATGCACACACACAAATACACACATGCACACACAGTACCCAAGGGGTGAGGGTGCACACACACACACACACACACGTGCACATACAAACACATAGACACACACACAAATATGCACATACACTCACACATGTACACACATACACATACACTATCCTAGGGGCAAGGGGGGCACATGCACATACACGCACACACTACCTAGAGAGGGTTTGTTATTTTTGGGGGGGGGGGGTTTGGGAGGAGGGAAGTGCAAGGTTAGGAAAAGAGGGAGGCCATACACACCGAGGGGGAAGGGGGGGTATAGGAGGGAGGGAAGACACACACACACACACACTCCCACTACTTGAGGGGGAAGAGAGTGGGTTGAGAGGGGGGGGAGGGACACACACCCTCACCCTACCTAAGGGAGGGAAGACACACACACACACACTCCCACTACTTGAGGGGGAAGAGAGTGGGTTGAGAGGGGGGGGGGGAGGGACACACACCCTCACCCTACCTGAGGGGGAAGAGAGTTGGGTGGGCGATAGGGGACCGGAGGGGGCTCCAAAAATGACACACTTCGTTTTTTGTTAGAATTAGCTAATATTGTGCACACAAGCGCATGCACACACACACACACAACCCTAGGGGTAGGGGGAAAAGAGGGACACACACACACACACAAAAATACACACATGCACACACATTACCCCAAGGGGAAGAGAGAGGTTGTGGGTGCGTGTGCACGTGCGCATGCACACAACCCTACGAGAGCAAGGGGACAAGAGACACACACACACACAAATACGCACACGCACATATACATGCACACACATTACTCCACGGGGAAGAGAGAGGCGTTTTGTGGTTAGGGGATGAAGGGGGGATCTAGGAAGGGAGGAAAGCGCAAGGTTGGGAAGGGAGTGGGGAAGGGGGGAGGGAGCACACACAATTTATACATACATACATACATACATATATAATATATACATAATATGTGTGTGTGTGTGTGTGTGTGTGTGTGTACATACATACATATAGATATAATATACACAAATATGTATATATATACTACATATTATCCACCATGAGTTTTCCTAGCTTGCCACGTGGAGAAAGGGAGGGAGAATTTTTGAAAAGGAGAAAGGAGAAGAGAAGATAGCCTTTGGGGTTTTTTTGTCACACGCCTAGATCCTAGATGCGTTGGGGCTCATAATCAATTGTCACTATCAAGTCATTTTCTCATTGAATGAGTTTCGTTTATATATATATACATATATATATGTGTATATATATATATATATATACATATACATATATATATATATACATACATATATATATGTGTGTATATATATATACATATACATATATATATATACATATATACATATATATATATACATATATACATATATATATATACATATATATGTATATATATATACATATATATGTATATATATATACATATATATGTATATATATATACATATATATGTATATATATATATATATACTTTAGAAAGCAAATTGTTCACCACACACACATATATATCTTTTAATTATATTATATTATGTGTATATGTAAGAGAGAGAATACACACACACACACACACACACACACACACACACATATATACTTTATGTATGTATGTATCTATAGGTATGTAAGCATGTATATATAAATAGATCTATACACACGTATGCATACCACACACACACGCACATGATACGCGTACACATGCACATGCACACACATATACACACACTTGCACACATGGACACACGTGCACACACATAGAGCTTTACCAAGAGCGATTTGCTTGGTTTGGGATGGAATGGGCAGGTCATACAAAGGGGATACATTACACACCACTTAGGTTATCAGATTGGAGTTGATGTTGATTCACAGGCTTTGTTGGCATGGATTTCTGCAAGGATAAATGATAAATTTGTGTATTGGAAATCTTAGAGTTGACCTATGCATGTTCGGCTCAAAGTGGCACAATCCACTATGATTAGCATGATATCTTTTTTCTTACCTTTATTGCCATGAACGGGCAAAGCTTTGCATCAGATACAACAACCAATTCAATTAATGCTATGAAAAAGAGTAAGAAATAAGCCAGGGTAGACGTGGATTTCTTGGGAACATGTTACTACTCCGAAGAGGAGTGGAGGGGCAGCCCTATTAGACGTCAGATTGCATATGGTCACTAGGAGATGGCCTTTATTGCAAGGTATGTGTGTATCTCAAGAGCTATGTGTGAGATCCTTGTCCCCACCGTGCAACAAATTCAGGGGTGCTAGCAGTGGAAGTAGCACTTCTTGTGTAGGGCAGGGTCCCACACTCAGGGCCTCGCCCACGGATATCTTGACAAGAGACTAATCCATCAGTTCTAAACCGAACCCGGAAAAACTTCCCTTGCCCGAAAAGCACGGGCGATTTCTCCATGATAACTTTTCTCTAACGTAGTCAAAAGCCTTAACTAACAGAACTGATCTGACCGAACCCGTAAGTCCCATAGTTAGATCAGGGAAAAGATTGCACTTGGATCATAGAGACCAACGCTTTTTTCCTCATTAAGAGACACAACCATTGATTCTTTTCCATAGAACAATTTTTGTCCGAGATTTACTTCATCTATCATACCATAACAGAATTGAGTCTCAATTTAGCGATCCATCAGTCCAGCCTAACCCCATCCAGTCCCATGGGTTAGCCAACCGCCCAACCATTGTAGTGATAGGATCTAATTAAGAATTTGGTTAGGTTTTGCCCCGGGTACCAGTAGGGAAAAGAGTTCCTAGGCTCCCTAGCCGGGTATTCATGCAAACTTAAAATTAGTCACACCACTTACACACCCAGTATGAAATTGCCTTTTTCACAGAATCGGCTGTCTTTAAAACAATCTTTTAATGAATCCATAATATCACTGATCGTAATCCTCTAATCATCTAGTTGAATCCTAATTTTCAATCATTCCTCAACGGTGTACCTATGGCATCATTGGCAACCAGAACGCTCATCACCTGTCCCCACTCAGGGGCCTTTTCAATAGTTCCTAGCTCATAGTAACTGGCAATATATTCACATATCAAAATGGAAACTCCATTGAAGATCAGCAAGATCAACAAATGGATCCATATAAAAGGGCCATGGACTCATCCGTTGAGGACCAGCAAGGTCAATCAATCAGATCCATACCCGAATTCAGAAAACAACTCTTACTCCTTGTTCCAATATCTTCCCCGATGTACTTGTGGGTATCTTCGACGACCCACAGCCCGAGCACCGTATGGTCAGCACCCTCTGAGATCCTTTGTAGGTCACCTAGTGCTTCACTCAAAGGCCACTTCCTTGGTCCCTCATCCACCGTACCAGAAGCTCACCATTTAAATCGAACCGAGGCTGGTCAAGACCTCAGTCAACCTTGCTACGCGAGAAGTCCTCCGTTGACTCTCCGTCAACAGCTCTTGCAACTTTATCAGCTAGGTCTCCACGACCTCATTCACAAGACGGTCAAAATGCTTTCCCAGCATTCTTGACATAAAATAATCATTTAAAAACAGGTCATAAATACCATTTCTATAACGAACTCTCATCTTTCCACATCAATCTACATTACTTAATCCACATTCATTTCATATGCATTCCCATTCTCATCCAATCACATCATTTTCCATCTCAACACTTCTTTCCTCAATTAACCTCATCAGATCTCATCCACTTGCATTTACCCATACATCTCATCACATCACATTCATAACATCTATCCAATTTACATCGCATCTTATCACATCCATTTCACATCACATCCCGATTCAAGTCAAACCACATCCATTCACATCCCATACCATTCATTCTCATCCCGATTCACATGCCATCACATTCATTCACATCCCTTATCATTCATTCACATTCCGATTCACATGCTATCACATTCATTATCATTCATTCACATTCACATTCATAGGCTATCACATTCATATTCATTCATTCACATTCACATTCATAGGCTATCACATTTATTCACATCCCTTATCATTCATATCTATCCAATGTACATCACATCTCATCGCCTCTATTCTCGTTCATATCCATCACATTCACATCCACATATATTCTTCCGCATACATTCACATCCATACTTATCACATACACATCCACATTTATCCTTTCACATACATCCACATCCATCCTTTCACATACATACATCCACATCCATTATTTCACATACATCCACTCCATTGTTCACATACATCCACATCCATCCATTCATTCACATCACATCCATTCATCCATTCATTCACATTTATCTGATTCACATCACATGCATCCACTCCATTGTTCACATACACTCCACATCACATCTATCCATACATCCACTCCATTGTTCACATACATCCACATCCATCCATTCATTCACATCACATCCATTCATCCATTCATTCACATTTATCTGATTCACATCACATCCATTCATTCACATCACATCCATTCATCCATTCATTCGCATTTATCTGATTCACATCACATGCATTCATTCACATTTATCTGATTCACATCGTATCTCATCACATCTATCCACCTCACATTCTCATCACCTCTATTCACATCACATCCATCCATCCATCCATTCCCATCTATCTGATTCACATCACATTCTCATAACTTCTATTCATATCACATCCATCCATTCATTTATTCACATCTATTTGATTCTCATCACATCTCATCACATCTATCCTCATCACATTCGTTTAAATATAGAATTTAAAAGAATTCTAATTTTTGATATAAAGATTATTTATGCATCTATTTATGCATAAAATCAACTTCAGTGGGAATAACACTTTTAACAAATTTCTTTTATGCATCTATTTATGCATAAATTCAATTTTTAAGAAAAATAACTTTTTTAAAATAAAAATAAATCCTTTATGCATCTTTCTATGCATAGAATCAATGAAATTAACACTTTTGGAATAAAAATAAATCCTTTATGCATCTTTTCATGCATAAATTCAATTTTAATGGGAATAACACTTTTGAAATAAATTCAATTTTAATGGGAATAACACTTTTGAAATAAAAATAATTCTTTTATGCATCTTTCTATGCATAGATTCAGTTTTAATTAAATTAACACTTTTGGAATAAAAATAAATCCTTTATGCATCTTTCTATGCATAAATTCAATTTTAATGGGAATAACACTTTTGAAATAAAAATAATTGTTTTATGCATCTTTCTATGCATAAATTCAATTTTAATGAAAATAACACTTTTGGAATAAAAATAAATCCTTTATGCATTTTTCTATGCATAAATTCAATTTTAATGAGAATAACACTTTTGAAATAAAAATAATTCTTTTATGCATCTTTCTATGCATAAATTCAATTTTAATGAAAATAACACTTTTGCAATAAAAATAAATCTTTTATGCATCTTTCTATGCATAAAATCAAATTTGATGAGGATAACACTTTTGGAATAAAAATAAATCTTTTATGCATCTTTCTATGCATAAATTCAATTTTAATGAGGATAAAACTTTTGATATAAAAATAAATTCCTTTATGCATCTTTCTATGCATAAAATCAAAATTAATGAGAATAACTCTTTTGAAATAAAAATAAATTCCTTTAGCCATCTTTTTATGCATAAAATCAAAATTAATGAGAATAACTCTTTTGAAATAAAAATAAATTCCTTTATGCATCTTTCTATGCATAAAATCAAAATTAATGAGAATAATTCTTTTGAAATAAAAAATAAACCTTTTATGCATCTTTCTATGCCTAAATTCACACTTTTGAAATAAAAATAAATCTTTTAGAATGCACAAACGGAAGGAATTACTCTTTTAGAATAACCTAATGATAAATTTTAGTTTCACAAAATTTAAGAAGTTTTGCCATAACCTCCTTTGTATGGCTGACCATTTCTCAATTTTAACATTCAATTTATGACTTGAATTAATCTAATTTGAATTCTAATATCTCTAATCTACTCCATTTTCTAAAAATTAAGAGAGTAAACAATGAAAAGAGTTTAATCAATCATTTAATTAAACTTTCTAGGATTAAGAAGGGCTGAATTGTAAAGAAGAGAAGGGGGTAGCATCAGATTTTAATTCAAACATTTTCAAAGCATAAAATTTAAGAAAACCATAGATTTAAAATTCACAATAAGTAAGAATTAAGCTTAGATGGAGTTTATAAGCTTTCCTTTGGCTTGAGGGATTGAGGGTTCTACTCTTATTTGCAACAAGAGTGGCCACCAGTTCTTTTGGAGAGGATTTAGTCAAAAACAATTGAATTATCAAGTGAATTCAATGTATTTGACTCTGGGGAGGAGTAGAGTAACAATGCATAAACACTATTAACCTTTTTACAAGGGGGAGGCTTCTATTTATAGGAAAAAGTGAGCCTCTAACCAAGCAAACTGATTCTAGAATTTTCCAGATCAGTTTGGTCACTTTTTGACCATTTTTAGGTCAGTTTAGCTTACTTTTTGGATCTAGTTGAAACAGGAAAGAGGAGAGATAAAAATATCTCATTATTTGTGAGTTTAAAACTCATCCACACATGTGAAATAGGTGCCTCCTTCATGAAGGAAATTCCCCACACTGAGGTGTCAAAAATGCATCATTTCCTCTAAATATCTCTTCTTTTTTAACTAATAAACCTTGTTCTCCTTAGTCAACTCTTCATCTTATGTGAGTATTTACTCATTTTTGGGATATTTTTCTTTTATTCTTTAATTTATCTCCTCCTCCCTACATTTGGATTAATCTTATTGGTCCATAGGACCTTAATCCAAAATTTTCAGAAAATCTGGATCCTTAGGCTGAACAGATTATAATTTATTTCTAATGCACCTTCTGAAATTCTTTTTGAACTTTGAAAAATCTCTCTGTAGAATATTTTCTCTCTCTAGGCCAAAACAGAGAGAAACAAGATCTGTTATTATTCTGAAAAGGGGATTGATTTTTACAGGGAGAGAAACTGGATATCTTCAGGGGCTGGGGGAGGAATCTTACATCCTACCCCACTTAAAAAACGCGAGATGTCCTCATCTCGCAGGTGGAGTCTCGCAGGTGGAGTATGATCTCTTTCATCTTCTTCTTCTTCTTCAATTACTTCCAGCGTTTCTGCCTTGGAAGTGGACGGTCGATTTGGGAACAACTCTCTTTAACTTCCCCTATTCTGAGGCAGAGGTCTTGCATTACTTTGGTTTGAAACTGCAGTTTGGTTAGAGGGTCTATCTCTAGGATTTTTGTGATTTTGGTGGATAGAAACCTGATTACTCTTCTGGAAGGAAGGAGCTGGAGTCTGGAATCTTGATCCCTGATTTCCCTGCCCTGAAAACCTTGATCCAAAAACAGTTGGACAATCTATACTGCGATGTCCAAATCCTTGACAGTTATAGCATTTCGCTCCCTTGTTCAAGGGTGGAACTTCTGAAGTTGAATTCGAGGGGATTGAGTTTCGAAAAAAGGACATTTCTTCCATTCTAAAACTTCCCATATCCTAGGCTTGACCCTGATATCTCTTAGGCGGTGGAAGGTTAGAATCACCTTCACCTTCAGGAACTAAAAACCTTTTGAAAGGTGATGGTGCTGGCTTTGGTGGTACCTTGACATCAAAGGCCTTGGAGAAATCCTTCGCCATCCGCACTGCTTCGGCCATGGAAACTGGCTTGGCGTTCTTCACCAAAATATTCAAAGGTTCGTTCAGTCCCTAAACGAACCTAGCCATCAGCTGTTCTTCAACGATGGCGAGTATTTGAGGAGGAGAGCGAACGCTTGGTGATATACTTTAATAGTTCTACTCCCCTGGGTTAGCTCTAAGAATTCGTTCATCTTTGTTTCCAAAAAGCCCGGAGGACAGAACCTCGTCCTTAGGTAAATTTTGACATCACTCCATGTCTGGGTATTCCGATCCAGACGGTTTGTCTCGCAGTGGTTTCTCCATGCTACTCTCGCTGTTTCTACTATCTTCAGCCTTGCAAGAGCCATTTTGCTCTTCTCATTGTACCCGGTGACATCAAAGTACTCTTCCATTGCTTTGATTCACTTCTCGATCACAGCCTCGCCCAAGTTTTCCCCTTCACCCTTGAAAGGCCCAGGCTGCGAACTATGAAGAGTTTTACGAACATCCAAGTCGAGCTCTTCCTCGTCGAGTTGCGGGTTATCATTTCTACCACGACGACCTCGATCCATGTTCCTATCAATACGAAAAATCTTGTTAAGTCCCTTTATTTATGATTCAAATCCGATTTTTTATTCATCTGATGCTGGGGTTCTTTAGATAGGTCGGCTCCCCATAGAATCGTGGGATAAAGATACTCCCATTATCACATAACAATTCATTCCGAACATATCATTCATATCTTTAACACAATAATGATCTATTAGACCGAAATATTCTCATCGGAATAGTACTCCATGGGGGATTTCAATTTTATAGATTTTTAATTTGTCATCCCTTAACTTGATCCACTGGGTCAAGAGTTAACAGTAGCAATCTATCTCAGTACAATCCACTAATCTCATAGTGATTTTCTGAAGTCATTATCGTCATTCTAGTTACGAACATTAACACAGGGACTCGTCCCATTCATCCTCATTGTGGTTTTGCTCAATTTATCGTCGCTTTTCAACCAAAAATTCAAGAATCATCATTTTTCAATCAGAATCCAATTCAACTCATCAGTTCAACCAAAAATTCAGGAATCATCATTTTTCAATCAAAATCCAATTCAACTCCAATCAGAATTTTAAAATCATATCAATCACATTCGAATTCATCATCTAGATAGCATTTTAGCTTATAATTTCAAGATCTTAGATTTACTCGTATATATATTGCCAGTAAAAAGCTGTAGTTATACCCTTGGTATATACGGGTAGTCACAGTCCTTGGAACTATAAGGTAAATACCATCATGTCTAGGCCTCAAGCAAGTCAGGGATTCCATCTAATTGCAGTACTTCCATCTAATTGCAGTACTTCCATCTGAAGACCCAATTATCAATTTATGAATTTCAGTCTAAATAACAATTTGTATGAATTTTATCACACAATTACAACCTTTTATTGCTTCTTCATGTATTTTTGACATTTTTGGCTTCTTGGTTGATCCACATTAGCCAAATTTATTCTGATACCAGCTATAAGATCCTTGTCCCCACCGTGCAGCTATGAATTCAGGGGTGCTAGCGCAGCAAAAGTAGCACTTCTTGCATAGGGCAGGGTCCCACACTCGAGGCCTCGTCCACGGATATCCGGACAAGAGACTAATCCATCGGTTCTTCCAAAACCGAACTCAGAAAAACTTTCCTTGCCTGGAAAGCACAGGCGATTCCTCCAGGATAGCTTTTCTCTAACGTAGTCAAAATCCTTAACTAACAGAATTGATATGACCAAACCCGTAAGTCCCATAGTCAGATTAGGAAAAAGATTGCACTTGGATCATAGAGACCAACGCTTTTTTCCTCATTAAGAGGCACAGCCGTTGATTCTTTTCCATAGAATAATTTTTGTCCCGGATTTACTTCATCTATCGTACCATAATAGAATTGAGTCTCAATTTAGGGATCCATCATCCAATCCCATGGGTTAGCCAACCACCCAACCATCGTAGTGATGGGATCCAATTAAGAATTTGGTTAGGTTTTGCCCCAGGTACCAGGGAAAAGAGTTCCCAGGCCCCCTAGCCAGGTATTCATGTAAACTTAAAATTAGTCACACCACTTACACACCCAATATGAAATTGTATTTTTCACAGAATCAACTGTCTCTTTAAAACAACCTTTTAATGAACCCATAATATCACTGATCATAATCCTCTAATTATCCAGTTGAATCCTAATTTTTAATAATATCACTGATCATAATCCTCTAATTATCCAGTTGCCTAATTTCCAATCATTCCTTCAACGGTGTACCTATGGCATCATTGGCAACCAGAATGCTCACCACCTGTCCACTCAGGGGCCTTTTCAATAGTTCCTAGCTCATAGTAACCGGCAATATATTCACATATCAAAATGGAAACTCCGTTGAAGATCAGCAAGATCAACCAACGGATCCATATAAAAGGGCCATGGACTCATCCGTTGAGGACCACCAAGGTCAATCAACCAGATCCATACTTGAAGTCAGAAAACAACTCTTACTCCTTGTTCCAATATCTTCCCCAACGTACTTGTGGGTATCTTCGGTGACCCAGAACCCAAGCACCTATGGTCAGCATCCTCTAGGATCCTTTGCAGATCACCTAGCGCTTCACTCATAGGCCACTTCCTTGGTCCCTCATCCACCATACTGGAAGCGCACCATTTAAATCGAACCGAGGCTGGTCAAGACCTCGGCCAACCTTGCTACACGAGACGTCCTCCATTGACTCTCCGTCAGCTGTTGCAACTTTATCAGCTAGGTCTCCCCCCATGACCTCATTTACAAGACGGTCAAAATGCTTCCCCAGCATTCTTGACATAAAACAATCATTTAAAAACAGGTCACAAATATAATTTCTATAATGAACTCTCGTCTTTCCACATCAATCTACATTACTTAATCCACATTGATTTCATATGCATTCCCATTCTCATCTAATTACATCATTTTCCATCTCAACACTTCTTTCCTCAATTAACCTCATCAAATCTCATCCACTCACATTTACCCATACATCTCATCTCATCACATCACATTCATTATTAACATCTATCCAGTTTACATCGTATCTTATCACATCCATTTCACATCACACCTCATTTATTCACATCCCGATTCATGTCACATCACATCCATTCACATCCCATGCCATTCATTCTCATCCCGATTCACATGCCATCACATTCATGCACATCCCTTATCATTCATTCACATTTCGATTCACAGGCTATCACATTCATTCACATCCCTTATCATTCATATCTATCCAATTTACATCACATCTCATCGCCTCTATTCTTGTTCATATCCATCACATTCACATCCACATATATTCTTCCACGTGCATCCACATCCATACTTATCACATACATATCCACATCTATCCTTTCACATACATCCACATCCATCCTTTCACATACATACATCCACGTTCATTCTTTCACATACATCCACTCCATTCTTCACATACATCCACATCCATTCTTCACATACATCCACATACATCCACATCCATCCCATATCGTTAATTTACATCCTCATTCACATGACATCTCATCACATCTATTCACATCACATCCATCTATCCATTCATTCACATTTATCTGATTCACATCACATCCATCCATCCATTCATTCACATTTATCTAATTCACATCACATCCATTCATTCACATTTATCTGATTCACATCGCATCTCATCACATCTATCCACCTATTATTCTCATCACCTCTATTCACATCACATCCATCCATCCATCCATTCCCATCTATTTGATTCACATCGCATCTCATCACATCTATCCACATCACATTCTCATCACTTCTATTCATATCACATCCATCTATCCATTCATTCACATCTATCCACATCACATTCTCATCACTTCTATTCATATCACATCCATCTATCCATTCATTCACATCTATCTGATTCTCATCACATCTATCCTCATCATATTCGTTTAAACATAGAATTTAAGAGAATTCTAATTTTTGATATAAAGATTCTTTACGCATCTATTTATGCATAAAATCAACTTCAGTGGGAATAACACTTTTAACAAATTCCTTTTATGCATCTATTTATGCATAAATTCAATTTTTAAGGAAAACAACACTTTTAAAATAAAAAAAAATCCTTTATGCATCTTTCTATGCATAAAATCAATTTTAATGAAATTAACACTTTTGGAATAAAAATAAATCCTTTATGCATCTTTCTATGCATAAATTCAATTTTAATGGGAATAACACTTTTGAAATAAAAATAATTTTTTATGCTTCTTTTTATGCATAAATTCAATTTTAATGAAAATAACACTTTTGGAATAAAAATAAATCCTTTATGCATCTTTCTATGCATAAATTCAATTTTAATAGGAATAACACTTTTGAAATAAAAATAATTCTTTTATGCATCTTTTTATGCATAAATTCAATTTTAATGAAAATAACACTTTTGGAATAAAAATAAATCCTTTATGCATCTTTCTATGCATAAATTCAATTTTAATAGGAATAACACTTTTGAAATAAAAATAATTCTTTTATGCATCTTTCTATGCATAAATTCAATTTTAATGAAAATAACACTTTTGGAATAAAAATAAATCTTTTATGCATCTTTCTATGCATAAAATCAAATTTGATGAGGATAACACTTTTGGAATAAAAATAAATCTTTTATGCATCTTTCTATGCATAAATTCAATTTTAATGAGGATAAAACTTTTGATATAAAAATAAATTCCATTATGCATCTTTCTATGCATAAAATCAAAATTAATGAGAATAACTCTTTTGAAATAAAAATAAATTCCTTTAGCCATCTTTTTATGCATAAAATCAAAATTAATGAGAATAACTCTTTTGAAATAAAAATAAATTCCTTTATGCATCTTTCTATGCATAAAATCAAAATTAATGAGAATAACTCTTTTGAAATAAAAATAAATTCCTTTATGCATCTATCTATGCATAAAATCAAAATTAATGAGAATAACTCTTTTGAAATTAAAAAATAAACCTTTTATGCATCTTTCTATGCATAAATTCAATTTTAATGGGAATAACACTTTTGAAATAAAATTAAATCTTTTAGAATGCACAAACGGAAGGAATTACTCTTTTAGAATAACCTAATGATAAACTTTAATTCCACAAAATTTAAGAAAATTTTACCATAACCTCCTTTGTATGGCTGACCATTTCTCAATTTGAACATTCAATTTATGACTTGAATTAATCCAATTTGAATTCTAATATCTCTAATCTACTCCATTTTCTAAAAATTTAGAGAGTAAACAATGAAAAGAGTTTAATCAATCATTTAATTAAACTTTCTAGGATTAAGAAGGGCTGAATTGTAAAGAAGAGAAGGGGGTGGCCTTTCCATCAAGACATAGCATCAGATTTTAATTCAAACATTTTCAAAGCATAAAATTTAAGAAAACCATAGATTTAAAATTCACAATAAGTAAGAATTAAGCTTACATGGAGTTTGTAAGGTTTCCTTTGGCTTGAGGTATTGAGGGTTCTACTCTTGTTTGCAACAAGAGAGGCCACCGGTTCTTTTGGAGAGGATTTAGTCAAAAACAATTGCAATTGAATTATCAAGTGAATTCAATGTATTTGACTCTGGGGAGGAGTAGAGTAACAGTGCATAAACACTATTATTTATAGGAAAAAGTGAGCCTCTAACCAAGCAAACTGATTCTAGAATTGTTCAGATCAGTTTGGTCACTTTTTGACCATTTTTAGGTCAGTTTAGCTTACTTTTTGGATCTAGTTGAAACAAGAGAGAGGAGAGATGAAAATATCTCATTATTTGTGAGTTTAAAACTCATCCACACATGTGAAATAGGCACCTCCTTCATGAGGAAAATTCCCCACACTAAGGTATCAAAAATGCATCATTTCCTCTAAATATCTCTTCTTTTTTAACTAATAAACCTTGTCCTTAGTAACTCTTCATCTTATGTGAGTATTTACTCATTTTTGGGAGATTTTTCTTTTATTCTTCAATTTATCTCCTCCCTACATTTGGAATAATCTTATTGGTCCATAGGAACCGTAATCCAAAATTTTCAAAAAATCTGGACTCTTAGGCTAAGGCCTTTTGAACAGATTATAATTTATTTCTAATGCACCTTCAGAAATTCTTTTTGAACTTTTGATTCGGGGGAATCAATTTTAATAAGAAGATATATTTTTCCATCCAAAATTATCTAAAAACTGAATAACCTCTCTCTAGAACATTTTCTCTCTCTAGGCCAGAGAGAAACAAGATCTGTTATTATTCTGAAAAGGGGATTGATTACAGGGAGAGAAATTGACATCTTGAGGGGCTGGGGGAGGAATCTTACACTATGGGTGGTAATGGCTAAGGCCCTCATAGAGACGAGGTTGCACTTGTGTATGATAATACTAGGATTGATGGTACATGGTGGGAGATGTAGTGGATGGTTCCCAACAGGTTCGAGTGGTGGCTTGACCTCTCCTTTCTCATTTGATGATCTCATGGAAGGAGGTGTTGGCACACTCTAAATGGAAGCCTTCAGATCAGTGGTTGTAGTTGAATTCTATGGCAGGTGAGGTGTTGGCTACTTCACGACTTCTGGAGTGGCCTGAAAAACTTGTTGAGCAGCCAAAATTCAATAGAATAGCTCGATTAGGACTAGTGAGATTTTTAGATACTTTGTTGCCACGTAGAGGCCACTTATTGTCTTTTCAAAAAATCCGTCAATATTTTTGGGTTCCACGTGGATATGTACAGTTATATGAGAGAAGGTGAGGGCAGCACTTACACCATTTGGTGATATTCCTTAGTTGGAGGATCAGCAACCTTGGTTAGATTGGGCATT